>NC_046164.1:33445277-33752777 GCF_011064425.1 Rattus rattus
ACAGACAGACAGACAGACAGACACACACACACACGCACGCACGCACGCACGCACCAGCACCTTATCACCTCAGTGGCTTTTCTTAACAAGGTAAAGGACAGAAGCTTCCCACTGATCCATGGTGATTGGCATTTGTGTAGAACACTGGCTGTTTTTTTGAGGAAAAGGTGGTTGCTTAGATTTCATTGAGTATGTGGTACTGATGGGCCCCTGAATCACTGGTCTATGCTGAGACCCTGAATTTCATCTTTCAAGAAATGAGCGGCTACCTTTAGAGCTTTGGGTTGGCGGCTAGAACGACAGCTGTCTGATGACCGTGCTATCCGGTGTCTGTCTTAACATTCTGTTTCTTCTGACCCATTCTTGTCCAGTGGAGTTAGATTTTACACACACCTGCTGTCCTGGGACCTGCTTTGATAGTATACTCACCTGTCTTTGCTGTGAGGCATGAACTGGCCAAAACCACAGTTTCCCTGAGATAAAAAGAGTCGTCTGTGTCTTAGAGAGACGGTGTCCTTCAGCCGCTCACTCTGGGGTATTTTAAACTGTTATCCTAACAACTGTTCCAAATGGCCGATTTCCATGATTCCTGGGGTCCTTTGATGGTTTCACCCTGAGGTCTGGCTCTCATTCCTGTGACTTACAGGCAGGAGAAAGGAAGCCTTGTGTGAGCTCGCAGACAGCCAGGCTTCCGCAGGCCAGCCAGAATTCAGTTTGTCGCTCACTGAGCTAAATTAATTGACTGGCATGTGTGGAGCAGACTTGCCAACTGGACATTAGACAGTGCCCAGTATGCTTCTCTCTCTCTCTCTCTCTCTCTCTCTCTCTCTCTTACCAGAGATGATGGCATTCTGGGAAAACCATATACGTGTCACTTTTTATACCAGATCTTGATCCTTGAAGTCAGTTGCGTGGGATTCTCTGACTAGGTTAGTTCTAAACAGCGAATGGAAGTTCGTTTAAAGGAAAGTCATGTCGAATCGCTACACCAGAGATAATTGATCTGACTTTACCGCATGCCTGTCTACCTTCGGTAACGCATCATTTCTAAGTGCCCTATGTGCTGATTCTTTTTAGGTTAAGTGTGAAGCCGTTGACCATTTTTAGTGACAGGGAGTAGACGTTACAGAATTTATTAGAACAAGTACTTTAAATCAGTAAAGTCGCTACCTTCCTGACAACAGGAAGAACTTTCTGCCTAGGGGCTGAACTGTGCTCCCCTGGTGCCTCACAGAGTGATTGCATTTGGATAAAAGGTCTTTGCAGAGACAAACTGAAGTTCCTAGGGAGGCCCCTAATCTACTGTGACAACTGTCTGTACGAGGAGAGGGGATGTGGGCACAAATAGACAGAGATATACACAGGAAGACAGGGAGCAGGTGGCCTTCTATAAACCAAGCAGAGAAAACCAACCTGTGAACATCTTGATTTCAGACCCTGGTGTCCAGAGCCCAGGGAGGTTTTACTGTGTTTTTTAAAGTATATGAATGACTTTATTCTTTTTTTCACTCATTGTTTTATGTTACTAATTCAACAATTTACATATTCTCTAATAGACACATGCATGGATTTGTATATAAACACATGATATATATGTGTGTATGTTTGTATCAATTTACATATTTTCCTGAAATATTTGAGGCTAAGTGGTTCAACTATAATTTCTTTATTTTAAAAACATTTCTGCCTTCTTTTTTAAAAAATTAATTTAATTTTTACTTGTTCACTTTACATCCTGTTCACTGCCCCCTCCCAGTCGCCCCTTCCGCAATCCTTCCACCTACCCCCTCCCCTCTCTTCTGAGTATGTGGGACCCCCTGGGTATCCCCCGCAATCCTTCTGGCACTTCAAGTCTCTGCAAAGCTAGATACTTCCTCTCCCACTGAGGCCAGACAAGGCAGCCCAGCTAGAGGAACATAGATCAGTAGGGGTGACCTTAGCTGTGACTCACAATATGGGGGTTACGGAACCTGAAGAGGCCACCTTCTGTAGCAAGAACCCCAGCGGAGCTATAGAGACACCAAGCCACTCACAAAACTTTCAACCAAAAATGTATCCTGTCTACACGAATTGCAGGCATGGGGGGATGGAGCAGAGGCTGAGGGAATGGCCAACCAATAACTGGCTCAACTTGAGACCCATCCCATGGGCAAGCTCCAGTTGCTAACACTAGTAATGATACTCCGTTGTGCTTGTAAACAGGAACGTGCTGTCCTCCGAGAGTCTCCACCCAGCAGCCGACTCAGACAGATGCAGATACCCACAGCCAAGCAGTGGTCAGAGCTTGGGGGACTCTTGTGGGAGAATAGGAGGAAGGACTATAGGCCGAAGGGGGTAAGAACCTCACAGGAAGAACAACAGAGTCAACTAACCTGTACCCTTAGGGCTTTCAGAGTCTGAACCACCAACCGAAGAACATACACGGGCTGGACCTAAGCTTCCCTGCTCATATGTAGCAGATGTGCAGCTTGACTTTCATGTGAGTCCTGTACAACTGGAGCAGGAACTATTGCAAAAGGTGTTGCCTGTACATGGAAGTCTTTTATTGTTTAAGCCACCTAGCCTGGGGTGCTCAGTCAACAAACTCACCATTGAGTATGATCAGTAGAGTAGCATCATGAGCCAGGCGTGGTAGCACATGCCTTCAATATCAGCACTCAGGAGGCAGAGGCAGATGGATCTCTGTGAGTTCAAAGCTAGCCTGGTCTACATAGCAAGTTTTGGCACAACCAGGATTATGTATAGAGACTGTCTCGGCACAGAGGGGAGGGGCAGGGAGAACATAACAACATGAAAAATTTGGAAGAAATTAAGCAAATGATACTTTTGAAATCTCAACATGGATTAAGTATGATCTGGGTGGGGTAAACTTAGGCCATTTCCCCCGATACCTGTACCAGGGCCCTATAGAATAGGTGTGAGGCCTTGGATAGGCAAGATCTTTGGACGTCATCTATTGTAAACTCTGTATTTGTAGTGGACCATCCCGTTCCTCCTGTACATAGACGTTTACTCAGCAGTTCCCCAGGCTAGTGACAGCTCATCCATGCCTAAAACCCAGACCTTTTCTGGTTCAAGGCAAGCCTCAGTCTTCTCTTTCTCCAGGGCTGTGTCTACATACATCTAGCTCCTTCTGTTTTGGTGAAATTGGCTTACAGAAGTGACCTGATTCTCTTCTTCTTCCTCTCTTTTTGTCGTAAGTGCTTTCCACATGCAAAGGGATAGAGGCTAGGATCCTAACCATTTGAGCATTTACCACCTACGATATTAAAGGCCAAATCAAGCTTCTTTCTTTCCCTTTCTCTAGAGGTGACTACTGTTTGAACCCGGCATCTAGCCACTATATCCTATGAGTATCTTATAGTTTTATTAAGATGATAAAAGGTGAGTTGTGTGGGGATGAGGGAGTTATGAGCTGGTGCTCAGCCCGGTGCCAAAGAATAGCTCTGAACCACACAAGGAAAACCAGATAGTGAATGTTTCTGTGAAGACATAGTGAATGTTGTGAGGATAAACATATTTAATACACGATGTGGGGAATGGGAAGGTGGCTTAGTCAGTCAAGTGCTTGCTGCTTTAGCATGGGGGCTGCGTCTGGATCCCAGCACTTAGGGAAACGCCTGGTGACATATGTCTGTAACCCCAGGACATGTGGAAGCCTGGAGCACACTGGCCGGCCAGCCTGGCCAAACTGATGAGCTCTCAATTCAGTGAAAACCTGTGTGAGAAATATCCCGGGAAGACAAAGCCGCAGGATCTCCATGACAGGGAAACAGCAGGACATCTGAGGGGAGTGTCGGTGAGGGTCCCAGATTGGTTATCACACAGAAGCCAGAGGCCTCGAACCACACCAGTGACTCACTGCACATAGCCATATGAGCTCATACATGCACCACCCACAAATACACACACACACACACACACATACACACACACACATAATGTGATGTATTCTGTGAACTTGTGCAGCTTTTGTTTCAGTGAAAAATAAACTTAATTGTTAAAAATTAGAATGAAGGGTTGGGGATTTAGCTCAGTGGTAGAGCGCTTGCCTAGGAAGCGCAAGGCCCTGGGTTCAGTCCCCAGCTCGGGGGGGGGGATTAGAATGAAGCATTTCCTATCTTTCCCCACATATTGAATGTTATATAAAAACATGCCATACGTATCTCACATTCTTTTTTTGCATCCCTTTATTATGTGTCTTCATGGGCACTTACATGTTACAGCATGTGTGTGAAGGTCAAAGGTCTTTCTTTCCACCAGTGGTTCCTGGGTTGGAATTCATCAGGCTTGGCAGTGAGCGTCTCCTCTCACTGAACCCTCATCCCTCTCAGTCTGTTATTGTTCCACGGAGGCCTATTTACAGAATATATCCTTGATGCTAAAAATACTGTCAGCACAAGCAAGATAAAATGGTGCTTGTGTTTAGTTTATAATCTTCTATCTGCCTCTGTGTTTCTCTGGGTTATCAGAGGCTACCTAACGTAGCTGCTACATTGAATTGTTTTGGGGTATAAGGACAGGAAGGGTCTGTCGGTGCTTGGAACAAATGCAGTGAACATGGAGGTCAGATGAAGCTGCATTTCTTTGTTCTGTTGCTGCTATGTAGGCTGCTTCTAACTGTATTCCGTCATTCAGAATGTTGATGAGAATATTCTTAGACGCGTCTCTTTGTGCACGTGTATGGACCTTTTTTTAGGGTATGTGTCTGTGGGTGGAATTGCTAAGTCACAGGGGGGTACACACTTTGCTTTCAGTCTTTCTAGAAACTGCAAATGGTCTTTCCCAGTGTTGGTAGCAGTTTAATAGTCCTGCTTCGAGCCTGGAGCGCCTGGGCTCCACCCCCTGCTAGCAGGGCTTTGGGGCCGATCTAAATGCCTTTAAATATTAGCGTCTCTTTCATAATTGCTCATCGCTTGGCTTTGGCGGTGCGGGTCCTTTCCCCCTACTATTCAGAAGTGAGCAGAATGAGTGGACCTACTATGCACCTCCATCGTTTTTTCTGTGGAAATAGACTAGAGAAGTGAGGCAGCTCAGGTCCCCAGAGTAGGTGCCCGGTCTCTCCATCCTCCGCTCGTTTGTCCCAAACACAACGCCGATTTGAATGAGTGACCCTTGAGTGTTGTTCTGAGCAGGGTCTGGGCCGAGGCTTTCTCTAGTTGAGATCGTTCGAACGCCTGTGAAGCTTAGAGTAGAGGTGGGACAGGAGTTTCTCAAGTCGGGCTGTGGCTGTCCGCAGTCCCGTCCCAGAACCCTCGGGGCGAAGGGAAATGGAAACTGCGAGCTTCGTTTACTAAATTTGTTTCTCCTCCTCTTCAAACCCTTCTTGCACCTCTCCCTACTTCTGGCCTACCGCCATGGAGGCTTTATCTTTGTAGATGCTGAACCCCTTCCTAAACAGGGCTCCTCTGTCCTCTTTACCTGCAGCTTCTCCCCTCCTTACCTTTGGGCTCCAGTTCCATCCAGCCACCGGAAGTGCCCTAACCCTGACTCTCACGTGATCTTTTCCTTCCAGGGTCCTCAGCTCAGTGGTCAGTTTACGTACCTGGGTACAACATGGACGCTGCCTCAGAGAGTCAGGGGCTAAGCCCGGTTTGTTCACTCTATTCCCTGGCTTTCACCAGTGCGCCTGGCACTCAGCGAGAACTCAGTAAACACTGGTGAAGTGAGTGAATGAATAAGTGGTCTGTCTTTACAAAGCTCATCTTGTCTGATTTCCTGGAGGCAAAGCTGTCTGCCTAATTGGATTTTCCGATTCCTTCCCCAGCCTAGCCCTACAGTATGGTGTTTTGGAAAAGAGCAAATCTTGTAGACTGTTAAAGATGTCTATTCACGTCTCAAAGGACACAGCAAGGAGATAAGTAGGGGAGAAGGGAAAAGGAAGATCGTTTGTCAGAAGAGCATCGCTTAGTGCTGTCTCTGCCTACAAAGGCAGCGTCCAACCAGGCTGCGTGAGTGTTCCCTTCTGAGATCTTCAGAGTCCAGCCAGCCGGCCATGCCAGCCCCACAGAAAACACTGCTTGAATCATGGCAGGGTTGACAGGCTGTTACTCTTTCTATTGTAGTCATTATAACTTAGAAGATGCTTGTCCGCTTTGTGTAGTTGTGACAAAACAAAAACAAAAACAAAAAACGAGAGCACTTAGAGGGAGGAGAGGCTTATTTGGGTCAGGGCTTACAGTTGAGGGGCGGGAGTGGGGCTTAGTCCACAGTTACTTCCTCCAATGTTCCCAGTTTGGTATCCGGGTATCCGAGTATCCGTATCCGGGTACCAAACTAATTTATATCAATCAAGTCAGAAAGCATGGCACCCAAGAGCGTTCAGATCACTGCAGCTAAAAAGCCAGAGGGAAGGGGAAGGGGGAGAAGAGGGAGTCTGCACGTGTTCCCCCCAGGGCGTATCCCTAACAGGGACTCACTTAGTTCCTATTGAGCTCTGTCTCCTAAAAGCCCTACTTCTCCCAATAATGGCAGTGAAATCCTCCAGCAGGTGGCCTTTGATGGGAGGGAGATATTCAGATCCAAACAACTAAGTGGGAAACCTTAATGACTAGGTCTCATTTTGCCCCCTGCCCCCACAAGTGGCCTTGACTTACATGAGACCTATGTGTTTCCTCTCTGTGACCATTAAAGCATAACAGAACCTCTGGTGTAGTCCAAACAGAGGCCAAGAAGTCATCATACTTTTAAAAATGTTTATGCTTTTACCTCTGGGATTGAACCCAGCGTCTCTAAGGTGCTAGGCGACCTACCACTGAACCACATCCGTACCCTGCTGTTTTACCTAAAGTTGTCAACGTCTGGTGACCTTCACAGATCCAGACATCCCAGGTGGAGGAAAAGGGGAGCCATCTTTCCTTTTTTATGGATATATATATATATATATATATATATATATATATACCATCTCCCATCCCCCCCATCCCCCAGTCTAGCATTAGTGGAATCTGGACCTTGCTTTGCTCTGGGCTATGTGAGTTCTATGCTTTCACTGCCAGCAAGGAGTCCAGTGTGGCAAGAATGCCAACCAGGCACATTAAAGCTAATTAAACAAAACTGCCTGCCCTCAAGGAAGTGTAACTCCTTGGCTCTGGAGTAGAAGGAATCTATCTGCCTGCAGTTGCATTACTGATTTTTCAAAGAACTGGATAGTTAGGAGGATGCGGTTATTTCCGTATTTCCCTACAAGTAAATGAGACTGGATGAGGCTGACTTCTTCAGTCTGCAAGGCACAAATTCAAATCTGCTTTCGTTTTTAATTAAATGTGTTAATGTGTAGCTCAAGGACCTGTCATATACTTGCTTGGGGTTCAGTGGGGTTTGACGAGAGAGTTTATAGTCTGGAACTTTCCTTCTATGTAGTAAGCCCTTGTTTCTTGCTGACTGCCATTCTTCTTGTTACCATTTGTATCATCTGCTGAGTGCAGCCTAGCAAACCCTTTTCAGGTAGGAATGTCATATTTTCCCACTCCATACCTTTGTTTTCCACCCTGACTCACTGAGGCAACGGATCAGCTGCACTGCGATTGGAAATGCGACTTTCTCTGCCGGGTGCTGGGCCTTTATTATATTAACTCCGGCATCCGTTTCCTCCCAGTCTAGCTACTCTGCACATCCGTCCCTGGAAAACTCAGTTGTAGCTGGCACGGTGGTGCACACCTTTAATCCCAGCATTTGGGAGGAGACGGTAGGCAGGGTGATCTCTGAGCTCCAGGCCATCCAGGGCTACCTGGAGAGACTCTGTCTTCCATAAATCAAAAATAAACTTAAGACTCAATTGCTTCTTTTTTGGGTGTCTGGAAGACAAAGTTGGCTTTGATAAAGTTGCAAATTATTTTACCCTATCAGTGCATCAAATAATCCTTTTCGTGGCCTATGTCTTCCTTCAGGATTCTTCTCCCAACCTGAGGTTTTTACTCCATTGAAACGTGGTTGCTGAAAAGTGGTAAATCGTGTGTTGAAATGACCGTGTTAGACCGCAGCCTTCCTTTGGAGCCTTTCAGGCCCACGTGAACTGGTACTAACAGGATCTTCCTGGGTACTGTCTTTTTGCCATTCCCCATAGGGACTCTCGTGAGACCCACTGCACTCTCTTAACATTTTAAAAAATTATAATCTTGTCTGTCCCCCAGTCACACATCTTTAAGTGTGAGCCTCTCTGTTTCCTTAGCCGTCTGCTTGAGTTTGGAAAGGCCCTGAGGAGTTTCTGAGTCTCAAACCGTAAACAACCGAAGAGCACAGTAGGCAGAGACGTGAAGTCCAAGTCCCAAGAGTGGATCGTACGCTAAGTCATTATAAAACCAAACTCTGGAGACTGTTAGCGTTTGAAAGCGCTCCTCGTGCGGCTTGCATATGAAATGTCTCCTGCATTGATGCACAATGCAGTCTTCTGAGTGGTTCTGGAATCATAAGGAATGGTTCCTAATTGGAGGAAGTGCATGAGTCCTTGACAGTGTCTTAACCCTGACCCCTTCCTGGTTTTGTTGTTGTTGTTGTCGTTTGTTTTGCTTTGCTCTGTGTTTTACAAAGTCTCAATCTTTAGATTAGACAATGGGGGAGCCAGATGTTGGAGTGAAATCAAGCTGGCTCAGAGGGGCAGAGAAAGTACCCAGAATGCCTCTCTCTCACACACCATCTCAAAAACACTTACAACTGATATCCTTTCCTTCTACTTCCTGTGTGTCTGTCTGTCTGTCTTTCTGACTCTCTCTTGCTATCTTTTTTTTTTTATTAATAACCTGATGTTTAATTTCTGTCAAGCGGTTGCTTGCTCCGTCTCTTGGTCTATGGCTGAAAAAGGTGTGTCCTAAGGTTGAGTCACACCACAACTAAAACGTGTGTTTTCACTAGATAACACAAGTGTGAGCAAATATCTTGCAGCACCTTCCCGTATCTCTCTCTGCTTCTGGTTCACCATGGCCTCCTTCAGCAGATGCTTCTACTGCCATGATGGTCCGCCCAAGCGTCTAGAATTAAGCAGTCACTAACCGAGCCATCTGAAATCGTGAGCCCAAACCAAGAGTTCCTCTTCTCTGTGGATGAGGTAATTGCTTGTGGTTACGAAAAGCAACTAACAAAAAATCCTCACTGAAGAATATTTTTACTTGCTTGGCCTTCTTTTTGTTGTTAGCCTAAATGGCTTCTCTGGAAAGTCCCAGCAGTGAAAGATTGATGCGTTCTGATTGGCAATCCCTTTCAGTGTTAGCTGTGTGGGAATTTTCTCATCAGCCTCTCGGAAAGCTAATCTATAGTCAGAGTGCGTTTAGTCGTCCCTAAAGCAAATAGCGGTCTGGCTTATCAGAGCCGGGTGGGGGAAGTCATTACTCTTTCCCTCTTTTTTTCTTTCTTGCCTCCTCTGTAATAACTTGGCCTTTAATAATCAGATCTCATTTAGGTTGCACAAGAACATGCGGCTGTTTAATGAAGGCCATTGAGCTGTGATAATTACCATGGTTTTAAAAAGAAGGCAGACATGTATTTACTAGAAAACTGAAGGTGTTTTTGAGGCCAAGTTCCCCGCTTTCATGCTCAGACTGAATGCTTCTGTAACAGTGCTTAGATCGGCTGCAGACATCATCAAACGGTGACACCTGTCAGCCACACACGCAGACATACTCTCCCAGACTCCCTTTACTGGGAAACTACTTTTTGTTTTTTGTTTTTTGTTTTTTTTTAAATCAAAGCAGGATATCAAAAAGAAAAGGAAACCATGGAAATGAGGAAACAGGTTTCACATAGCAGTGAAAGGAAATTTCAGGATGGTACAAGAAAAATATCTCAAAATAACAGCCTTGAGGTGGGTGTGGAAGGCAGATCAGCTCAAGTAGGCATAGGTCGGTAGTCTGAGGGGACCATGCATGTCTTCAAGAGGATTGGATGAGATTGGTTTTGATGGTGAGACATAGGCTCTCACTATATTACCCAGGCTGTCATACAGGCCATGCCCCTCCTGCCTCTGCCCCACCTAGCAAAACTGACAGAATTCCTGATTTAACTTACCACGAGAAGGTGTACTTCGTGGATGGTTGTGAAAATAGTTGGAATTAGATACACAAGCTTACGTTAAAACCGTTAGTCATGGGGTAGGAGGGGAGCGGGCATGTTGGAGTTCCTGAGGAGATGACAAATAACCATTAGGGACACAGGTCTCAGCCGTGTGTAGCATTCCTACAGGATTGGTGTAAACTATAGGACGGAATGGTAAACTGTCATGGCTGGTGGGGAGGGTGGGTGGAGTCGGTGGCGGGAACATGTGAGGGGCTGACCGCCAGGACGAGACATCAAAAGACAAAAGTAACAGGAAAATCAAGAGTAGAAACTGCAACAGACGTGGAGCCCAATGCCTAGAGAAACAAATACTCAAAGACCTGAACAAGGGTGCTAGTGGGAGGCAGGGAGAACAGGGCTGGGCAAGGCACAGCTACTGTGTGACAAGGAGTGCAGAACTCTCTAATTCTCCGCTGTCTCTATATTACTTTGTTTGTAAAGTAAACATGCATTAAAAAAAAGTAAAAAATTAGCTCCTCAAATGTCAAGTATTTAAAGAGCTTTAAATATTTCATTAAAACTATTTAATGTAACCTAAGAAGTGAATTATTTATGATCGTCATATAATAATCTGAAGACAGAAGAAAAGGTGATAAAATATTCCAGACAGATCTATAGCTAGAGGAGGCTCTACTTCATACATAGCACAATCTGGCAGCCGTTCTGCCCGACGGGTCTACAAAAAAGCCCTACACTTTTCTTGAAGATAAAAAAAAAAATCATAGACTAAAACAGAAGTTGTACCTAAACCATATTATTTGAAATCTTTTCCTTTGGCTTGGTAGGGTTCCCCATCCCACCCCACCCCACCCGCCTTATGTTAGTTTAGTTACAATTTCAGAAATTAGTTTTGAAATTCATGATTAATTTTGTGTTCACGATGAGTAAAGGTTGTATCTGATTTCCCCCCCCGAAAAACATGTGTGTATGTGTGTGTATGTATGTGTGTGTATGTGTGTGTATGTATATGTATATGTGTGTGTATGTATGTGTGTGTATTCGTGTGTATGTGTGTGTGTATGTGTGTGTATGTATATGTATATGCATATATACTAGGCTTATGTGTATGTATATCCTCATAAAAGCAAAACTATTATGGAGATAGTAGGTTAAATGAAAGCATCTGTTTACAAATCCCATTGCTCCTAGACCAATAGGGGTTTAGGTGCTACCTACAGGCATCATGTGGTCCAACCTCACCTGATTTATATGGAAGGAGGAGGTTACAGTTGGGCAGCCTTCACCAGGAACAGCCTGGCTGTCATCTCCCTGGACTCTGCAGTTGTTTGCTAACTAGGCAGTGCTTTGTAGAAGCCAGGAGAACACCCTTTCAGGATCCTCTATTCTTATTAGAAGCAAGACGCGGGGTTGGGGATTTAGCTCAGTGGTAGAGCACTTGCCCTACGAGCGCAAGGCCCTGGGTTGGGTCCCCAGATCCGGAAAAAAAAGAAAAAAAAAAAAAAAAAAGAAGCAAGACGCATCCACACCTTGGAGTTTTCTGCTGCCTGCATAGCCAGGTCTGCCGGTACCATTGCTGTACTGAACCTCATTGTGCATTCTGTGCTTTTGCAGCCTGGGTCCTCCCACTGTTAGAACTCCAAGGTTACTGGGGGTGCAGTGACCCAATTTCCAATCAAAGAGATCAGAGGACTGTGTCCTCACAGTCAGCCTTAGGTGTTTGCTGCGGCATGTTTTCCTCTGCCCACACTCTTGAATAACTGCTTTTACTAACTAACCTCGTTGTGACCTGAGTCCTGAGGAAGGCAGGCCTTGTCAGAGACCATAGGCCCATTTCCCCTGTGAGTGTGGAAAGATTTTATCCAGTTCTATGGCGGCGGGGGGGGGGGGGTGGATTGCTCCTGCTCTGTGACTCAGGAAGGTCAGACTGATGGTCTTGCTTCATAATGCACAATTGGGGCAGAGGCTGAGAGAGAGAGAGAGAGACAGAGAGAGACAGAGAGACACAGAGACAGAGACAGAGACAGAGACAGACAGAGAGAGAGACAGAGAGAGAGACAGTGAGAGAGACAGTGAGAGAGACAGAGAGAGAGACAGAGAGAGAGAGACAGAGAGAAGGAGAGAGAAAGTGGAGCCAGGTTTATCTCAGATTCAGACACGGTTGCTACCTCCGTTTCTGTGGGGTAAACTTTACCTTTGTTTGACAAGGTCAGAGAGAACAATGGTGCTGTAATTCAATCCCAGGGCCTTCTAATTCCACTCTGCAGAACCAGGGCGTGCATATAGGGCAAAGTAAAAGAGAGCCGTGCTTGGTAGAGGTTCGCAAAAGGACAGTTCGGATTCTTAACAGGTTTGTGCACTATCCTTTCTGCAAGGAAATTTATTCAGCTTGAAAAATATATGCCTTGAATGCTGGTGTGTGGTGTACATGAGTGTACATGTGAGCCCAGCACTTGAGAGGCCAAGACTTCAAGTTTGAGGCTAGCCTGGGCTACGTAGTGAGTTCCAAGGCAGTTCCAGCTACTGTCTAAGACCTTATCTCTAGATACACACACATACACACACACACACACACACACACACACACACACAGAGAGAGAGAGAGAGAAAGAGAGAGAGAGACAGACAGACACACACACACACAGAAAAACACACACACAGACACACACACACACAGACACACACACACACAGACACACACACAGACACACACACACACACACACACACACACACACACACACACACACACACACACATGGAGACACACACAGACACCGACACACACACATAGAGACATTAAAGCCACTGCATGGGAAGAGAGTACTCAGACTCATAGAGATGGTCAATGGAAGGACAGTTGCCAGGAGTTATAAGGTGGAGCATATGGGAACTTCCTGTTTAAAAGGCAGAGATTGAATTTTGCCAGATGGATGTGGTAATGGTTGTACTATAGTGATAATATAATTAAAACCACTGCAGTGGGAAGAGAGATTCAATTCCACAAAGCTGTCTTCTGACATCCACACATGCGCGCATGCACGCGCGCGCACACACACACACACACACACACACACTATAATGTGTGTGTGTTGTGTGTAATGATTTATCTTATGTATTTTTGTATTGTTTATAGTAACACAAATAGGCAGTTTTTCATAAATGCTTTCCAAGTTCTGACACTAATAAAGATTTGCCCTATAATTTGTTGCCATTCAGCTGATACATTGGTGACAGCAGTGGGGACTCTTGAAATGCCAGTAAGGTTTATAAAACATAGGCTAGTCCTCAATCAAAAAAATCCACATCTTAGAGATCATCCAGGTCCATCCAGGTGCTAGGTAACATCCTATCCCATGTGCACCTGAATGCTTCTGTTCATGCATGCATGCATTCAGTGATGCATGCATCCCTTCACTCTGCATTCAGTCATGCATGCATCCACTCTCTCTGCATTCAGTCATGCATGCATCCATTCTCTCTGCATTCAGTCATGCATGCATCCATTCGCTCTACATTCCAGTCACACATTCATTCACTGCATTCAGTCATGCATGCATCCATTTGCTCTATATTCCAGTCATGCATGCATCCATTCACTGCATTCAGTCATGCATGCATCCATTCTCTCTGCATTCGGTCATGCATGCATCCATTCACTGCATTCAGTCATGCATGCATCCACTCTCTCTGCATCCAGTCATGCATGCATCCATTCACTGCATTCAGTCATGCATGCATCCACTCTCTCTGCATCCAGTCATGCATGCATCCATTCACTCTGCATTCAGTCATGCATGCATCCATTATCTCTTCATTCAGTCATGCATGCATCCATTCACTCTGCATCCAGTCATGCATGCATCCATTCTCTCTGCATTCAGTCATGCATGCATCCATTCACTGCATTCAGTCATGCATGCATCCATTCACTGCATTCAGTCATGCATGCATCCATTCACTGCATTCAGTCATGCATGCATCCATTCACTCTGCATTCAGTCATGCATCATCCATTTGCTCTTGTAGGAATCTTCCTTACTACTCATGCTAATCACGAGTTGTATCCTGAGGATAGTCTTGACTTCAAGGTGTCTAGAGGCCTACAGGAGGAACAGACGCTGGTTCAGTAGGTTGGATAACAGAGCCACAAACTCCAGGAGCTTTGAGGACACACTGGCACTGCTGTCTGAAAGTCAAATTTCATTCTTTATTATACTGGATGACTAGGAGACGTTGGGTTTTGCTTTTGTTCCCGGGTACCTGGGTGTAAGGTAATGAAGGGAGTAGAGCTGGGAACCTATTGTTTAATGTCAATGGGAAAAGAAGACTAAAGGGTAATTTTCATTTGGTGCAAGAATTTCTCGATTGTTTAACGCAGTGACAATTGCTCGTGAGAGCAGAGAGAATGCTCATATGTAATACAGTGCATTACTTTTTACTCATTCAACAAACACTCTTTCCATCGGCTGTCCACCAAGAGACGAGACGTACTCTTCAAACACACAGGCCAGAGATCAGAGTTCCCCTTGATATCTTTGTCCTCTGGCAAGGAAGAAGCTTCCAGGGGTCCCAAGGACATTTCTTGCTTTGAGTCACGAAAGAAATTTACTTCTCTTTGGGTCTTTTTTACTCTGAACTGCTTAGCCATTTCTAGCTCCTAACACCCTTCCTCCCTCTGAAGGGGTAACCCTAACTGCCATTATGAACTTCCCGCTGAATGTGAGGTCGCAGGTGCTACCCCTCCAGAGGGCCTATCTGGAAGACCCGAACTGTCAGATACAGGGAGGTAAGGACTCCCTATATAAGACGGGTAGTGTTAAACCTGAACTTTCTAACCAAATCTGCGCTTGTCTAATTGAAGCAAACTTTATTAAATCACTGGCCAGGAAGATGAACGCTGGCAGGCCCATATCTGGGATGAAATGGTGCTGAATTAAGTCACCCAGGTGCCTATAAAGGCCAAACCCACAAGACTACGTCCGTTCCTTCCTCCTTTGTCCAATAGGGGCAGGCATACATCCTGACACACTTCCTGTCTACATTCTTCCCGCCTACATGTGCTCAAGCCCATCCAGTGCAGTTGGGTCAACCAACCTTGTTTACTGAAGGGAAAACACGTGGCTTGTAGTTTTACCACGACAGCCTCTCCTGCATTCCAGTAAGTTGTCTGTCCTCGGCCAGTTGGAGCTTACAGGGTAACTCTGGCCCTCACAGTATTCGGGTTGAGATTTCTTTAAATGACCACATCAAAGTCCATTGGAATCTCTTGATTACAAAAGCCTCCATGTACTTGGCTCTTTGTTAAAGAAAAGAATGTTTAAAAATAAGGGAGGGGTTTGTAAGAAATATTAAATGTGAATCTTCTCTATCAAATACTATAAAATTTGTGTTTGGGATAAGGAATTTCAATCCTTTATGCCCCTCCCACCTTGTAAGACTTTTATGCAAATATTTTACTGCCCCTCCCCCCACCCAGCAAAACTATTGTTTACACAAAGGCGCTCTGCTGTGTTCCAGGACTTTGATGGCCTGGAGCAGTGACACTTTTCTCTTTCCACCTTCATTTCCTGTGTAGCAATTCCTTTCACGCTCGTCAACTGAATAAGACTGTGAGATCAGATCCCAAAATGGAAAAGTTGTAGTCACTGCCTGAGCTAGAATAAAAACCTGAGCTTCCCGCCTCGGTGCTCTCCCTCTTCAGAGTCAGGCCACCCTCGTGATTAAGAAAGAGTAAAGGTTTGCCTGGTCCAGACCCAAACCTAAACAAAACAAAAACATAGAGGGCAATCCAGTCGGTATTTAAGTTCTAGCTACATGGCCACAATCACTACCCTTTTTCAAGGCTGCTCAATACCATCAACAAGGCAGTTGGTAGGGTCCCCTGAGCCAGATGCTGGGCTACGCGCGTCACGTCTCTCAGCTCTCCTAAGAAGCCATATGTGGTCTAACACGTGACTGTATTGTCCTCATTGTACAAAGGAGGAAACAGAGGCCTAGAGAAATTATACATCGTCATCCATGATCAACCAGTTTGTGAGTGGCAGGTTTAGGGCTATCCCTGGGCCTGCACTCCTACTCTCTATGTACTCCTATGCCCCTGTAAGCAACGCTAGTTAATTCACACTCGGGTAGAATCATTGCTTTTTTTCTAGCGTTAGTTCTGTCTTGGGCGGACAGATGGCCAGTTCACGTGGCCCCAGGAAAAGTGACACAGATGAGTTTGGAGTGTACTCTGAATTGTTCCTTTCCTGGTGTAGCGCTTTGAATCCATCCTTGGGCCCTCTCTGGTCACATTTTATGATTGGTTCTATTCTTCATTCCAATGACCAACAGAGACTCTGTCTGAGTCGAAATGTCTTTCAAACCAGTGTTAGGGACAAGCACGTTGCTAAGGACACAGCCAAGATTTGCTGACATCTGCTCCTCATTGCTGCCTAGAAGAATGAGTCACGTGATTTTGAGAACCAATCGAAAGGGTGATAGGAAACTATGACTTACCTTTCCTAAGTTGCTAAGTTATTCTCTATTAATAAGCAGCCAGATGGATAATTGCTAAATCGTATAGAAGTTTAGAATTATTCATTTTCTAACAATTAGCCTTCTTCACCTGAATTCATACAAGTTGCAAAATCTCTGAATATATGTAAAACTTCTTCATAAAAATCAAGTCATTTTTCCGTCGAAGTTCCAACCTACGATTTCTTACCTGGATGGTTTAAGTCCTTGTGAGCATTGGAGAGTGTGACCGAGTAGCCAGTGGGATGGCTATAATATGCATATAAGGGACCGTGGCTTAATAACCTTGATGCCAGCAGTCAGCTGCTTGGGTCTTTGTATTTTATGAAGCATGGTTGTCTGTTGGACCTGAGTTGTCCTGCCCTGTTAGAAACAGGTTTGATGTGTGCGCGTGACACCATGGTAACAGGTGTCAGTGCTTTTCTTTCACAGTCAGGTCACATGACCAGCCGATCAATGCTTACTCTGATACTCACAATCAAGGTTTGGGGTTTTTGTTTTTTGTTTTTTTTTTTTTAAATAATGCTATGTGACTGCTACCAAAACCGAGGTGTCAGATCATAGCATTCTTATATTTAAGCCAGAACAGGCCGTTTCGGTTATATTTATTTTGTCTTGCTGGCACCTTGTACATGGGACTTTGCTACTGAGTCACGACCCTGTCTCCTGGAACAAATCACTCTTTAAATCCCTCCTCCTGGGACCACAGCTGTTAAGGTTCACTCACAATTACCTAAGACCGGTAATAACGAGTTTCTACATGTTTTGAAACAAAAAATTTTTTTCAAATATTTCTATCATAAAGGTACTAATATTCGCTAAAATATTACCCGTATAAAATAAAATTTACTTATACCAAATAAAAACATCTTACCTGGCTTTTGGTGATGTTTTACCTGTATAAGGTCACCTGAATAGCAGAAGAGAAATAAGAGAGACTCCTTTTACTCATGGGGCAGTACTGGGCAGTCACTGTGAACTCAGATCCGCTGTTCAGGGCACGTCGCTACAATCTCACAGTGTGTGAGAGCCAGAGTCAACGAATCCGTGTAGCAGGGGCTGTCTCCACCGGGCACCGTCTGCACTAACCTCCACGCACAATAAATTTTTATTGGAGACACAAAACGAAAATGTGCTAACTTGAGGCTTACACAGTGTTAGACCTTGACAGGACTGTAGTGATAAAACTTACGGCAGAAAAGGCTTCGGCGGGAGGAGCGCTTGCATTAACTTGGATTGCCAGTGCGCCGCGAGAATAAAAGTCTGTCTGTGTTTTAAAATTCTCCACCGACACCACCTCCTCTTACTGCTCACGCTGAAGTAGAACGTTGCCGCGGCCGGGTCTGTGATTAGCATCCCGAGTTGCTGTTTTCTTTCTCCTTCGTGGTTCCCTTCACAATGAGCCATGAAGATGGCATTGCGTCTGTCTTGACATGCTCTGTGGACTGGGGATCCCTGCTTCCAGCAAGGATCACTGCCTTCCCTTCCCCAGATCTCAGGACCATCAGCTGCCCCAAATTCTCACTTGCAGAGAGGAGGCAGGGCCCCCCTTGCTTTTGTGTTTGGCTTTGTTGTGTTGTAAAATCTCTGTCAGGAGAGCAGTAATTCGTGAGTCAGATGGATTGTCATTTCCCGGCCTTGCTCGCGTGCCGAGACCTTATGTATACAGATGGGTGTCTGGAGCTCTGGCTTCGGGGCAAAATGTATTTCTGTATACAGTGACTCACTAAGGGGCGCACGGGGTGATTTCTTGCTATTCTGCATCTTGGGCGTCTTTTTTCCCCCAATTAATATGAAGGAGCATATTGTTTCTTCAATCTGTTGTAAGCATAGATATGTCACAGTCAAATGCCACCACATCCATCCAAGTTTAGGAAATCTGGGATGGTGCTGCATTGCCTAACGACCGTCAAAGTGAGACAGTCGCTTATCGGAAGTGTTCAGAGGCGGTAGAGTGCACAGCATAGAGTTGGTCTTAGTGCCATCAGCTGTTGGGTAGCGATCATCGTAGTCGGCACGTGTTGAGTGCCGACTGTGCGAGGCTTCCAATTACCCTCTGGGAATCTAACCGCTCTGCTCAGGCTGCCATAACCGTGTGTCTTAACTAACACATCACTCATTTACTTGTTTATCTCATGAATAACGTTCTTCGCTGTAGCTTCTAAATTAACATATGGTTTTGTACTCGGTGTATCAGGTCAAAGTAATTAGCATCTCTGTCAACGTACACATAGTCATTTTTGTGTCTGGGGACCCTTCAGAGCCTCTCCTCTAGTTACTTTGAAGTGACAGTCGCTGTTGTAAATTACACTTGCACAACTGTGCATGGACACTGGCACCAGTCCCCCCAGCTAACTGTACTTTTCACTCAATACCCACCCTCCCTTTCCTGCTGCTCCCCACTCTACACTCCGGCAATATCTGTTCTTTCTCCTCTTAGAGACACACTTATCCCTCACTGTTTTTACAGACTGGGGAGTCTGAGGTCAAGGAACGAGCCTAGTTAGGTTCTAGTGATGGCCTTCTCCCTTCCTGTACAGGACCGCCTTCTCGTGCCCCACAGAGAGAATGAGAAGGAAGTGAGGGAGAGAGGGAAACCTCCTCTTCTCAAGCATCATGAAGATGCCTCGCCCTACTTAATCCGAATTGCATCCCATTTTCATGCTGTCACCTTGGAGGTGGGTGCTTCACCGAGTCAGTTTTGCGATGAAGAGATATAGTCAACAGCGGGTGGGTACTTTGATTCCTGACAGATAAAAGAGGAAACAAAGGCAGACAGAAGTCCAGCAGTGTCCGAGTGTCACTCAGGCAGCTGTGGGCGGAGCTAGGCTTGCAGTGCAAATCCATCTGGCACTGTGGATCCTACTGGTAACCACCACGCTCCCTGGTCCCCTAAGTGGATGTCAGGTATCACTGAGTTATATGAATTCTGGAACCCGGCTAGCATTCTGGAAGTACACAGTGACTGAACAGAACTGTCTGAACCCAGAATCTGGGTAGGCATGTATCCCAACTGGCTACACTTACTCCATGCCGGTAGCTGAAATGGCTTTCTTATTTTAGAACCACATCTTCAGGGTGATTTCTTTTTTTTTTTTTTTTTTTCGGGGCTGGGGATCGAACCCAGGACCTTGCCCTTCCTAGGCAAGAGCTCTACCACTGAGCCAAATCCCCAACCCCCTTCATGGTGATTTCTAAACACACACAACACTAGAGAAGATTGGTGGCCTCTTGCAAGCCCATCACCCACAGTGTCCAAATAGCAATATGGAATTGCTTGATGTGTAGCCCGCACCGTCATCTGACTGGGATAATTTACAGAAAAATCTAGCTATTATATTATTTTTCTTATAAATTCTTCAATGCTTATCTTGTCTCAAAAGTACGCTCTTTAAAAAAAATCACAATAACACCCTTAAAAAAATGAAGAGCAGCCCCCTCATGTCTAATGTCTAGTCAGGGTCACTGCCTTCCCATTTCATAAATGTCTTTTCACAGTTGGAACCAGGCTCCAGATAGGAATCTCAACATTGTACTTGCTTGATATAGTCCTCCATTTTCTTTAGATCAGTAGTGAATCTCTGCCACCTTTATTTATGAAAGAAACATGGCCCAAATTTTCTGCATTGTCTTTCTCTATCCTGGGCTGAGGAAGAGTTGCTTTTTATTGTCCATAAAGCCCAGAGGAAGGTAGCAGAACAGTTGCAGACTGTAGCGTTTCCAAGCAGAACCAGTGGCCATGGCAACAATATCCAGCTGCCCAGTACCACTTGCAACATAGTAAAGTTAATGTCTGTTACCCAGCATTCCCTCTAGTTAGAAGAGCTAATGCGGTCTGGAGAGCTGGCTCAGTGGTCACCAGTACTGGCTGACTTCGAGGTCCTGAATTCATTCCCAGCAACCAGGTGGCTCACAACCATGTGTAATGGGATCTGATGCCCTCTTTTGGCACACAGGAGTCCAGGCAGATAGAGCACTCAAGAGCTAAGGCTCCATTCATTCTAATATCTGGGTTTGGGGACTGGAGAATTTAGTATTAAGGAGTGTGTCCTCAGATAAAACTCCACTTTTAGGTCTGGAGAGACGGCTCAGCATTTAAGAGCACTGGCTGCTCTTCCAGGGGACCCAGGTTTGATTCCCAGCACCCACATGTCAGTTCACAACAGCTGTAACTCCAGTCTCAGGGGATCCAACACCCTTTCTGGACTCTCTGGGCTCTGCACACATGGTACACAGATGTACAAGTTACCCATGCACATGAAGATAAATAAAATAAAATGAAAAAATCATTTCACCAAGTGGGTTTTTTCATCCGTTTCTGATCTTTGCCTAAACTAACAGTTATTTGGGGGTTGCTGAATGGTGCTTTTTTTATTTTTTCACCTGTGTTCATGTAGTAGTTGTCATTCTTTTCTTGGGATACTTTTAATTATTCCTCACTCTCTTATTTGCTTTCTGGTGACTCCTTTCTTGTCCTTTTTGGTTTTCATTCTGGGTACCGATTATAAATTAATCTATCTAGCTATCTGTCTGTCTGTCTGTCTATCTATCTATCTATCTACAATCTATCTATCCATCCATCCATCATCTGTTTTTATCTATCTATATATATTCGCCCATCATCTGTCTCTATCCATCCATCCACCCATCCATCCATCACCTACCTATCATCTGTCTATCCATCTAGCCAGCCAGCCAGCTAGCCATCATGTTTCTGTCTGTCTGTCTGTCTGTCTGTCTGTCTATGTAATCAGTTTCCACAGTGGTGAGGATTGAATCCAGGGATTTGCACCCACCCCACAGGCCTTATTCTTTCAGATGCGCACATCACCCTAGGCTTGACCTTGTAGGAAGCTCCTGATGCCTCCTCAAGTTTTACCACATCCCATAAGTCTGTGATTGATTCCACATCCCATAAGTCTGTGGTTGATTCCACATCCCATAAGTCTGTGATTGTTTCTTTGCTTTTTGTTCAAACAGGAATGCCTGCCTCACTTCCCTCCCTGCCCCAGAGCAGACCTAAAGCACCCCTTCAAGGACTACCATGGGAAATAGTGTTTGGAATCTAAGATCTGAGCACGTGCTTACCCCTCCCCCTCCTGCTGGGGAAGAGTGCACTCTCCAGCTCTGTTCTCCATGGCCTTAATCTCTCCTGGATCCCTTCACTGATGAAGGTTGAATAAATAGTGCTTTGAGTTTTTCTGTTCCCTGAGATGAAAATTTCTGGCCTCTTTCTCTTCTGACATCCAATTTCACTCCCCCTGTTCTCCAAAGAACCAGAGCTGTAGTCGATTTATGACTTCTTCATAGAAATCATTAAGCAGTTTTGAATCTCGGCCTATTTCTTCCCTGCCTGGGCCTCTGACTTGCTGAATCCCCCTGCCTCTGTTCCCTAAGTGCTAGGATTATAGATGTGAGCTACCAGGCCTGGCAAATCTCAGCAATTCTAAAAGTCTAATGGAAATGGATTTCAGCCTGGGAAACGCCCACCCACAGACATTTCTATATGTTAGCTTCAGCTAAGTGAGACCTTGGTCAGTGCCTTAGGATTCCACAGTAGCAGAAACCACACTAGACCTAGGGGAGGGGGGTTGCCTTTTGAGATTATTGGTTTCTTGTTCTCTTGATAGAATTTATTTACCTCCAGTTTATGTCACAGTAAGTTCTAGCATTTAGTAAGAAGATAAATGTCAGTGGAGTGAAGAGGGGAGTTGTATACTCATTCACATACACATACATGCACATATACACATATGCACATGCACATATACATGCACACACATATGACCAGTCAGTCCTTAGACACAGGGCACTCGATAGTTCCAGTTTTAAAAAGAAGAGTGTTTTTAATTTTGAAGCTTTTTCTGCAATTCCCCTTTCTCTCATCCTGTGCCCTGATGTTTCCCTGAAAGGTGACTGATATTTTTGGAAGCAGAGACAGAGCGAGGACAGGGCTCTGTGGAGTGAGCAGGCTATAGAAACCCCTGGCTGCTGCTCATGGTCTGCTTACCGCAGAGCATCCTCAGGCAGGTGCCTGACATATAGATGACTGTCATTAGGAAATGCTATCACGGGGCATCCTGTGCCTTCTATTAAGGTCTCGGCTGTCACCGAGTCATAAGCAGCAATGGGATTCGTGTATTGGTTCTCTGTGGAGATCCGTTACTCAGCACACCGCTGTGACCTTCAGTCTGGAAGGCCTCATTAAATCTCGGCTGCACTCCAGGCAGCCAAAGCCAGCTCCCAGGAAGCACTTGCTGTCTGCTGCCTGTTGGCACAGAGGGACACTCCTGTTACACTGTCCTTGGTATGGCAGGGGGAGGAGGGTGGAATATCGCTGTCTTGTCTCTCGTGCTTTCTTTTAGTGGGAGAGTTTGAGGTATAGACAAATTGAATGAATTTAAGGGAATATAGGAGTTTGTCATCAAGGGCATGTATTGTGCATGTGTCTGTGTGTGTATGCAAAAGTGTGAGTGTGTAAGCTTGTGCGCATGGGTGTAAGTATGTGTAAGTATGGAGGATGTGATTGTGCTTGAGTGTGTGTGTGTGTGTGTGTGTGTGTGCGTGTGCGTGTGCGTGTGTGTATGCACTCATGTATGTGTGCGAGTGTTTGGCATGAAAGTGATTGAAGTAAATGCTGGTACAAAATACACACACCTGAATATATGCTTTTTTGAATATAGATGAGTCAGGCAATAAGTTTATCTCAAGCTGTCTGGACTGAGAGTCTAAATTAATAGCTGATATAAATTTATTGATGATCTTAGACTGTAAGTTGGTGGCAGAGCATGACTTGAGAGCAGTGGAGGTTTGTTACAGAGATGCCTCAGCTTAAGATGGTGCCCCTCTCTTCCATGCCCCTCCTCCCCTGTGCCCCTTCCTCCTCCCCTTCCCTCCTCCTCCCCCTGTGCCCTTCCCCTCCTCCCCCCTGTGCCCCTTCCCTCCTCCCCCCTGTGCCCTTCCCTCCTCCCCTGTGCCCCTTCCCCTCCCCCCTGTGCCCCTTCCCTCCTCCCCTGTGCTCCCCTGTGCCCCTTCCTCCTCCCCTGTGCCCTTCCCCTCCCCCTGTGCCCCTTCCCTCCCCCCATGCCCCTTCCCTCCTCCCTGCCCTTCCCTCCTCCCCTGTGTCCTTCCCTCCTCCCCCCAGCCCCCCTCCCCCTGTGCCCTGCCCCTCCTCCCCCTGTGCCCCCCTCCCCCTGTGCCTTCCCCTCCTCCCCTGTGCCCCCCTCCTCCCCCTGTGCCCCTTCCCTCCCCCCTGTGCCCCTTCCCTCCTCCCCCTGTGCCCCTTCCCTCCTCCCCCTGTGTCCCTCCCCCCTCCCCCTGTGCCCCTTCCCCCCTCCCCTGCTCCCCTGCCCCCTCCCCTGTGCCCCTTCCCTCCCTCCCCCTGTGCCCCTTCCCCCTCCCCTGTGCCCCCCTCCCCCCCTGTGCCTTCCCTCCTCCCCTGCCCCCCTCCCCCCCTTTGTGCCCCTCCTCCCCAGTGCCCCTTCCCTCCTCCCAGTGCCCCTTCCCCTCCCCCCTGCCCCCTGCCCTGCCCCTCCCCCCCTGTGCCCTTCCCTCCTCCCCTGTGCCCTTCCCTCCTCCCTGTGCCCCCCTCTCCCCTGCCCTGCCCCTCCCCCCCTGCCCCTTCCCTCCTCCCCTGCTCCCCTGCCCCTCCTCCCCTGTGCCCCTTCCCCTCCTCCCCTGTGCCCTTCCTCCCCCCACTGTGCCCTTCCCTCCTCCCCCTGTGCCCCTTCCCTCCTCCCCCTGCTCCCTGCCCCTCCTCCCCAGCCCCTTCCCCCTCCCCCCTGCCCCTTCCCCCTCCCCACCCCTTCCCTCCTTGGCCCCTGTGCCCTCTCCCCCTGTGCCCCTTCCCCCTCCTCCTTGCCCCCCTTCCCTCCTCCCCTGTGCCCCTTCCCTCCCCTGCTCCCTTCCCCTCCTCCCCTGTGCCCCTTCCCTCCTCCCCTGCCCCTTCCCCCCTCCCCTGCTCCCTTCCCCTCCCCCCTGTACCCCTCCTCCCCCTGTGCCCTTCCCCTCCTCCCCTGTGCCCCTTCCCCTCCTCCCCTGTGCCCCTTCCCCCTCCCCCCTGTGCCCCTTCCCTCCTCCCCTGTACCTTCCCTCCTCCCCCTGTGCCCCTTCCCCTCCTCCCCCTGTGCCCCTTCCCCTCCTCCCCCTGTGCCCCTTCCCCTCCTCCCCCTGTGCCCCTTCCCCTCCTCCCCCTGTGCCCTTCCCCTCCTCCCCTGCATGCCCCTTCCCCTCCTCCCCTGTGCCCCTTCCCCCCTCCCCCCCTGTACCCCCTCCTCCCCTCCTCCCCCACTCCCCCCCCTTCCCCCTCCCCCCCCCCCCTCCTCCCCTGTGTCCCTTCCCTCCTCCCCTGTGTCCCTTCCCTCCCCTCTGTGCCCCTTCCCCCCTCCCCTTGCCTTCCCCTCCTCCCCTGTGCCCCTTCCCTCCTCCCCCTGTGCCCCTTCCCCTCCCCTCCCCCTGTCCCCCTTCCCCTCCCCCTGTCCCCCTTCCCCTCCTCCCCCTGTGCCCCTTCCCCTCCTCCCCCTGCGCCCCTTCCCCTCCGCCCCCTACGGCCCTTCCCCTCCTCCCGCTGTGCCCCTTCCCCTCCTCCCCCTGTGCCCCTTCCCCTCCTCCCCCTGTGCCCCTTCCCCTCCTCCCCCTGTGTCCCTTCCCCCTCCTCCCCTGTGCCCCTGCCCCTCCTCCCCTGTGCCCCTCCCTCCCCTGTGCCCCTTCCCCTCCTCCCCAGTGCCCCCCCTCCCTCCCCTGTGCCCCTTCCCCCCTCCCCCTGTGCCCCTTCCCCCTCCTCCCCTGTGCCCCTTCCCCTGCCCCCCCTCTCCCTGCCCCTCCTCCCCTGTGTCCCTTCCCTCCTCCCCCTGTGCCCCTTCCCCCTCCTCCCCTGTGCCCCCTCCCTCCCCCCCTGTGCCCCCTTCCCTCCTCCCCCCTGTGCCCTTCCCTCCTCCCAGCTGTGCCCTTCCCCTCCCCCCCCTGTGCCCCTTCCCCTCCTCCCCCTGCTCCCCTGCCCTCCTCCCCTGTGTCCCTTCCCCTCCTCCCCTGTGCCCCTGCCCCTCCCCCCCCCTGTGCCCCCTTCCCCTCCCCCCCTGCCCCCTTCCCTCCTCCCCCAAGCCCCCTTCCCCTCCCCCTGCCCCTTCCCCTCCTCCCCCTGTGTCCCTTCCCCTCCTCCCCCCCCCATGCCCCTCCCTCCCCCTGTGCCCCTTCCTCCTCCCCGTGCCCCTCCCCTCCTCCCCCTGCCCCCTTCCCCTCCTCCCCCTGGAAGGACCCTTCCCCTCCCCCCCCCTCCCCACTGTGCCCCTTCCTAGCCCCTTCCCCTCCTCCCCTGTGCCCCTTCCCCTCCTCCCCTGTGCCCTTCCCCTCCTCCCCCCTGTGCCCCTTCCCCTCCCCCCCTGTGCCCCTTCCTCCCCCTCCCCCCCAGCCCTTCCCCTCCCTCCCCCCTGCCCCCTGATGCCCCTTCCCCCTCCTCCCCCCCTGTGCCCCTGCCCTCCTCCCTGTGCCCCTTCCCCTCCTCCCCCTGCCCCTTCCCCACCCCCCCCTCCCTGCCCCATCTTTTGTTCTAAAAGTTTTTCAGCCTGGTGCCTGGTCTCAGTTAGTCTGCAGGGCACACCTTCCATTTTGCACAACAAATGCTTCTTGGCAAGGGCCATCTCCTCATCCACTGACATTTTTAGTTACGATTAAGCTGGAAAGGAAATTGAGAAGGTGTTTTAGGTTTTATTTCTGTAAGATGTATGGCTGGATAACAGAGCATTCTTTAAAAACGTATCCAAGCTCCCACATAAAGAAATTTCTCTATAATTGTTCATTTAAAAGGATTCATTTTCGCCTTTCTTTATGGCCATGCACCATGTGTGTGCTGTGTCTGGCCAGAAAAGGGTTGTCCAGTGGATGTGCGGAACCAAACTCTGGTTCCTTAGGAGAGCCACAAGTGATTAGAACTGTCCAGCACCTCTCCAGGCCACTCTTGGCATTAGTGTATGTGCGTGTGTGTATGTGTGCGTGTGTGTGTGCGTGTGTGTGTGCGTGTGTGTGTGCGTGTGTGTGTGTGTGTGTGTGTGTGTGTGTGTGTGTGTGTGTGTGTGTGTGTGTGTGTGTGTGTGTGTGTGTGTGTGTGTGTATGTGTGTGTGAGTGTGAGTGTGTGTGTGTGTGTGTGTGTGTGTGTGTGTGAGTGTGTGTGTGTGTGTGTGTGTGTGTGTGTGTGTGTGTGTGTGTGTGTGTGTGTGTGTGTGTGTGTATGTGTGAGTGTGTGTGTATGTGTGTGTGTCTGTGTGTGTGTGTGAGTGTGTATCTGTGTGTGAGTGTGTGTGTGTCTGTGTGTGTGTGTGTGTGCATGTGTTTGAGTAACTGGAAACACACAATACTCTAAAAAATAATAACTGCGGCCTTCTTGATTAACATCAAGTTGATAAGAAAAATAAGGCTGAGGTAAAATTTCTCAAGTTAGTATTTATTCTTCTTTGGCTAAGAAGCTAAGAAGATACATCAAATAATTATTAGGAGAATTTGTTACCAAAAAAACCCCAAAAAAACAAAAAACAATCAGCAGCATTGCTCGTTGGTCTGTGTCGTCCTAAAGCCTTTTTCTTGTTTTCACCAAGCAAGTAGTAACCAGGTTCATGAAGGTGAGAGCGTTTGGACTTCAATGAACTACCTCACTTTATAAGTTGGGGCCTGCTGTAGGCTGGGCTCCACCCCTGAGCTGTGCTGCAGCCTCTAAACTGACCCCTTCCCCAGAGTCTCACCCTGACTGGCCTAGAATTCCCTACACAGACCAGGCCAGTCTCACATGCACAAAGCGCACCCGGATCTACCTTGGGAGACGTGCTGCTGGAAGAAAAGTGCCACGGCACCCTGACCAAACACCTGACCTATTTCTATCCCTTCCCCATGTGCTGCAGGCTTTGGCAACCTTGGGGATGCCTGTGCCTGAACCATGGCTCTTGATCCAAACCAGAAGATACCACAGCAGTGCCAGACTTTACCAAGCCGTTTTTGAGCTTCATGCGGATACGGCTTTATCCTGGGCACTGGGGTTACGGGAGGAGTAGTGATGACTCCACGCTCCACAAGGCTTTCCAGTAGAGTGTGGGAGGCAGAGTGTAAGGTGATGGATTCATGCTGGCCTTGGTATAGAAACATAAAAGACAGGTGGATGATATCCTCCAAGCCACTGCTGTCTGAGCCATGCCTGTGTGACTGTGAGTTCCGTTAAAGTGAGAGGAGACTTGCAAACCAATGGTTCTGTGATTCCTTGCTCTTATAAAGGAAAACATTTAATTGGGGCTGGCTTACAGTTTCAGAGTCCATTATAGTCATGGCTGGAGGCATGGCAGGGTGCAGGCAGGCATGGTGCTGGAGGAGCTGAGAGGTCTACGTCCTGATCTGCAGGCAGCAGGAGACTGGATTCCACATCGGGCTTAGCTTGAGCATAGGAGGCGTCAAAGTCCACCCCCACAGTGACACACTTCCTCCAACAAGGCCACACCTCCTCCAACAAGCCACACCTCCTCCAACAAGCCACACCTCCTCCAACAAGCCACACCTCCCAATACTTCTCCCCATGGTCCAATCATTCACTCTATGAGGCCATTCCTGTTCACACTGCCACAATCTCCTTTCTCTTAATTTGTATCTTTCTATGTTACCAGTTACTAATCTGTCACCCTCAACCTTAGCATCGTCTGAATTTGGATTTCTGGGCAGCCGTGTCAGTTGTCTGCGTCCCAGTTTATCTCTTGCTCCTCTAACCTAGTTAGTTTGGGCACAATGCTCACTATTACTAGTTCCTTTCTGTTTCATGTCCCTGCCCTACTTGGATGCCATCATCTTCCAAGGCTTTGAGGATGAAGAGGAGACCCCTGACTGTGGCCCTGCTCTTGCCGGCAGCCCATATCTCACTGCTCCATGTCTCCACACACGTTGCTCAGTGTCTCGCAGTGTCACCGTGTCAGGCTCTCTGTCCCACAGGCCTCCTTTCCCTCTGGCTTCCTTTCTCTCTTCCTCTGCTAACTAACTTCTCCGTATCCTATTGGACCGTGCACAGGTTTTTATTCATTTATTATATATTTTTAAATTAGTCCTTTGAGAGATTTGTACTTGTTTTGATTATATCGCCCCCTCCCAAGGTTTCTGAGATCCCCTGCCTCCGTATTCACCTGGCTCTGTGCCTTTTTTCCTGTAACCTTTTAAGACCAAGTTGTGCTGGCCCAGAGGCTTTCAGACTGTGGTCGTCCACTGGGGCGTGAGCAAGCAGAGGCTGCACTCTTAGAGAAAACTGACTCTTCCTTCCCAGCAGCTGACGATTGCCAACCACTCCAGCACCGGGCATTGTCTGCCCAACTACCTCCCCATGCGAGATTAGAGCCAGATTGGGCTTGTATGTGTTGTCATAACTGGTGTGAATTCATACGCACAACTGCCCTGATCTTCTGTCATCATCACCTCTGTTTCCTACACTATTTCCTCCCACCATATATATGGTATAGATGTGTGTGTGTGTGTGTGAGAGAGAGAGAGACAGAGAGAGAGAGAGAGAGAGAGAGAGAGAGAGAGAGAGAGAGAGAGAGAGAAAGTATACATCATAGAAGCTTCTTAGGTGAAAACTGAAAGATGCATTGATCTGCGGGGATAATGATAAGTCATTAGGAATTGGTTTAATACAGTATCCATTTAGCAGCATGATAGTAGTGGGCTCACCCCTAGGACTTATGACCTGCCTATCCATAGATTCTTGATCCAAAAAATGGTATAGGCGCAGGTTCCATGCTGTGGAGCAGGACTTGAATCTACGAGGAAGTGGTTGGTTACCCCCACGATGCCCATGACGCTATTGCACCGTGGAACCGCCCTGCCAGCCCAGTCATTGTTGCAGACCTCACAGCTGCGTATGGCAGCATTAGGCTATAAAGTCCTGTCAGGCAATGTGCAGGGGCACCTTCTCTCTTCAAGAAGCACTGCCTCAGCTCCTTCCCATGGAAGGCTCCCCATGCATGTCCCTCTAGCACCACCTGTCCCTCTCTCTGTGACAGGCCTTGCCACTGTGCTTTGCGTGGGGCTGATCTTCATAGTCCTTAAGTGATTCCACAGTGTTCGTGTCTGGTCCCAATGGCATGACACTCCTCCTCCTACAGCGGCCTTTCTCAGTCATAAGTGTCCCTCCACTTGACTCCAAGGAGACCTATCTAATGTCCCTATTTGCACTGTGCTCTAATTACCACACGTACCTGTGTCATTTGATCATTAATAATTGAAAGTAGTTAGATGCTCATTTAGGAAAAAAGTTTCTCAAAAAAGCAAAGCCCTCACCTGACGAGGGGTACCTAATGCCTGGTGTGTGTAATGTACTAGTATGGGGTTTGTAAAACTTTGTGGACTAATTGATGGCTACACTTTCTTATTTGAATCACTTCCTTCCAATACTTTCTCTAGTATTTTTTTAAAAGCATCTAATGACTTATACTGCTTATACTTTTTAAAATTCTACTGTTTACGTTTTTGACAAATTTTAAAACATGTATGTGTGGAGTATTTTGCTTTCATGTGTGTCTGTGCACCACGTGCATGCAGTACCCACAGAGGCCAGAAGAGGGCATCAGATCCTCTGCAACCAATGGTTGTGAGCCACCAAGTGGGTGCTGGAAATTGAACCTGGGTCCTCTGGAAGAGCGGCTAGTGATCTTAATTGCTGAGCCATCTCTTCAGCCCTTGGAATTCTATTTAAAAAAAAATAACTACTAGTACAGCAAGTGTTTGCTCAAGTTTTATAAATAGAACCTTTAATATCTCTTTGTTGTTTTCTTTTTTTATACTTGATCTTAACCAAAAGGCTGAGAACATTTTTTAAATTGGTAACTGTATTATTGTGTGTATATATGTGTTGTGTACCTGTGTGTGTACACATGTGTCTGTGCGTGGAAGTCACAGCATGCATGGTGAGCTACAGATATGTTTCAGGAGTTGATTTTTGTCCTTAACATTGCGGGTTATGGGGACTGAACTCAGTTTGCCAGGTTTTGTAGCAAATGTATTTTCCCTCTCTCTATGACCCACCTGGTTGATGCTTTCAGTGTGGACTCTTACCATAATTCTACATAATTCGTTAAGAAAGTATTTAGTGTCTTCTTTATGTGGTCAGTACATTGTGTACTGGGGTCACAGCTCTAAATATCACAGATCTTGAACTAGAGATAATTTCAGTCTGGTGTACACATAAAGTAGACAAAGTACCATATTTTGGGTATTGACTATTCCCAAATATTTAATGTGTGGATCCTGACATACAGTGTCAGAATATTCCTCATATTTTGGATATTAGGCATTATAGTAATCAACCCTTCCACCAAAGGCTGCAAGGGGAATTGGGAACCTCATAGAGTTAGAACTTGCCAGCATTTAGCACTGTCTGGGTCTGCTACTGTACCTCAGTTGTGGGGCCAAAAGATATCATGCAGAATTTGTCACATTTGGGATCTGTATAGTCCAATATGGTGCCATTAGTTACATACACTTACCATGAGCACGGGAAATGTGACCTGCATTAACTGAGGAACACATAAGTGTAAAATCCATACTGAGTGGGTCTTAATGGTGTTTGACCTTTTTAAGTATGCAGGATGTTAATAATTTCATATTGATTACATATTGAAATACTGCAGAAGATATACATTTTAATGGTATCCATCTTATATTACCATGACTATGAGACTATTCAGACTACCTGTGTGGTGTGTGCCATTTCTGTGAGACAGCACTATTGTGCAGGGTCAGGAAATGTGAGTTGTGTTTCAGTGTGGCACACTTAGGTCTCCCCTTTTGGACTCGTGCCTCCATATGCCTGTCCTGTCTTCTGCTTCAGGAAGGCATCTAAGACTAAACGCATTTCTCTTCCTGAGGGTCACTTCCTGTCCTATAGTAACCTTTGCCTGATTGCCTGCCTCTAATAAAGTACAACACTAGATGGAAATTCTATGGAAATCAGCACATGTGCGGAATGCATTACTGCACTTAAGTATGAATTGAAACCAATACACTAACCTGAATTTAATTCTCAAGTCTGATCATGGAACAAATGATTTCTTCTCCCAACTGAGTTACAACAAGGGCATAGCTTTGGCTTTGAGGGCTGTAGACAGGTCCAGGTTACTGGACATCCTGAACCTCAGAACAGATCTGATGATATACATTTGATACAACTAGAGTGTTTGAACAGGTTGCCCCGTATGCTGCAGAATGCCTGCCCCACTTACCATGGGAGATTTATAAATTACCTTTACTGCTTTTCAACCAGCTATCTAAAGCTGTCCCCAGAGTCATACACAGACACAGTGTTATTCACCTTGCCTATTGCTCAACTGTCCCTTTCAACCCCCGGATGAACATAAAGCTGTATGCAATAAAGGATCAAGTAGAATCTGCTGATCTGGGAAGTGAGTGGTCCAGCAGACATGGCTCTAAACCTGTTGGGTATGAAGACTTCTTATTTTACTGCACATGAATAGATATGACATGAATAGATGATGGGTGGAGGGGTGGATGGATGGATGGATGGATGGATGGATGGATGGATGGGTTGGGTGGATGAATGGGTGGGTGGATGGGTAGGTAAATGAGTAGTTGGGTGTACAAATGGATGGATGGATGGATGTGTGAGTGGGTGGATGGATAGGTGGATGGGTGGGTGGATGGATGGATGGATGGATGGATGAGTGGGTGGATGGATGAATGAATGGATAGATGGATGGGTTGATGAATGGGTGAGTGGATGGATGGGTGGGTGGATGGATAGATGGATGCTTGAGGACATCCAGTTGAAAATGAAGGTGTGGATGGTTCTATCATATTTTTAAATATATTTTACAAATTAAAAATAATAGTAGCCATTTATTTTGAAAAATGAGACTATCTTTGTGAAACCATGTATATAGTGTTCAGATGACATTTGGTGTGCATATAACTCTATGGGGAGTCCTGGAGTAACTCAGCCCAGGGCCTAGTGCACTTGGACTATAGCTTGACAATGACTCTTCTGGGTAGTGCCACTGAGTCCTTGGTTTCCTGGTAGTTGAAAACAAGAAGTGGCTGCCTCCTTCAATCTGCACCTTGTGTGGAAAATAACGTAGGAAGTAGGATCTGGAGCAATGGCTCCCTGGTAGAGGGCACTCACTGCTCTCCCAGATGAGCAAGTTTGGTTCCCAGCACTTAAGTGTGAGGTCACAACCGTTTGTAACACCAGTGCCAGGGGATTTGGCGCTGTCTTCTGGCCTCTGAGCACATGCACATACATGAAAATTAACAAGTCTGGAAAATAAATAAAAGGCTAAAAAGGGTTTTTAAAGATGTAAAAGGCAATTAGAAATGTGATCAGAGGGGTTGGAGATTTAGCTCAGTGGTAGAGCGCTTGCCTAGCAAACACAAGGCCCTGGGTTCGTTCCCCAACTCCGAAAAAAAGAAAGAAAGAAAAAAAAAAGAAATGTGATCAAAATCGTAAAGTATGTGGAAACAAAGTCGGATTTGTTGAAACAAAGATAAACATAGCAGTGTTTCTTCTCACAAGCACTTCATACCATGTGTTAAAAGAAATGTATTGACTCATTAAAATAGTAGTATGAAAGAAAGGATAGAAAAATAGTACTTGGCAACAGGCTGTGGTAGTACACTCCTTTAGTTCCAGTGCTCAGATGGCAGAGGTGAGTGGATCTTGCGATGAGTTTGAGGCCAGCAAGGGCTACATCGTGAGACCCTGTCTAACACCACCACCACCGCCACCACCACCGCCACCACCACCAACAACAACAACAAAAAGTAATACTTGGGGGTCAGATGCATTGGGGGATGGCTCAGTGCTTAAGAGCACACACTGCTCTTTCAGAGGACCCAGGTTCAGTTCCCAGCACACACACACACTGGGCAGCTTACAACTGACTCCAGTACCAGAGGATCTGACACCATGTTCTGGACTGTGCCAGTGCCCACATGCATATGATGCTTGTTTAGACAATCAGAACACACGATCTTTTTTTTTTAAGTAAAAAAGAAGTCATGAAAAAGGGAGGGGCTTTGGTCACTTCTCTGGCTCCGCCATCTGCAGCTCGCACCAATTGGCTTCTAAGCTCGGTCAGGTTCCACCCCAAGACTTGCTATGATTGGTGGTTGACCCGTGGTACTGGCATCTCCTAATGCTGGTTTCTTCTCCTGAACCTGGGCTGCCCCTTCAGCAATAGCGTCTAACAGGCCTCTTCACGGTGCCAGGGGTCAGCTTCTCCACATGACTCCTTCAGTCTGGGCCTTCAATTGCTGCTGCTGCCCCTTCACCAATGGCCTCTCCTGGCCTCTCACAGTGCCAGGAGAGCTGCTCTCCGTGACTCCTTCATGCCTCCCAAACCGGTGTCATGTGTGTGACTCTTAAACCACAAAATTCACCTTCAAGAACAAGATACAACCCAGACTGCCCCTGAAACACGAATTCTGTGTGCGGACTCTGAGGAAACACTTCCCCCAAGATCTCACCTCGCTGGTGCTCATCTGCTGCTGATTCTTTAGCCCCAGCTGACCAGACACCACAGATTTTTCACACAAATAGTTCGATGGAGTCTCTGCTTCCCTCGGAAGCCTCACAAGTCAGGCCTCCATCGTCTGCACTTCCCACAACTCTCTACTGCTAAAGTCATACAAGCAGCCTGCTGAGATCTCAGCTCTCCAGAATCCTTCCTTAAAATATGGTGAGGTCTGTCACAGCAACACCCCGCTCTTGTTAACAACTTCTGCTTTAGTTAGGGATAGTATTGCTGTGGTGAAACACCATGGCCGTAAGAAAGTCGGGAAGGAGCAGGTTTGTCTTGTCTCATGCTTCAGTAACACTGATCATCAACAAAGGACGTCAGGACAGGAGCTCAAGCAGAGCAGGAACCTGGAGGCGGGGGCTGATGCAGGCACAGAGGCCATGGAGGGTGCTGCTCACACTGCCTTCTTCCTTATAGAACCCAGGACCACCAACCCAGGGATGGTGCCACCCACAATGGGCTGGGTCCTCTCTCATCAATCTCAAATTAAGACAATGTCCCAGAAGCTTGCCCACAGCCTGATTTTATGGAGGCATTTTCTTAGTTGGGGTTGCTTCCTCCCAGATGACTTTAGCTTGTGTTGACATAAAACTACTCAGTACAGGAAGCAAGTCGATGATGTGTTTTTGCTAAAAGCCTGTGGTAACTCAAGCAGTGTCTTGGAACCATTCTCTATTTGACTAAGAGAGCTAGAACAAAACTGGGAAGCCCAAAGCAGTTCCGGGTAAATCCTGGCTCAGATATGAGGGCAGGAACATGGATATGTGTATATTTTATATCTTCTGTTACATTCTTCCTCAGTCCTGAATAGTTTAAAACTATTGTTGGTCTGGCAATGATGCTCAGTGAGTAATGGCACTTTTAACAGACACACACACACACACACACACACACACACACACACAAATAAAATTAAAATGTAAAAAGAAAAACACATCATTACTGATACCTTTTAAACTTTTCATTTCAAGCCCTTGGTTTTAGGATACATAATTTCAGTTTACTTTCCCCCACATATCTTACAATATGTCTCATCATGTTCATACCCTCACTCACTAGCTCTTAAATTGTTTCTGTACATTCCATAAGATCTACTAATGTAATTATGTTGTCTACAAGTAAAAGTAACTTTGCTTCTTCCTTCCCAAACTCCGCACTCTGTTTTTTTTTTTTTCTTGTCTTATCGCTATGGCCGAGTTTCCGATAGAGTTGAGCAGGATTTCTGAGAGGAGATGCTCTTGCTTTGCTTATGCTTCTACTTGGGTGGGCATTCCTTCTGCCTTGCACTTTAGGCAAAATGTTGGCAGATTATTTCAAGGATAGGATCAGATCTCTCCTTTCTCTTCTACCTGAGAACCTTCTCTCTATCTTTTGTTGTCCTAGTGCTGGGTTTTATTGACACTTTTTTAAAAAGAGGAATTCCCACTGGATAGGAAGCTTGCTGGAGGTCAAAGCTGGGACTCTGAACCCTTTACCAACTCCAGCCCTGAGTCTCAGCACTTCTGATCTCCCTTACTCTGTCTTCTCAACTCAGGTCACTGGGCTGCCATGGGCTCCTTCATTTACGCGTCTGTAAAGTTTTTCTACGTCACTGGTACTCAACCTTCCTAATTCTGCAACTCCTTCATACAGTTCCTCACGTTGTGGTCACTTCCAACCATAAAATTATTTTCATTGACACTTCATAACAGTAATTTTGCTACTGTTATGAATCACAGTGTAAGTACGTATGTTTTCCAATAGTCTTGGGAATCCCTGCAAAAAGGTTATTAGACCCCCAAAGGGGAGGCGACCCAAAGGTTGAGAACCACTGTTTTAAGTGGTAAAGTGGAGACACCATGTCACTCATGTCTGATTTCCTCACCCTGGGCATTGCTGTGTGTTGTCTAGCAGCTGAGAAATATCGTTTCGTGTATTTTGTCTAGTTTTTTTTTCTTTTGTCCTTTAAGTAGATGACAGATTTTAACCTTATTACTTCAACATAACCAGATGAAGTTTAACACTTTAAAAACAGGAAGAAAGGTAAGAAAAGAATGTCGTTATTCAGATAGTCTGATCCTTTGGGACTAGAGAGGGGACTGAAGCAGACTGCTACTGACCTTCAGTGAGCATTATTTAGATTAAGGCCTACATAGCACACCACCCCTCACCTGGGATTGAGCGCATCGTACACGAAGCTTGTGGTAACTTCCATTCTGCGGCATCGACCTTGTGACTTTGACTGAGCTTAGGATCCAGGGGCTCAACTTGCTGGTCAGGAGATGGACAGAGTGGAGGACGAGGAGTCACTAACCCTTCCTATCTCTGACTGGAAATCCAGGCTTCTCCTATGTGTCATCCTGCAGCACAGGCAGACCTGTGATCCCCACCAGTGAAAGCTCAGACTCCCACAGTCGCTGAGCAGAGTGACATGGGAGACTTGTGAGAATGCTTGACCCCACCCAAAGCAGCCAGAAATGTGAAAAGTCGCATTGAGGTTTTCTCATCAATAGTCTTTCCCTGTCCTCACAGATGGACTGAAAAACAGGTTTCCTTGTGGTCCATGACTCACAGCAGTGCATCGGTATTCGGTCAATAATGTTCCATCACTGCCTGGCCCCTGAGCCTTCCAAGAAGCAACACCAAATCAAACAAATAAAAACCCAAGCCAACCCTTTGTCTTCCGTACTGAATCAGGAAATAGCACCTGCCCTCCTTTTTCCCTCTGTTTCTTTTGCATCCTTATTCTGTCTCTCCTCTGTCTGTCTGTCTCCTTTCATTTTTGCTACACCTACAGTAGCAAGAAAACTGATATTCTTTGAATCTTAAAACCAGGGCTTAGAATCAAAAGGAAAGCTGAAGGAAGAAAAGGGAAAGGGGAGGGGGGAGAGGGAGGGAGGAAGGAGAGAGAGGAAGGGACGGAGGGAGAGGGAGGGAGGGAGGAGGCAGCTTTGAGAAGAATGTCAATGCAATGCTGGCTTGGTTTCCCTTTTGTGCCATGTCCCCAGAGCCTCCAGCCCACCTCAGGAGAAATGCTTGCTATGTGGCCAGCCTGAAGGGAGGAAATAGCTTCACCATGACGACATGATGGACAGCAGCCATCATGGTAGATAGAAATAGGATAATGTCCCGGAAATGGAGGTGAATACTAACACTCAACATAAGAGAAAGTGCTTTTCTGCATAAACATTTATATAAAAAGCAAAGGGCATAGCTTCCCTCTCTACATATTCAAACCTTGGTTCCCCCCATACTTCCCGGTAGTTGCTTATTTGTGTAATGATTCTGACATTAAAATCATAATATAACTACAGTTTGTTGTTCTGATCTTGAAAGTCAGATTTACATAGTGCACACTGCAGACCTTGTCTGTTTTTGACATTTTTCTCTGAGTAACTGTTTGGTTTTGCTTCGCTCTGTGTTTAAAAGCTCGGCCCCATCAGAGCTGCCGTGCACATCTGTTCAAGGCTCGGCACCGTTGAGCTGCGTGCATTTTCTTCCCCTTGCTTTGGGAAGCTCAGAGTTGACCCTCTTGAATCTCAGTCCTCAGTCCTCTTGCTGTGTCCAGGGTCCCCAAGGCTCATGGTCACTAGGACCTGTGCGTGTCGGGCTCCTCTCAGGCTCTCTCTAGCCTCCACACTGATCATGGCAGGCACTGGAAGTGACTCTCACCGGCTTTGGGGAGAGTTCCCGGGGGCCGGTAGCATCCTCTCTATCTTCTCTGTGCTCTCTCAGTTTGTATTTGTTTTGCTACCTCAGTAACCTTGCTTTCTGGAGTGTGTGCACACATCAGGAAGAGCCATCTTTCTTTAATAAGTGTGACGGATGGAGTCGCCCAGTGCTGCTGAGTGTCTGTCTCATTTCCAGTAGAATGACAAATGTCCTTGTGCCCACAAACAGACTGTTCTCCGAAAATGCGTACCTGCAGCCTCAGATGGGTAAATAAAAAGCTGTCCCCAAAAGGTGATTTAGCACCGCATGGGCTTTCCTTTCTCTCTGCCTATCCTTTAGCCCCACCCACCCCATCACTTAGGGTCCCATCACATGTGCCTTGGGGTCCATCAATTTTATCTGCCTTTTACAGAAAAATAATAGAATCAGTTGTGCTTTACTCTGTTATAGGCCCTGTCCTCGAACCTTCAAACATGTCATGCCACTTAATCCTCACAACTCTCCCGAGGAAGGTGCCATGTTAGCTCAAATTCCAGAGAAGAAACTGCAGGCTTAGGGAGTCCGGTATAAAAACAGAGTTGGGAAGCAGGAGGCAGGATTGCAAAGTCAGAGGTCTGACTTGGAACCAGCAGGAGGACCACTCTGCTATAAGCTCTAAGGGTGCAAAGAGCTCAAATGCCAGTCCTTCCCTCAAAGCCATTTCTACAGCGTTAAAAAAAAACCAAACAAAAAACAAACAAACAAAACAAAAACCTAAAAGGCAGAAGCCACAAGGCAGGCATTGGAGCTCAGCCCTCAGGAGGCAGAGGCAAGCAGGTCTCTGTTACCTCAAACCCAGCCTGATTGACACAATGAAAGCCTGTCTATAAACAAACAAACAAACAAACAAGTAAATAAGTAAATAACTCCAAGTCTGAGGAGATTAAAATGCTTGCTGAAAGATCTGAGTCCAGGCTCCTAGCACCAGTGTAATAAATCCTATCACGGTAGTGTGCCTCTGTAATCACCACACATTGGGCACAGACGCCGGAGGACCCACAGAGCTCGCTCACTAGCGAGGCTGGTCTAGACGGAGAGCCTTGGAGTCAGTAAAAATAATATGGGACATTTCTCTGGTTTAAAAAAAAAAAGTGTGTGTATTGTCTTAGGATTTAACTTCCCTCATACTTCCAGGACATAGGCAGAACGTAGCCATGGTTTCTGGCACTACCTGGATTATTTCTTAACCCCTGTACTGCTTATAATACACCATGATGGTTTGCTCGTTCCAAGAAATAGGCACCTACATTATATTATCTAATCAGCAGATAGGTAATTTATTGTATTAATTGATTACATTTAAAATTGAGCAGATTTATCATGCCATAATTTGGCTGCTTCTTCAATTGCACCTGCAGGTTAATTCCGTATGTATTAAGTGACTTATTTCACGACATATTACCATAGGGCTTACACTGGTATTTTCCATTGTTGGTATCACAATTATTTGGTCTTGTCGTGGTGGGAAAGGCGCGGTGAGGAAGCTGATCCTGACAATTGGAATGAGTCGAGAAAGGCTCCCATCTTAGTGTAGACCAGGAAGCAGAGGTGACCAGAGAGCAGGGGCCAGGCTTGACCTTCAGTGACACCCCAAGTGGCACCAGCTAGGCCCTACTTCCCAAGATTTCCAGAACTGACTCCCCCCAAAAACCAGCACTGCTGAAATGGTTAATAGACACATTGATCTAGAATTCCCAATGAGACAAGCCGTTGGGCATCCCTAGGGAGATGATCTATTAGGTTAGCCCTGGACAGGACCCTTGAGGAAGCCTTCACCATGCCTCTGAGCCTCACCCACAGGAAGACTTGTCCAGTTCCCAGTGGTCTGAGGCTTTGGTCCTTGCTCCCTCTCCTCTCCACACACTCTCCTTCCCCTTTCTCCCCTCCCCGTCTCCCTTCACATCTTCTTTCCTCATTTTGTCCCTCTTCCCTTCATTTTATCCCCTGGAGACTGAGCCTGGGGTCTTGGACATATTAAGCGGCCATGCTATCGCTGAGATGCGCCCTAAGCCCCGTACTTTTCTTCTTTTTTTCTTACTGTGTTCCCGCTTCGGTACAAGCGTCCCTTGCCATTTTCACACGGCCCCACCCCATTCCCATCTTGCTTCTGTTGATCTGTCACGAGGCACAATGATGCTTTGTATGGAGTTGATACCTTTCCATTGGAAGTTGATTAATGATCCCCAGAATGAATGTTGAAGTCCATCAGATGACTTTCATCGTCTGCTGGAGTGATTGTATGTGTGTTTAATGCTTAGGCTTCCTCCCGATATGTCATCCTCGCAGTCCTGAGGTAAATTCATCTTGACCATGATATATTCGTATTTTACAAGAGTGATATATTTGCTTGCTTGTATTTTATTTCAGATTTGACATCTGTGTTCACGGGTGACGCTGGCCTACAGCTTCAGCGTGTGTTGTCATCTTCGCCTTCTGTTTAGATGTGGCCCTTCACTTATCCTTTAATTCGCTCGTGTTAACCGATTGGCACATGCCTGGGGTGCTGCTGGGTACTAGGACTTCAGTGGTGGACAAGATGATAAAACTTCTCCCATGGTCAACTTGTAAAGTTAGACCAACAGGAATTGGAAGCTGAGTATTAAAATCCTACTGCTGCGGAAGTACATGGCATGAAGGACGCGAGGCATCCCTCTCAGACACAGGAGATAAGGCCTCTCAGAGGAGGTAGCCTTTAAACTGGTGTTGGCCTGTCTATCCCAAAGCCTCCGCTGGAGAGTAGAAGGACTAGCAGGAAGCTGGCAGGTGAAGGAAAGCATGGATCCTCTCGGCAAAGGACGACCGCTCAGAAGTCGCCGAACTGAGCAGATGTGTGAAGAGGGGGACTTAGTGATGAGGCTGCTGCTTCCCGGAAAGGGACTTGAAAAGTCTTGTGGAGCACGTGTGGAGTGTTTCCGTTTTCTCCTGAAGATTAATAAGAGAACCAGCAAAGGAGTTTAAGCAGGGAAGTGCCAGGACTCTATTTCTTTCTTAGAGGAATAGAAGGAGTAGGAGGGGAGGCAAGAGTGGAGCTAGGAGATTGGTCGACTTGTGGGCCAGGAGAGGATGACAGTGGCCAGAACCTGGTATCAGGGTGGTGCCTGCCGATTAGGAAGCCCTGTGTCCCAGGAAGGCATAGTTGATTAAAACTGACTTATGCCAAGGGACCTAACTGGCACATTCTTTAATCACATTCCTAAGTACTTTGTATTTTTTTCTGTTTTCGGTTTCTGAGGAAACTGGTGTGCTTAATGTTTTTTTATGAAAGTTGATCTATTCCACACATACTTTCAAAGTTTTACATGTAACTCTTAACCTCGTCTACACATGCATCAAGCTCATTGCTATTCTAATCATTCTAATTGTTCTCCTTTTGCACTTGCTCTTTGACCGTCTGCATCAGATTTCTCCGTGGCATCTTCTTCCGGGTAGAAAGCTGATACGGAGGTTGTTATGTTGTGCTTTACCGTCTGGGATGCTGAGGTGGCTTTCCAGAGTCTTTGTATCACTTCACAGCCCCGCCAGCAGTGCACGAGAACCACATTCTTCCACATCTCCAACAACTCCTGCTACAGTCATCTGTTGTGTACTTAAATGTGACTTCCTCACATAGTAATGTAGATTTGTCTATGATTCCCCATGTGTATTTGGAGAGGGAACCTTAATGGAAGTTAAGATTGAACAAGATCGTGAGGATGGGCCCTGATCCACTATGACAGTGATCTTGTTTTGCTTTTTTCTTTTTTGCAATGGCAAATATGAGAATTTATTTAATTTGTAAAGGGGACTAATCCACAGTAGGTAGGTAATATGAACCTCTCCCACTGTGCTCGGTGGAAGAGCCTGATAGAAAATGTAAAACAGCCGTTGGCCTGGGAACTTCTTTGCCTAGGTTGTGTCTTAGCTGTGGACACTAAAGGCCAGCATTATGTGTCCTTTTTGAGATAAGGTTTCTTACTGAGCATGGATGTCACCAATAGCTTGGTTGACCAATGAGCTTCCAGGAGCTTCCTGTCTCCTCCTCTACTCCCAGTGCTGGACAGTGTTCTTAAATAAAGAGCTAGGGGGGTGCACAGGAATAGGAATAAGGCCATTCTGAAGACAAGTCAAGATGGCGGTCACCTACAAGCCAGAGAGAATATCTTAGGACATCCAAAGCGTGCTCGTGACTTGGTCTTGCACTTCCAGCCTCCACAGCAGTGGCTGTCATTTAAGCCACCGGGTCTGTGACATTTTCACAGTAGCAGCCTCAGGAAGCCAATTCACCATCCAGTTGATGTGAAGTGGTATTTCATGTTTTTGATCTGCATTTTCCTTCTAGGTAATCGTGTTGAACATCATTTAATATTAATTAGGCATTGTCTCTTTTTTTCCTGTTTTTTTGTTTCTTCTGACTTCATGTTATTTTTATTTTCTGTTTCTTCTTGCTGAACTGAGCAATTGTTCTCCTTCTGCACTTGCTCTTTGACCGTCTGCATCAGATTTCTCCGTGGCATCTTCTTCCGGGTGGAAAGCTGATACGGAAGGTTGTTATGTTGTGCTTTACCGTCTGGGATGCTGAGGTGGCTTTCCAGAGTCTTTGTATCACTTCACAGCCCCGCCAGACCCGCACAGAGTGGGTCCCTCTGTGCAGTTTCAACTGTAGGAATGTTGATCTTTACACTTGGTTTTCCTTTTGTGCTGCTGATCATCAAACCCAGTGCTTCCCACGTGCTAGGCAAACGCTGTAACTTCAGATTTTGCTACAGGCCTGGCTTCAAACTGTACTCGCTACGTTTAAACGCGTGTTTTCCCTGGCAAGAAGGAAGCACTGAGACGCTTTGCCACCTTTCTTCTTCCAGTTCTCTGCAGCAGGATCAGCTTCTGCTCCGTCCTGCTCACTGACCTTGGCTCGTTTTCTGTGCACCGCAAACCTGGTTAACATCATAGAGGAGAAGTCTAATGCCGTGTGGTACTGTAACTCAGTGTGCTGAAGCTCTGGGTCTTCAAGGAAGAGACAAAATTCCTAATCTCCTCAAAACTTACAGTTTGAGATTGGTAAATACAAGAACAATCAACTCCTTTTTGTAAGCACAGGTTCATATAGCTGCTCTTAAAGGTTCTACCTGTGTGTGTTTGTTTGCAAGTAACCCCTCCCCAAATTGGAAAATAAGTGAAATGATACTTGAGTAAAATAAAAGGTAGAGGAGGAAACCTAACTCTGAAGACACTTTGTCTGCTGAGAGTACAGAGCGTGCAAACTGTCTGGGAGAGTCAGACGAAAGCCTCCTTTTTTGAAGCCCTTAATTTCAGTGGTTAGATGTAATCCAAGCAGGCTCTGCCTGAGCTACTCTCCTACTCCACACGGCTGCAGTGTTCTTGATGTAAACTGCATTGTGTTCTCAATGTAAGTCTCTCAGCTCTGGCTCTGACATGGGTTTTTCTACTTCAAATGACTTTTTGAAGACCTTTTTCTTATAATTAAAAACTCTCTACAGGACTGAAAGACTTAAAAAAAACAAACAACAACAACAAAAAAACAGAGCAGTACGCACCTTAGGATTCTGTTGGCTTAGTCGTCTTTTTAACCTTCATTGGAAAGGGCTGTGGGAAACCACAGAGAAACTCTCGTGCACCCCAAGTTCTAATAACACACATGGGAAAGCAGTGCTTGGAAGCAGAGTTTGACCACGAAATGGGCAAGCTCTGGAGATGGCCTAAATGAAAGCGTGCTCCTGTTTGTTAGTGCGGTCGTGTTGAATAAACCACCAAGCTCCGGTTACATAGAGGGAAACACAGATGAAATTGTACTAGTTCCTGCCCCACAGGCTTTGGATGTTTCAGAAGGATAAAAGTACACACACACACACACACACACACACACACACACACCACACACCCCCCCACACACACACACACACACACCCCCACACACACACACACACACACACCCCCACACACACACACACCTCTCTCTCTCTCTCTCTCTCTCTCTCTCTCTCTCTCTCTCTCTCTCTCACACACACACACACACACACATGCCCACACACACCTATGCTCAACTCAGTACCTGGCGCACTCAAGGCATATAAACAATTCGTTGACAATTCAGTAATTTCTAGATTGCACAGATGACATATGTATCTTAGTGAATGGCAGAGCTGAGTCCTCATGGAGTGACTGTAGCAGGAGTGTGTGAAGAGCCATGGATACCCCAACACCAGTCTTAGAACCCAAACATCCCGCCATGACTGTCTGTCCCAGCTCCAGTGTCTCAGCACTCATTCCGCACTGCCTATAAGATCCATGCTTGTCTGTGAGTGGGGCTTCCGTTCACCCATGATCCCGACACCTCTGTGGACTACAGGCCAGTTATTTTGTCGAGTGGGATCAGTTTACAGATGTTTCTCTTCCTCGTGGTTCAATTCATGAGAGGCAGTGAAGTTCATCACAGCGTTTCTGCTTTGCGATCTCACTGTGGGCATCAGGTGGCGGAGGATTTGATTCAGAGTATTGCTGCCAGTGTTGACCCTTGCTCAAGACAGTGACTGCTGAGTTTGCCAATGAAATTACTCTTCTTCTTTTTGTGATAAATCTTTGGCTACTGAGTGACAGTGGCAATACCTCCTCTTCCTCTCCCTCCCCCTCCTTCTCTTCCTCCTCCCCCTCCCCCTCCTCCTCTTCCTCTTCCTCCTCCTCTCTTCCTCCTCCCCCTCCTCCTCCTCCTCTTCCTCTTCCCCCCTCCTTTTCCTCCTCCTCTTCTTCTTCCTCCTCCTCCTCTCCTCCTCTTCCCCTCTCCTCCTCCTCCTCCCCTCTCCTCCTCCTCCTCCTCCTCCTCCTCCTCTTCCTCCTCCTCCTCTTCCTCTTCCTCCTCTTCCTCCTCCTCCTCCTCTTCCTTCTCCTCCTCTTCTTCTTCCTCCTCCTCCTCCTCCTCCTTCTCCTCTTCCTCCTCCTCCTCTTCCTCCTCATCTCTTTCACCTTTCTTCCTTCTCTTCCCCTTCTTCTCCTCCTCCTTCTCCCTCTCCTTCTTTTCTCCTTTTTTTTAAATAGTGAAAAGGTGGTTTGGGTTTTTTTGTTTTGTTTTGTTTTACTTTTTGTTAGAATCAGGCATCTGGACTCAGTTTAAATGATCCCAATTTTGTTGGCAACATCCCGCTCATGATAATCAGGAGTCAGCTGAACATACGCCTTCTTCTCTCCATCAGATCTCATCAGGGGTGTTGGCTTTGGCCACATCAGTGTCACAGAGCTTCATCACAGCCTGTTTGAGCTGGTGCTTGCTGGCCCTGACCTCCACAGTGAATACAGGCGTGCCGTTATCTTCTGTCTTCCTCAAAGCCCGTAGAGCAGGGACATGGTGGTCAGGGGAATTGGATGAGGGCCTAGTGCTCACGCTCTCTTCTCCCGGGTAAGCTCTTCAGAGGGTTCTTCAGCTGCCTCTGGAGACGGAGAGTCTTGGACCACCATGAAGGTGTGATGTGAGGATCTTGTTTTTGCGGCTGTGCCTTCTTGGCTTTCAAGGCCTTCACCTTGGCGTCAGCTTTGGGAGAGGCAAGAGCTTCCTTCATTGCTTTCCAAGCCATCTCAGCAAAAGCTATTTCTATTATCTTTTTATATTTTTCTTTTTTATACCACCCTTTCTTTCACAGTACTTCCTTGCTCTCTGGCTTTGACACTGTGCAGTGCCACCCTTCCATGAGAATGTCCTCCTGGGCTCCTGTAACTCACAGCCTTGCACATCCGATTGCACCCCTGACGTTTTGGACTAGTTATCTTACAGGTGTCTTAGACTTTATTGTGCAAAATAGCATTTCTGTCTTCATGCTAGACATGAACTAGGATCCCCAGTTCTCTCCCTCTCACTAAACTGTGTCAGCACCTTCGTCCCTCAGGCCAGAAGCGTTAACCTTCCTTCCTGGTTTCCCATCACTCCCAGCTTCCACCTGCTGGCTTATTTCATTTTTATGCCAGAATGCATCTCCTATGTTCCCACTTCCTCTTCAACTCTGACCTCTCCTCCCTTATAGACATTTCCTCTGTCTGCTTCATTGTGTGCTCCCTCCCCCTCCTCCTTCCCCTCTCCTCTCCCTCTCCCTCCCCTCTCCCTCCCCCCTCTCCCTCTCCTTCCCCTCCCCCCCCCCCTCTTCCTCTCCCCCCTCCACTCTTGCTCCATTTCTTCCATCCCCACCTTTAATCACTTGCAGAACACAGCACATCACTTCCTTAAAATCCTTCCATGTCTTCTTACTCCTCTCAGAATAAAATCGAGACCTCTAAAGCCACTTGCGGTCTGGGTTTGTTTGCTCTTCAACTCTGCGGTGGTTTGAATAGGAATGAACACCGTAGACTCGTGTGTGTCAATGCTCTGCCATGGGGAGGGGCACTGTTAGGGGGTGTGGCCTCTTTGGAGAAGTGTGTCACCGTGGAGGCGGGCTTTCATGATCATATATGCTCGAGGTACACCCAGTGTGGTACACAGTCTCCTGCTACCTGCAGATGAAGACGTAGAACTCTCAGCTACTCCTCCTGCACTGTGTCACCTGGGCGCTGCCATGCTTCCCGCCATGATGATAATGGACTAAACCTCTGAATCTGTAAGCCAGCCCCAGTTATTTTTCTTTATCAGAGTTACCTTAGTCACGTGTGCTACACAGCACTGAAACCCTAAGGAAGACAACCTCCATCTCATGTTTCACTGAACTGTTGTGAGCAAGAGAAACACTGCCGTAGTTTCAGCTCCTAAAACACTCTCATCCCTTCTCCCTCAGGGCTTTACAGGAACACATCCTGTGCATTACACAGTCTCCTTATCCTTCAGGCCTCACCATGCCTGCGCGCCTCAGGTGTCTCTTCCCTGTTTGCCCAAGTGATGCTCCTCCACTGCATGCTTACCTCAACACTTCTGTCTCCAAGCAACCCTCAGCCCTGTTTCCCTAGTGTCTCACAGGACAAGACATTGTTATGTGCGCTTCTCTCTCATTTCCCCACTTGGCTCTGACCTCCTCCCACTAGAGGTTGGACCAGCTCATGACACCAAGAGAGGCTAAAGACGGTGGCCAGTACTTAACACCATTGGGAATGACCACAGTGCTTTGGACCAGGAGAGGACATAGAACCCCTTTAACGTATTCAGAAAGATTTAAATGTGACAGTTGGTGATTTTCATAAGCTCATTTTCTAAAAGCCCCTCAAAGGGCAAGAAAGGAGAATCAGCAAGCCGGGTAATGAACTACAAAGAAATTCGCGTTAAGGAATTCCCTTTAAGGGCTGGCTAGATGGCTCAGCAGTTAAGAGCACTGACTGCTCTTCCAGAGGTCCTGAGTTCAAATCCCAGCAACCACATGGTGGCTCACAGCCATCTATAATGGGATCTGATGCCCTCTTCTGGTGTGGCTGAAGACAGCTATGGTGTACTTATAAAAATAAATAAATAAACCTTTTTTAAAAAGGGAATTTCCTTTAAAATGAGAAACTGCTGATTTACTGGGCCCTTGGGCTTGGATGAGATCAATCATGGTGGCTTAGGAGAGAGCCTGGTGGGGGTGAGTAAGCCCAACAGAGGCGCTCCTTGCTGTCTGGGAGGTTTAGTCAGAAGACACAGTCAGACGATGGAGGAGAAAAATGGCTCCCTCGCTAACATCCACTCAGTGCCCCATGAGGTCTTTGTCAGTGGTAGACCAGCTCTAACCTGTTGTGAAAAACCTATTGTGGAGACTTACCATTTTTATTTACTGATATTTTTCTTTTGAGAAACTTTTTCCCAACTCTTTGGTTGAAGTCACAATTTGAACCAATAAACAAAACAGAAACAAAAATAAGACAACGATTTCCGCTTTAGCCCGCTGTTCTGTGGTCAACAAACCCGGAGTCTCAGTGCTTGCAAGAACAGTTTATTTCTTGCCCACACTCTGTATCTGGGGCGAAGTGGCCCCAGACCTACTCCCGAGCCCTGTATCTGTGTGTTCTGAGATCTAGGCCAGAGGAACAGCCCCTGTTTGAGACATGCTGGGTTGGTGGCTTAGGGAAGACAGGGCCAGTGGAAACTTGCTGGCTCACAGGCTACTGGCCAAGCCAGGTCACGTGGCCAAGCCCACTGCCTGGGCTGGAGATAAATAATCCTCCTGCAAGACTCTGTAGAGCACAGGGAAGTGGTGGGCAGGGATCTTGAGATAACCCCAAGAAGGAGGAAGGAGACTTTTGTGGGACAGTGGTCCCTCATTCGCAAGCATTCACTACTCGCCAGCTGTCTTCAACGCTTTACACTTATTGCTCATTGAAACCTCACAATTATCCTGTCAGGCAGGTAATACTATCACCCGATTTCCCAGACAGAGGCCCAAGTTCACACAGGAGTAAGTGGCACGGTCGGGTTTCACAACGAGACTTGGTTGTCCCCGTCTGCCACTCCAGGCCCTGTTGGAATAGTTTTGTGTGTGCTTTGGGCAAACAGTATGTGTGAGTGATTATTTTAACCTGCGTTAATACTTACTCTACTGAGGGAGTCCTCCTTTTGGAGCTTGGGAATGGTGTTTCTAATCATCCTTTGGATTTTTCAATTTCCATCCACAGTTTACTCTGATTGAGCTACATGCATACTTGCTAGAAGTCACCTAATCCCCTAGGGAACGAGGTAAACTCTAAATGAGGACATGTGCATGCACGCAGTCTCATAGCCCTGCAATGGGGAAACCTCCAAATGTAACGGTTGCTGACACTTAGTGCACAGATTAAATGGAGATGCCAAATGCCCTGTTTCTCTGGACTCTCTGTCTTCCTGTTGTCTAAAAATGCTCTCCAACATATCTGAATCCTATGACATGGCCAGCGTAGTCTTGAGCCCGTAGCAGCTCTGGCTACCTGTATAAAATGAGCATTGGACTGGCCCAATCAATCTATAATGGAGGGAGAGGAGCTCTTTGAGGAGCTGTTGGTAGTAATGGGCTGGCCAGGGGAAGGAGAGTCGTTTTCAGTGTTGTTGCCACTGAAAAATTGTCCTAACTACAAGAAATAGCTCTCCATCAATACACATCCAGTAGCCCTAAACCCATCGGGACACCGGACACACACACACACACACACACACACACACACACACACACACACACACACACGGGGGGGGGTTGAGGAGGGAGGAGGAAAGGGACTAGTTGGAAAAAAAGAGGTTATCAAGAGAAGAATGGGAAGAAAAACAATAGGGCTTAAATCTGTTCATGTATGAAATTGTAAAAATAAGAAAAGTGAGAGGGAGGAGGGGGGAGGGGGAGGGATGGAAGAAGAGGGAGTCTGGATCCTTCGGTTGGTTTCTGACAGTCAGCTGCCCGTTGGCTCCTCTCAGTTTTGCTGAAATGGTGCTTTTACCTGGCAGTCTCCTGCCCCCCCGCCAGAACTCCTGTAAATAGTCTCTTTCTAACTGCCCCCGAAGGACAGAATAAAGATTATCCACCAGGCCATTGCCTTCTAGAACAAAAGTAGACCCAGTGTGCACTCTGCACGCCAATCTCAAAATGGGAGGCACAGTTGAGTTGCAATCACTTCGGCTTAATTGGCAGCCATTTTACGACTTTTATGGAGATGCTAAATCTGAGGCCCACCAATTGTCCACTTGATGTTTGTTTTAGGAGGAAATAATTCTTTATCTTTATGGCTAGCTGTCATCTGTGTGTTGATATGTCTGCAGGGAGAGAAGGGAGTGTGTGTCACTTGGTGGCAGACAACACTCACATCCATCGAGCTCATGTCACCTGGCTGCCTCTGCCAGCAGTGAGCCCAGAAGGAGCTAGTCAGGGAGAGACTCTTTCACATCCAGTGTTGAGGCCAAGCTTCCTTCGTCAGCATTGCTGTGTGCTCTCCAGAAGAACACGAGCGTCCCTCTTAGTCTTTAAGAGTTCTTGCTTTCCCGTATAGCAACAAACAAACAAACATCTTTCTTCACAACCAGCCCAAAGCCATTGCTTCCTATGAACGCTAGCCATCATCTCTTGATGCAGATGTGAGTCCACGTTGTAGGCTGTGGACAGCACTTTGGCGCTACAGTATTGGGTGGTGTTGGAGAAAGGAACGCTCTTCAAGCCCTGTTAATGAAGGCATCATGAGTAGGCAGGCATGATGGTGCACACCTTGAATCCCAGCAGTTGGGAGTCAGAAGAAAGTTGATCTCTGAGTTCAAAGCAAGCCTGGTCTACAGTGCAAGTTCCAGGATAGTCAGGGTTACACAGAGAAACCACGTCCAGAGAGAGAGAGAGAGAGAGAGAGAGAGAGAGAGAGAGAGAGAGAGCCATCATGAGGGAAATAGCTGTTGGCATGGCTAGTCAACAGTTTACTACTGTACTCCTGTATTTTTCACCTGTTGGGTCTGTGGTGGTTTGAATAAGAATCCCCACCCCCATAAACTCCTAGATTCGAACGTTTGGTCACCAGGGAGTGACACTAGAAGGTGTGGCCTTATTGGAGAAAGTGTGTCACTGGGGGTGGGCTTTGGTGTTCTCAGTGCTCAAGCCAGACTCGGGGTCTCTCTTCCTGCTGCGTTTGTATCCAATGTAGAGCTCTCAGCTCCTTCTCCAGCACCATGTAGCCTGCACGTGGCTATCCTTCCCGCCATGATAATAATGGCCTAAACCTCTGAAACTGCAAGAGACCTCCAGTTAAATGCTTTCCTTTATAAGAGTAGCCCTGATCACGGTTTCTCTTCACAATAGAATACTGACAAAGGCAGGGTCTTTGTGGGAAAACTACGAAATCTTCCTGTGCCTGAACGAGCTCTCCAACTCCTGTGGTATTGGTTGTAGGCCGGCATCATCTTCAGACCACATACGACTTGCTAGTCATGACGTTTGATAGGACCTAGAGTCTTATCCTTGGCCTTAAAGAACATTAAGATATTACCAACAGCTTTCTTTGAATATTTTTCCTTAACAAAAGTAATATGTATAACTAAAACCATATATAATAGAAAATCCTACTTAAATCATTCACTCCTGTACCTTACATTTTAACATTCTTTCTTTTGAGGAAAAGGTATATGCTGTTTCTTCCTAATGTTTAAAGTGTAAGTATGAGCAGACCCTTATCAACGGAGTGCTGAACCGCTCATCTGCACTGAGCTTCAGTGGGTCACGTGCACTCTGCACCTGCCCAAAATGTGCAGCGATATTTTTAATATGCCTTATTAGCTCAGTGGCTGAGCTCTTCCTGAACCCCGCTGTGGCTAGCACTAACTCCCCTCCAGTATTCCTGATTTAACATTTTCTAAATCTGTATTTTATCTCTGCTACCCAAGACCCAGTTTGGGGAGTGACCCCTGGAGGCCTCTTCCCTCACTCGTACATATTGGTGGGACCTTAAGTCTGATCTCTTTGCTTCCCCCTTGGTTCCTTGCCTATGCAAATCTAAAAGTCCCGCCTCCGTCTCACTGCCCAGCCATTGGCTGTACAGCAATTCTTTATTACCAATCAAAGCCAGTTGGGGACAGGGACCCTCAGTGTCTCGAAGCTGGGCTTTTGGGAGCTGAATTAAGACAAAGCATTAGAACCAATCCCCAACCTAGCTCCTGGGGTATATTTCCTCATTCCCTTTAGGGGATGAATCCAGAGCCATGAAGGTGATGTGGCAATCTCTACCACTAAACTATACCCTCACCCCTCATTTCATATTGGACCTGTTCATCTGTGCAAGACAAAGATGGAGAGAAGGTAAAATATGGGAGATAAGGGGTTTATCCGAGGGTCCTTAATATAGTTTGAAAATTACAGAACTATCATCCATCCTGAATCATATCCATAGCTTTAAATAAAAATGCCGCCAATGTCATCGAAGAAAACAGTTACCTGAAATGTGTTCATTGTCCCTGGTGATTTTAAGACTGGTTCCGAGTCTCTGGTGTGTGTGGGCAGCTCAGCGTGCGAGGTTTGTTTTTATAGGGAGATCATTTAATGAAAGTGATTCTGCCAGGAAGGACTGAAATAGCACCTTGCTTTTGCATAAATTTACATTTACCTTTAGAAAATGATAAAATTAGAAGGGGCCATGTGGAGCGAGGGCTGTCTTGTGTGGCATTTGAGCAGGGGAAAAACAGATTTGGGGACCAAGGATGTTTTTGTTGTATGTGACCCATCAGAGGAACCGAATCTCAGGAAAATGAAGTTTCTTCCTTTTTTGTTTGTTTGGTTGCTTGGTTGATTTCATTTGTTTGCTTGTTTTTCAAGACGGGGGGGGGGCTGTCTCTGTAGCACTGGCTGTCCTGGAACTCCCTCTGTAGGCCAGGCTGGCCCCAAACTCATAGAGATCTGCCTGCCTCTGCCTCCCAAGTGCTGGGACTAAAGGCTTGCACCATCACCCCTTGACAAGTGTCTTCCTTTTTAAACTACTGATACCTGTTTTGGATTTTCAGCTTCTGAGAACACAAGCCCTTGACTGGTGTTAATCACAGCCTGACTCAGCAGGGAAGACTCCAAGTAGCACTTTGATGAAAAACGGAAGTTTGAATCAAAGATGGGTAGACTTATTGCTAAATCTGGAGCTTTTAGCATAAATACTTTGAATGTTATTCTTTTGTAATCTCCTTTGAAACAAGTTGGTAGCAAAGAGGGGAAGCTAATGCAGATAAAGGATTCTTCTAGGACCCAGTTAATACAGCTTTACTTTCCAATAAAGATGTGTTTGTCGGAGGCCACTCCCGTCCAGGTGCCATGCTGCTTTACAATGGTGGGAGTGGGAGAAGGGAGTGGAAAGTGATGAATTCAAGAATTACTTAAGAATTCAAAATCCAATGGCTGGAGAGAAGGTTCAGTGAGTTAAAGTGCTTGCCGGAATCTGAACACTTGAGTTCAAGTCCTGGGTGGTGGAAATCAAGAACCAACCCCTACAAGTTGTCCTTTGACTTCCAAAGTCTTGTGCAAGATATTTGCCCCACCTCCCACAATTAGTTCAATGTAATAAATGCATGTTTAGTTCTAGTAATAGTTGATGATTTAGAAGTAACAGGTGAAAGTGCTGTTTAATTTGTTGGCGTTGGTTGGGGCTCCCTCTGAGTTAAGGGCATGAATTACACTCTTTCTGTAAAGGACCAAGTAACAAATCCTTTAGTCTTGGTGGCCGATGGTCTAAGGTAAGTACTCAGTTTTGCCACCTTGCAGCAGAAGTGGTAAGGCAGTGCTTTAATGAGTGGCCGAGGCTGCCTTTCAATAAAACTCTATTTGCAAAATGAGGCTGAGGGCAGGATTTGAGCAATGGGACGCAACTCAACAGCTCTACCCTGTTAAGTGCCCTATTGAGCCACCATATTGGTGCCTCAAAAGTATCCTTTTCTGCTTCAGATAGGTGAAGTAAACAACTTTCTGCCTACAAGAAGTTCCAGGGCGACAAAGATCATGTGGCTATGGATAGAACGTTTGACCTCAGACAACGATGCCCTTTTAATAAGACTATAGATGTTGATGAAAAATGCCGTCCCTCTAATACCATGGACGATTAATGAGATAGTTTGTGTGAAACATTTTGATTTACTCAGATGAATACCATTTTTAATGTTAAATTGACACTTGCTCTTCAGAAGCTCCAAAGGGAATAAGTAAATAAATCAATCTGATAACCATAAATAGATACAAGCATTAAACGTTCAAAAGCCAGATCCTCCCTTCTTTCTCTCTCTCCTCACTCCTCCTCCCTCCTCCTCCTCCTCCTCCCTCCTCCTCCTCCTCCTCCTCCTCCTCCTCCTCCTCCTCCTCCTCCTCCTCCTCCTCCTCCTCCTCCTCCTCCTCCTTCTTCTGTAACCAATCTACCCATTTGTTTTCCATAGGCATTTTCTTATATGTGGAGGTTGGGGCTGCCCTGCCCCCACCACATCAATCATTAAGGCCTCAAGGTCAGTCTGATGGGGGCATTTTATCAACTGAGTATCTGTCTTCACAGATGACTGTAGTTTGTCTTGCATTGACAAACTCTAACCAGCACACCAGCACACCCCCGTCTCTGCATCCCCCAGCTTCCACAGTTCCCATCCTTCTCTCTACTTCTGTTCTGTTGTCACTTTATGTCCTGCTCATGATGAGAAAGCAGATGTGGGACTTAGCTTTCTGTGCCTAGTGTATCTGACTTGACACAACGCCCTAAAGTTCAGCCCTATTGCAATAAAGGATGGCTGTCTTTCTTCCTTGAGGCTGAATAGAATTCTCCTGCATAGCTATCACACATGTGTTGCTGGACCCTCAGGTTCCCTGTAACGTGGCTAGTGGGAATAGACAGCACTACACGTGCAAGTGCAGAAATCTCTTTGTCTAGGGATTTAAAACTCTGAACACTGGGGCTGGAGAGATGGCTCAGCAGTTGGGAGCATTGACTGCTCTTCCAGAGGACCTGGGTTCAAATCCCAGCAACCACATGGTGGCTCACAACCATCTGTAATGAGATCCGATGCCCTCTTCTGGTGTGTCTGAGGACAGCTCCAGTGTACTTATATATAATAAATAAATAAGTCTTTTTAAAAAATCCTTTAAACTTCTATTCAAAAGTGAGATTACTAAATCTAAATGTGAACGTTTTGTCAAGGGGGAGAGGAAGAGTTGAGGACGCTGCTGATAGCTCAGATTGGTCAGTTCCCAGGACACCTTTTAGATCAGGGATTCAGGAATACAGAGAGGGTTGGGTACCTTTTCTACTACTGCAGTGGGGCAGGGGATGAGATGGTTTGTACGGAGCTCACTGTAGAACTTCAGCAACTGACTGCAATCCAACACACAGAGACAAAGAGGATCACTGGGGCTGCAGGCTTTCCTAGCTGATAAGTAGCTTATTCTCCAGCCTAATATCAGGGAGATATGCTTCTCGCCCAAGATGTGCTTGTGAACAGCTGTCTTGGTGAAACCGAAAGCCAATCGGTTTATTCTGCAGTTCCCAAAATGACAATGAGCCATCAGGGGCTAGGCACGTGTGGTGGGAATGTATTTCTACTGTTCGGGAGCAGGCGAATATGGGATTTCTCTTTGTAGCTAAACCAGGAGAGAATCTCTGAATCTTCTGAAGTCCCAATATAGGAGAGTACAGCTGAGGTGAGCCATGAAGCAGCTCTAAAACAAAGCGGAGGGAGAGAGCAGAGAATGAAATGGGCTTCGGTTACAGGTTTGGGAGTGGCTGTCTTTGCTGCGTCTGAAGCATCGGTAATTGTTACCATCTGATTGGGAACCTGGGGACAGGGAACGATAGTCTCAAAGGAAAGGGCCCCGGAGGTATTCTCAAAGGCTGCCTTCTAAGCCCGGTAAACAGGTTCTAGATTCTTCATCAGGCCTCAGCCTTCAGGTCTGAACCCCAGATGTGACCTCACGGATATAGTAAGTTAATAGGTGCTTACTCCCCAGTCAGTGGAGGTGCAGTTACCCGCTGAGATGTGCTTGTGGACGCTGACCTTGAGAAGTTGGAAATAAAGCAGATGACTAACTCATCTGCAATTCAAACATCCACCAAGGTATTTATCTGCCGTGCTACTTTACCAAAAACAATGGCGCCGGTTCAGTGGACTTTCACTGAGCCATAGAACAAAACTCTTCCTTTGTCCTTCCTCCTCCTCCCCCTCCGCCCTCTGTAATGGAGTAGCATCTTGATGCCACCAACACAGGCACAAAGGACCCTTCCTTTCCTGTCCTTCTGTTCCCTGCACATCATGTGCTTTCTGGTTTGGTTGGAGTGATAGTTGTGGTCCCGACTGGTTTGGGTGCTGTTACTCTGTGGGAGTGGGATCATGAGTCACAGGGGCAGTGGTGTCAAGTGAAGGTCTCAGGAAAACCCAGAAAAAAAACCCTATGCTGTATGAGAAATAATAGGAACTGGGACTGGGCATGTATTTCCATAGAAGAGTATTTGTCTAGCTTCCGTAAGGGCATAGCCTGCGTTTAACTCCTCCTGCACTGCAAGCAATGGAAAGATAGGGGTAGAGAAAAGAGGAGAGAGAGAGGAAGAAAAGAGGAAGAAGAGGTGATGTCGGCAGCAGGGAGAGGAGAGGAGCTTAGGGTAGAGACACATCCTGGATATGCTTGTGTGATAGACAAGATATTGATGGGTCCAGCATAGGTCATTTGTTTAGGGGGTTGGTAAGTGTTGGGCATGGGGGCAAGCTTAGTGACGTACCGTGGGGTCAGTCTGTGCAGCCTGGGATGCCACACTCAGAAACTTACTGTGTGAGTAACCAGAAGTAATTGCATGTTTTGTAGAAACAGAGTAACTTAATGCAAACAGGATGTGCTGAATTAATTTGCTGAATCACAGGGTACTGCAGCCTAGTCAGGCAATGTCTACATTAGGGAGTGACAGAGATAACAAGTCAAAGAAAGTCAAAGTAAGCAACACACAGACCATAAACCCAAACAACCAGACATGGAGAACCATAGAGCATGAAACTGTAATGGCGGACATTAGTGTTTGAACAGCCACACTGTCGTTATAGCTGGTAAAGAACAGGCCTTCCCTTTGAAGACTTGTCAGTGCAGGGGAGTGTATGGAGGGCTCAGTACAGCCAGGAGGACACAGGACCAAGGGAGAGAAAGGAAGAAAGTCTATAGTGACCTCGGTTAGCAGCATCCTGTATTATGGTAGGAGGGCTGTGAGTTGTTAAATGCAAACTGAGCAGGAGTTTTACTTGGAACTCAGACTGTTGAAGTGTCTTTTGAAAGTGGAAAGTGAGCAGACTGGTGAGCAGTCATTCGGGGAGTTAGGAGAACAGTGATGAGATGGTGGAATAGCAGGCATGGACGGTGGAGCTGGCAGGAATAAATGATCGAGCTGGCAGGGTTAGATGATGGACTGGCAGGGTTAGATGATGGAGCTGGCAGGGTTAGATGATGGACTGGCAGGGTTCCATGATGGAGCTGGCAGGGTTAGGGTTTTTCTTTTTTTTTTTTTTTTTTTTTTTTTTTTTTTTTCAGATGATGGGCTTGGCTTGTTAGGGTTAGATGATGAGAGCTGGCAGGGTTAGATGATGGAGCTGGCAGGGTTAAGATGATGGAGCTGGCAGGGTTAGATGATGGAGCTGGCAGGGTAAGATGATGGAGCTGGCAAGCATGGATGATGGAGCTGGCAAGCATGGGTGATGGAGCTGGCAGGCATGGGTGATGGAGCTGGCAGGCATGGGTGATGGAGCTGGCAGGCATGGGTGATGGAGCTGGCAGGCATGGGTGATGGAGCTGACAGGCATGGGTGATGGAGCTGGCAGGCATGGGTGATGGAGCTGGCAGGCATGGGTGACTTGCCTCTAAAATTTAACCATGAAAAGAGAAAGTTAAATAAAAACGAATAATAGCAGGAGTCTTACACATTATCCTAACTGATTAAGATGTGTTTTCTCTACGAAGGAAAGATAGGAGCCTGGTAAGGTGATGGTAGAGGGGGTGTGACCAGTGACCATGTTTTATCCTATAGCCACACGCACAGCTCTGGGCGGGGTGTCATCTGCCTTTTTCCAGAAAGGCAGGGGATGAATCGGAATATCTGTATTTGAAATGGTGCGTGAAGGTAGAGGAGGACGGGGAGGAAACCATTAGTGCCCCACTTCACAATGTAATTTCATATCTAGGCAAGACTACAATAAGGGTTTCCTGACCTGAAGTCCAAACCATCCCTGCTGTGCCCTGCTGTGTGCAGGAGAGGAAAAGGAGGAAAGTATCACTTTTCAGGTCATGTTGTCCACTGAGAGTCACCAAAACCCTCAAGTGTCACCTGTTGCTAATGAAAAGGCGGTGAGGACTAGAGAGATGCTTCAGCTGTTAAAAAGGCCGGGCTCACAACCAAACCATCAAGAGTGGGCTGAGAAGGCTGTCTAAAGGGACCACGCCTGTCTAGCTGAGGTGCTGTGGGAGAAAACCATTCTACCTGACCAGAATTAACAGGCCATGCAGTCTCCGCTCCTGGGCAGAGAGCTCCGAGTAGCTTCCCCGTATCTGTTACACTCTGCCAGGTCACAGGTATCCTGGCTTGGAGGAGGAAATGAATCCTGTAGATGTGGCCTCACACTGGGCTTCCTGGGTGTCCTGATTCTCCATGGGGTGGCCTGTCCTGTGGCAGGGGGTCGTGCAGTTTGCTTTCCACCGCCTTCCGGGGCGGTCTCCTCCAGCCATCCCGTTCAGATTTCTTGTTTTGGTTTTTGTTTGTTTGTTTTGTTTTTTCCTTTTGCTGTTTGCTCCTATCAGCTAATGTGTTGCTTCTTTTTTAACTGACTTTGTGCTCAATTTTGGAAAAACTACCGAGATATATTCATTAGTTTCTTTTTATTAAGTTTGTGGCATTGTCACCGAGCTTCTTCACTCATACGCATTCACCTTCTCCTTTCAACATACGGGGTTGGTTAGGTTTGGCTGGTTACTAGGGACTGAACCCAGAGTCTCACATGTGCTAGACAAGTGCCCTCCCACTGAGCTATGCCCCAGCTCTCTCTGTCTCTCTCTCTGTCTCTCTCTCTGTCTCTGTCTCTCTCTCTGTCTCTCTGTCTCTCTGTCTCTCTCTCTCTCTCTGTGTGTGTGTGATACATACACACTAAATATTATTTTATCATTATTAATTTTGAAACAGGGTCTCACTGTCACCTGGGTAGCCTTGAACTTCCTCTGGAGCCCAACCAGGCCTCCATCCACTTATCTCTCAGGGGATCTTTCACATCTGCCTCTTCCCAGCTGTTCTGCTTGGGATGGCTGGAATGGAGGGCAGGATTTCTGTGTTCTTTCTGGCATCTGTATCACCCTTTCGCCGCATCCTTTGTAGCTGGTATTACAGGTCACCATGCTCAACCGGGACCACCTTGCCTGGCTTCCATTCTTGAACCACAAGCTGCCTTAAGCATTCTTCTAAGCTGCCCCTGTGGGTATGAGAAGGGGCGTGAACAGACATGGGCTCCCAGAAGGAAGTTCCCACCAGAGGACGTGTGTGATTGCTTCCTTGACAGTGAGTGGACATCTGCTTTGTCCTCCTAAGGCCTTGGTGCTTGTCGGATGCTCACACCAGGGAACTTCTCTGAGGCTTCCTGCGTACTGTTTTGTCTAAATGGCAAAGAGAGTAAGAAAAAAAATCGAGTTGAACCTTTTAAAACATATATTAGTAGTATAATCAAATGCCAAGTGTGAATTTGCCTGCGTGTTAAAGTTTGTAATAATTTGTAAAAACAAAAAAGATAAAAATAAAAATCTTATTTACAGTCAGGCACACATGTCCAATCACAGCACTCAGGAGACAGAAGCAGATGAATCTTTGTGTGTTCAAGGTCACTCTGGTCTATATGGTGAGTTCCAGCACAGCCAGGGCTTCAAAATGAGACTGTCTCAAAAAAATATTATATATATATATATATATATATATATATATATATATATATATATATTTGAAATTTGAAGCCAGGCATAGCCATACCTTAATCCTAGCACTTGGGAGGCAGAGGCAGGTGGCTCTCTGAACTTTGGGCTAGCCTGGTCTACAGAGCAAGTTCCAGAACAGCCAGGGATAGAAAAAGAGAGAAAACAGAAATTGAAAATTTAAATACTAAATTTGAAATCCATTTCAGTTGTGTACACACACACACACACACACACACACACACACACACACACACACACATTTTTCGTGCTTCTCATGGTGACCATCCTCGAGGCTGTGAGCGTCATGGTGTACTCAGGTTTGCCAAGGATAATGGTGCTACACATTAATGGTCCTTCCACGTGTACACGGGGCAGCTTGTCTTCTTTGGAGCTCTGTCTATTGAAGTCCTCCGCCTATTTAGAAAGTTGGATTGTTTGCCTTTGCGACACAGTTAAGGTGTCACAGTGACGCGTCAGAAGCCGGTAACACGGAAACGTTCTTGAGGTGGTGTAATCCAGAGCTGTCGTGTTATCGATGGGCGTGCAGTCTGGGACAGCCACACTGCGAAGATGTCTGGCCGTTTCTTAGAGTTAAACCCCCATCGACCTAAAACCTGGTGATTCCACTGCTAGGATAAGGCATTTTTCCCCAAGAGAAATCGAAATATGTATTTGCAAAAAGCTGACAGAGAAATGGAACCACTTTATCCAAAATAGCCCCGGATGAAAACAAATGTCCAACCACAGGAGAAGATATTACAAATGTGGTGTTTTCATGAAAGGAATATTTACCAGCAATAAAAAATATCAAACTGCTAGATACACTTAACAGTTTGTTGTGGTAAAATTTCGTCCTGGTCCCGCGAGTTCCCACTCCGCGCTGATCTGCGTTCTCCTGCTGTTTCTCTGTCAACCACTTTCACACACTGTCCCCTTGGCCGGTTGTTGCCACACCTGTTACCATCTCACTCCTCCGAGGGCGGGTGGTGTTAGGGTAGCCCCACATCACGCTAGCCCACTTCTTGCTAGCCCCAAGCGTGCGCACTTTTTTAATTTTATCGCAACAACAGTACAGGCGACTCAGAGTCAGTGTCCTGGGTGTGTTCGGCCAGGCAGACACAAAGGGCACCCTGTGCTTGCCTCTTACCTGAAGCTTAGGAAGAACGGACTGTGCTCATGGAATGACTGTATTCCCAGGGGGGCATAGAGTTAACTGACAGGGTCGTGAGGGAACTTTCTGGAAGTACAGATGTGTTCTTTCTTCTCTTGAGGGTCCTAGAGTTGGGCCCTTTATCAGAAATGTACCTAAATGAGCCAGTGTAATGGAGCATGTTTATAGTCCCACAAAATGACAGCAGGCAGATCTCTGTAAGATCAGGCCATATAGGTTCACATAGCAAGTTGGGGGGATCACGTGGTGAGACCCCCGTCTCCAAAACAATAATGTATCAGATGTGCTACCCTATAGCAGCACTTTTCACTGCATGTAAATCTTACCTCAACTTTGAAAGACAGCCATGTTTTTTATAACCTAGTAATGTTTAATTATTTCATAATAATTCGTTTTAATAGCACTCTGATTTATTTCCATCGGTTGAAAGTTCTTTAGACCCGCTTTGTGAACTATCTGTGTTAATGTCTGTAAGTGCAGACGTGTGCCTTGAAGAACTATGTGGTCACAATCCTGAGGTACAGTACCACTGCACGGCTAGCTAAGAGTTAGTGTAACTGTGGCCTTTGGACCCTACTGAGTTTGCTTTGCCCCCCCCTTTATTTATTTATTTATTTATTTACTATTCATTTATTTATTTATTTAGCTTGTATTGTAGACTGCTAAGTGGTGTGTGTTACAGTCTTTTACAAGCTTAAACTGGAATGTGTCAATCATAGCTTCTTTAAAGACCACATCCTCATCTCTGGATCATGCCAGAGGTTGTCTTGCTGCTGCTGCTGCTGCTTCCTCCTCCTCTTCCTCTCCCTCCTCCTCCTCTCCTCTTCCTCTTCTTCCTTCTTGATCCCTTCCCTCCTTTATCTCCTCCTCCTTTTCATGACTCCATATCCTGGTATTGTCTCTCCATTGTTGGTTTGCTTGTTTATTTTGTGTGTATGAGCATTAGCCTGTGCAAATCTGCGTGAAGTGCCCAAAGAGGCCAGAAGAGGGCACCAGATCCCTTGAGACCCAAGTTATGGATGGTGAGCCTCCATGTCGGTGCTGGGAATAGAACCCAGGTCCTCTAGAGGAGCAATTGATGCTCTTAACTACTGAGCCATCTCTCCAGCCCCTTGCTTCATCATTGCTGACTGAATGAAGTACTTTATGCATAAAACATCCTAGAGATTGTAGATGGTTTCTGTGGGGGTTTCAGTTTTGTTTTCTCCCAAGGCCCTTTCCTCTGGCTTCTGACAATCATGTTGTCAGAGTCTGGGCACCACAGTGACATAAGGCCTAGTGGGTACTTTTTGGGTCTCTCTTTGAGCCGTGTGTTTGTTTGTTTGACTGATTGTTTTTTACCAGCACTCTTTCAGTGGCAGTGACAGCTTCTGAACTATGGCTGTCATTCCCAAGCACCACGGAACTATCAAGAGCTCCATTAACCTGTCGGTGCTGTGTGTGTGTGTGTGTGTGTGTGTGTGTGTGTGTGTGTGTGTGTGTGTGTCTGTGTGTGTGAGTGAGTGTGTGTCGTGTGTCTGTGTGTGTGTTGTCTGTGTGCCTGTGTGTGTCTGTGTGTGTGTGGGTGTGTGTGTGTGTGTGTGTGTGTGTGTGTGTGTGTGTGTGTGTGTGTGTCTGTGTGTCTGTGTGTGTGTGTGTGTGTGTGTGTGTGTGTGTGTGTGTGTGTGTGTGTGTGTGTGTCTGTGTGTGTGTGTATGACCATGTGTGTCTATGTGTCTGTGTGTGTCTGTGTGTCTGTGTGTGTCTGTGTATGTGTATCTCTGTGTGTGTCCGTGTGTATGTCTGTGTTTATGTGTGTATGTGTGTGTATCTGTGTGTCTCTGTGCGTGTGTGCACTCTTGCATAACAAGATTACATACACCACCATACTCTCAGCTCTCCCCATTTGTTTAAACACAGTTTGAGATGATTATTACCTGAGTGTCTAGTTGCGTTCGGTCAGAAGTTAGTCTGATACGAGTTAACCCTTCATGGCCAGGAGCTCAGAGTCCTCCTCTACGCAGGCAGTTCTACCTGCTCACCTGGAGTGGTTTCTTGTCCTGTTTCACTGGGTTTGCAAAGAACTGCATCAACACTGAGCTTTCCTCCTCCACAGGTCCCTCTCAGTTCCCAGTTAAAACCCACCGCTATGCGTCACGGCTTGTACCCAGGCAGGGGTGGGTGCATGTCCTATCCACAGGAAAGGTTAACCTGGTTAAATCTGATTGGGATTTGAGTGAAAAGATGTCCTCCCCGGGGGCTCAGGTCCACCGTCACACTCGCCTCTGGCTTCTCCAATTGTAGCTAACCTCCCAGGAAGAGGAAGTGTAAAACTGCGCGTATAGGAATACGAAAGCCCCAACAGCCCACCACGTGGTTCTTTTGGTCCCCTTAGAAACAGGAACATTTTCATAAATGCGCTTAAATCCATACACTAACGTGTAGGAGAAGCAGAAACGCAGTACTGCCTGAACCTAACTGAAAGTCTTGCAAAGCAAGCAAGCGAAGCCCACCTCTTTTCACTGACTTTGGTCAGGAAACAGAGAAGAGAACCATGTTAATGGCTTCTGAGGCGGCGATGGACGACCTAAAATGTGCCTTCTGTTTGCTCTTTTCTCCACAGTTCCCAAGAGCTGTGATCCCCAGGCTGTCTCGGTGTTGCACCCTGGTTCCTGACGCACATCCCCGAGGGTGGGGCCGCCTTTTTATAAGAAGAAAAGTTTGGTGGTCCAGTAACAATAGGAGTTGCGTCCATTCATAACAGTAAGTCTCCTGTTCAGAGCACTACCTGGGAAGCTGCTTGTGGAGAAGATACTGGAGCGGGGGAGGAGAGGGAGGAAGGGAGAGAGAGAGAGAGAACTCACTGGACTGTAAAATGGACAGGGTGCCTTCTAGAGTAGGTTCCCTGCCCTCCTACTTAGCAGCTGAGTCTACACAAGGCGCTGATATTGGCTGAATGCCAGCTCTTTGATTAAACCAACAAATGTAGGAAGTCTTTGTAAGTAGGAGGATGCATAAAGTATAAATGTGTGTCACTTATTTTTATTGGCCTTTTGCAATTATACCATCCTGTGCCGTCGGAAGGCGCCTTCTGTCTCTTGGTGATTTTGGATCATAGAACACGGCTCTGTGATTCAGTACCCAGTCCTCACCTTCTGAGTGCTGGGCCTGGGAGACAGTCCCCACCTGCCTCCCTCTCTAACAGAGTCCTTCTGCTCTCTTGACCTGGGATAAGCTGAGGGAAGGGATGGAAGTTAAGGTCAAAGAAGACAGCCGTCAGCGTTCCTTATAGCGTGTGTCGTGTGTTTAAACACCCCCCGTGCCTGGTCAGAGAGTTGTTACACCTGTCATGGCATTTCTCCTCGGGGACGGGAACTCTGAAGGCGTCAGGTTCTAAGCAGAGGAAACAGCAATACAAGACCGAAAGGAACAGAGCTTGCATGCCACAGGCATAGCCAAGAGCCAGTGGGCTGAGACAGGCTGAATGGTAACGGGAAGAGAGTGTGGGGAGGCTAGGTCAGGTCCGAAGATAAATACATTCCCATGGTTTAGATCCTGCCTTCGCCCCAACTCTACCTGTGCAACAGAATAAACAGGCCTGGATCATTTATAAACAAAAACTAAACAAGACACAGGCTTACTCAGCTCATGACTCTGGAGGCTGCAAGGTCCAGGCACGTGCCGCTGGCTTCGGGTAAGAGCCTTGTCTCATACCATGGAAGGAGAAAGGCGATAGCACAAGCCTGGGAAGCAAGAAAGGGCCAAACTCAAGCTCGCTCACAATAAGCCACACTGTAATACCATCCGTCCATCCTCAAGGCACAGCCCTTGTGACCAGGGAGGCCCCCACTTCTTCAGCGCCATTCCCCTCAAAACTAAGCTTCTAGCACATGAACTCTGAGGCACATGTTCAAACATAGCTAAATTATCAGCTTCTCTGCTCTTATCTCTGGGACTCGGAATTCTAAGTGTATTTCCGTCACAGTTAAGAAACACACAGCCATGCATGCACACTAAGTAAGTAAATTAGACCCCATCACCATACTGGTTTTCTGGGGATGCTGTAACAAAGCGCCAAGACTCTGTGGCGAGAACAACAGAAACCTTCCAGTTCTGTCGCGTTATCAAGCCAACCTCTAGTTAGGGCCTTGCTCCCAGCAGACTCTCAGTGGGGAATTCCCTCCTTCTCACTTCCTAGCTTGCGGTGGTTTGTAGCAAGCTTTGGCAGTCCTTAGCTTGTAGCTGCAGCACTCCAATTTCTGCCCCTGTCTTGGGGAGCCGTTTCTGTGGACGTCTCCACATGGCATCCCTGTTGAACTTGTCTTCAAAGGCGGCCATCTCCCTCTTTCTTACAAGGACACACCAGACATTGGATCCAAGGCCCGCCCTACTCGGCTGCAACTCTTTCTTAATTGGTTTCTTGTGCAGCAACCCTGTTTTGAAGTAAGGCTGTTTTCTGAGCGTGAAGAGGCAAGCCCTCACCTTATATTTAGGAGAGGGGATTGAAGTTCAGCCCATCACAGCCACCTTTAGTGAAATAGTACCATCCCCACAGTGCAGGCACACATTTTTTTTCTCATGAAACATAGGAAAAAATATACGCACAGGCACACAAACACACAGGCCACCCTCTGAGTCACCCGCTCAACGCACTCGAGCCAGGGGATCCTGAAGCCTTTAATACATTTTATTTTTGATTACGTTTAAGCACCTCTTAAACGTGAAGCTCCTCCTTACATTTGTGAGTGCGAGGCCATACCAGGAGTGGCATAGTAGGCGCAGTCTCGAGAGAGGGGCCTGCAAAAGGAGAGCTACAGCCATCGTGGTCACTGCTGGTGAATAGCTGCTGCTCTTGAGACTGCCCTGCTGGTTAAGAATTAGAGTCAGGGCTGGGGAGATGGCTCAGAAGGCAAAATGCCTGCCTGCCTGTCTCCTGCCTGCCTGCCTGCCTGCCTGCCTGCCTGCCTGCCTGTCTCCTGCCTGCCTCCTGCCTGCCTGTCTGCAATACCAGATCAGAGCTTCAGGCTGGAAGCAGAGGCTGGAGGATCCCAGGGGCTTCCTGATCAGCCATTCTAGCCCAATTGATGGTGCAGTAAGTGACTGTCTCCAAAAATCACCTGGAAACCAAAGAGGAAGGCATGAGTTGGACCTCTGCCCCACCACACACAGAGAGACAAATGAACACACTCAGACACGCAGACGAACATACACACACATAATCATACAAACAGACACGTAGACACACACACAGAGAGACACACACCGATCTACACACACATGCGCACACATCAGTGCGTGGTCAAATAGACCGGGAGCCATTTCTTTAGAGTTTTTACTACCGGGTTCTGGCAAGCACCGAGCTGGCTCAATCCGTCCGCCGCTGGAATGGGAATAAAGGCTTACCCTTGATTCTCAGGAATCTGATAGGGTTGAGAAGTTATGAATACTTTAGTACATTTTAAATATTCAGATAACATTCGCGTAGCATGAAGTTACCTGCTCAATTTGTGTTTTTTAAGCTTTTTGTTGTTTTGTACGATTAAAGTGTTTAGTATGGATGTGTCGGTTGGAGCCTGTAATACCAGCTAATTGGGAAGGTGAGGCAGGAGCACCATAAATTCAAGGCCAACTTTGGTGACTTAGTGAGACCCTGTCCACCCCCAAAAGAGAAAGGGGAGGAGAGAGGGAAGGAAAGGAAAGGAAACCCGCACAGGGATATGATGGAGTAGGCGGGCCCACCTAGTATGTTTGAGGCTCTGTGTTCAGTCCCCAGTACCACACCGCAGTGAAGTAAAATAACCCGTTAAAGTGTTTAAAAGAGAACAAATTCAACAGTGCATTTAGTACGTTCACTGTGTCATAAATTTACTACCCCTGACCCATTCCACAGAACCTCCGTCACCTCAGGTGGAACTCTGTGCCCACCCCACCCCCACCCCTAGAAATGGAGTCATGCTGCATGCGACCCGTTTTGGCTGGTTTAAAACAAACAAACAACAAACAAACAAACAAACCCTTGACTTGTAATTACAAATCGTTTTTCAATGACCTCATCCACATTCAGGAGCGCTAACAGGCTGTGGGCCTAGCAGTGGTTTCTAATTGAATCCTCCAAGAAAACCGCCTCAGGGCAGCATCCGTCCCTGAAGTGGCTTCGGAGACAAACAGCACTTCAGGATGAGATTACTTAATCTGCAAAGGTGTGAGGACTCAGCTTTACCTCACTTCACCCCTGCCCTACGGCCCACTCCCTTCAGCCGCCTGGGCCCCAACGCCTGACTTAGGCTGCCATTGTTCTGGTTGGGCCCCAACCCCTGACTTAGGCTGCCATTGTTCTGATTGGGCCCCTAACCCCTGACTTAGGCTGCCATTGTTCTGATTGGGCCCCCAACGCCTGACTTAGGCTGCCATTGTTCTGGTTCCGTGAACTCCAATGTCGCCCCATCGCGCAGCTGAACCTGCAATTGATATTTTGGCCGAGGAGTCAGAGATTAGATTGCCTAAGCAACAAAGCTCTCCCGAGTCCTCTCCCGAGGGGGTTAGATGATACCCGCGGCTGGGGATGAAAATTTGAGGCACACTTTATACTGTCATCTCCTGGGGGCGTCTTTAGGAGAGCAGCTCTTGCTCAGGAAGGGATCTGGGAGGCAGACTGCGAAGCCTTGAAATGTGAGTCCCCTCTCCATCTGCCAGGCGTAACCTAAGAAGACAGCACAGGTGGAGGAGGAGCAAACTGTGGTAAACAGGACTCAGCAAATCCTTTTTTCTGGTGCAAAGGAGTCCTAAGACGGCAGAGCCAAAGACTTGGGTTGGACGTGCTAGTGGTTCAGTCAGTGACGGCCACCTGTACATCTCTCTTCTGAGAAGGACCCTGGGACCACGGTTAAATGCAAGCTCTCGCTGGCCCCTGTCAACCAGAGCCGTTATCATGTCACCGTATCGTGCATGAGATCTGACTGAATCCCCCACTTTCGACTCCAAAAAGTTACTTCCGAGAGCCTCAAAATACCACCTGTGGACTACTGGGGTGGTTTTCACCACAAAACTGGGGTGACGAGCTTGCGAGGGGCAGTCCTCTCCTCTCTTCCTCCTGTATCCCTTCCCGCCACTCTTCCTCTCCTTCCGTTAGCATGCATAGGGCTGCTTACACACCAGACATGGTGCCGGGGCTGGGAATATAAAGGAGACCCCACTGTCTAAGGGTTCGTGCCGTGCCCTCCTGCTGCCTCCCATCTGTCTGTGGCTGCCTGTCCTGCTTCTGCAGAGACCTGGAAGGAGCCAGCCTGAAAGCCAAGAGTCCCCGCCGGCCTCGGAGCCTGTGAATTTAGCTTGGGCAAATACCGAGGGCATTGCCGTGTGAACCGAACTTCACCAAATTGAATTCGGATATGTAAACAGATAACAGGATAAAGTGTGGTTAGTGATATTTGAGAGTGTTTTCTGCGCTCAATGCCTGGATCACAGAAGGCAAAGTCAACAGCCCTCACGGGGAGGAAAGGGGCCTCCCGGGCGTGCCATGTGAGCCCTCTGGAAAGAGGAGAAGGTGTTTGCCAGACAAACAAGGGGGACCCACGCCTTAGGAACATGCTTCTTGGGAGGGGACCCCCTGACCCTCTTGGTAACCCCTTCTTCTAGTGTAACTTTAGAACCCAACTGCTTGATTGGCCTGCAGCATTGGTGTAACCCTAGGAAATTAAAGAGGTTAAAACCAGGGGAAAAACTATGCCGGTTCCTCATCCTTAAAATGCCACCCATTTTAATCTTTGCCTTATTAAAATAAGTGAAAGTTCACTTCTTTTCTACACTGGCTCAAACTGGCAAGTTTCACATCCCAGGGTCCTTTCAGCATTTGGGCAAACATGCCAAGCCCCTCCCACGGAAAAGCCAGGGCCCCGCACTTCAGGCTTACAAAGGACAAATAGTAACAGAGTTTTGCTCCTAAGGAGAGCAACATGGACCCTGAACAGAAAAACTAAAGTCAGCGAGTGCGGAGAGGCCCCTCCACTACCATTTCCTATCAAAGGAAAAAGGAAGGGAAAAAAAAACCCTCAAACCTTATTTATATGCACAGCCACAGAACTGGTGTTAAGTTCTTTGAAATAAAGGACTCTAATTCTGCAGTTCAGAGCTCGGGGGAACAAGGAAGAAGGCTGTACTATTCACTGTACTGCACAAGCCTCACCAAGTCCTCTCCACGGTGGAAAACAGGCCCAAAGGAGCACTGGAGGCAGAATTTCAGCTTCACATTCAAGACGTGCTTCTTTAATCTGTAACCATCGTCAGCATTCTACGGGAGCCCCAGCTCACAGTTTTGATTATCTGACAAATAAGGACAGGGTTTTTTTTTTTATTAATTACTTTATTTTATTTTTTTTATTTATTTACATTCCAGACGTTGTCCCCTCCCAGTCTCCTCCCTCCTCTCTGTCTCTCTGTCTCTCTGTCTCTCTGTCTGTCTGTCTGTCTGTCTGTCTCTCTCTCTCTCTCTCTCTCTCTCTCTCACACACACACACACACACACACACACACACACACACACACAGAGACAATTCTTCCCATTCTCCCTCTCCTCTGCCTCTGAGAAAGTGCTCCCCCTTTCCCCACCCACCCAGGCACCCCTCTTCCCAGGGGCCTCAAATCTCTGCAGGATTGGCATATCCTCTCCAGCTGAGGCCGGACAAGGCAGTCATAAGGACGAGTTTTAACCAGGACCTAACATACTGCCCTACCTGGGAACCCTGGAGCCATGGTTTGAATGGTGCATGGCAGAGAGACAGTAGCGACTGTCTGGGCTCCATCCACACACAGAGCCCTTCACTCTGTATCTTCAGCTCAAGGGCTCAGTGGTCCTTAAACACATTTGCAAATGACAGGTCCTCTGACCCCTCCCCTCCCAGAAGTGATTCTTTCCTGTGGATGTCTCTCTGTGCCCCGTCATATGCAGAGCTTCAGCTCTACCTGGCTTGTGACTTAGTAAATAGGTTCTCTCTTCTACTGGACCCTAATTTCCTTGAGCCTGTGGCATTTTCCTGGAGGTCTTATCACATCCTCTTCCACCATCATCCCAGTGTGTACCACAGTACTGAGCCCTGATGGATGCTCAGAAATGAGTGAATGCCTTCGGTGGAGTGGATTTAAACCTAGGTAAACAGACGTGAGGATGTCCGTGTCCACTGCTGCCATCACGGGTAGCATAACTGCTTGATCTGCTGTTTCTCGGAGGCTTCTGGGGATTGAGCACACCTCTGGTGGTGTCTGTGAGGGTGTTTTTAGAGAGTGGGAATGAGTAGGGAGACACCATGAAGTCGGGTGGCATCATCCCCTAGGCTGGATACCTGGGTGGAATGAGTGAGGGAGGAAGAGCGATTAGTGTTAGCATCCCCTGCTCTGCCTCCTCACTGACCGCCCCACAGCATCCTGTGCTCCTTGCCATAGGCTTCTCTCAGGTGGTAAGTCCTCAAGGCTAAGGAATTCCAAAGAAAGATTGTCTTTAAAGTGTCTGTGGTGAAATGCCTTGGGGGGAATTCTGATATAAACAGAGTGCATCCAGGGTCCCTTATTTTAACACCCCCCAAATTAGAGACATTCTGGAGATGTTGTAAATCAGAGCTTCCTAAAAGGATTTATCCATAGAAACCTTCGTAATTTTGCTGGGAGTATACAATAGTTTCTTGTGGTAACACTGTCTTACAAGCATTCTAGCGGAGAATACACTGTAGCTCTCAAGCTACAAGCCATCAGAGCCACTTCCTTCTGGAACCTTCAGGGGAGAATCTCCTAGTCCTGGATAGCTTGGAGCAGCTGTCTGCCTTCCCTGGCTTGTATCTTCCTCTTTCTTCAACGCTAGCAGCCATGTTCCACTGTGGCTTCTTCCTCTAGGGACCTGCACAGCCCCCCTGTGAGTTTCACACCCTGGTCTCCCCCTTTTAAAGACCCCTGTGATTTTACTGGGTACACCCAGATAGTTAAGGCTGATCTCCCAGTCTCAACAACTCTCACAGTGTCGTATCTGCCAAGCCTCCTTTGCCTTGTAAAATATCAGTCAGAGGTTTCAGGGGCTCTTCTTGCTCCGTGATGGGTTTGTTCAGCACTCTTGCCAGCCCTTAGGGGAGTTTCTTAAAGGAGCACCAGAGCCACCATGTGTGATGGCGTTCCTTGAGGGAAATGGGCCCTCAGTTGGGGGACAAAGGAGATTCACATCTGTGATGCACAACAGTGGGTGTAAACAGGGACTAGAGAGGGGACTCAGAAGTTAGGAACACTTGCTGGAGGCTGGAGAGATGGCTCAGAGGTTAAGAGCAGTGGCTGCTCTTCCAGAGGTCCTGAGTTCAATTCCCAGCAACCACATGGTGGCTCACAACCATCTGCCATGAGACCTGGGCCCTCTTCTGGCCTATGGGCATACATACATGCAGGCAAAATGATATATACATAACTAAAATAAAAAAGAACACTTGCTGATTTTCCAGAGACCATCCAGGTTCCGTTCCAAGCAGCCCTATCCGTCAGTTCACGGCCACCTGTTAACTCCAGTTCTAGGGGAATCTTACACCCTCTTCTGGCCACGACATGCACACAACGCACAGACATCCAAGCAGGCACACACATATACATAAACGTCAACATACTTTTTTCAATTCTCTAAAATAAAGATCACTAAGGGTTTCTTTTATCAAACATTTTCAAGGCTTCTAAACTATGTATCCATGAGCCTACTGTACACGGAAATAAAAGCAAAATATCATTTTGTGACAAGTTTACACTTTCATTAAAAGTATACTTACTGGGAGTTTTAACTCTTGCAACTGCCCAGAAGATTCTAGCAACATCTTTCCCGTACTCCAGCCACTAAGAGCATGAACCAAGTGCCAAATAGAGAGGCAGTAGGGCCCGCAAGCTGGATCAGGAAGGAGAGGCACTTTATGCCCAGCCTGAATACTTAGGCTCAGACACCAGAACCCACACGGTGGAAGGAGAGAAGTGACTCCCACAAGGTGTCCACAGACTAACATCTGCACTCTATGGCACATGCAAGGTATGTGCACACACAGAATAAATGATTTTTAAAAGATAGGTCCTGGGTTCGGTCCCCATGGAAGAAAAAAAAAAAAAAGAAAAAAAATGAATAATAAATACGTATTAAATAGATAATATTAAATGAAGAAATTGACTCATGGGAAGGTGCCTATGAAGTGGTGAAATAAAATGAGAGAAGACACAGATGAAGGGAGAGAGAGATGGTGACAGGCTAGCAAGTTCGTCCCAAAAAATCCATGTGACAAAGTTGAGAGGGGGAAATGCAGACATTTTCCTAAAAAGAGTAAATTCAGAAACCCAAGGAAGGCATCTGATTCCATAGAAGAAGAGTGAAAAGGCTTTTCTATTGCTGTGATAAAACACCACGGCCCAGGCAGCTTAGAGAAGCAAGAGTTTATTTGGGCTTGTGGTTCCACAGGGATGAGAGTCCATCGCCATCTTATCCGGAGAGCACAGTGGCAGGCAGGCAGGCACGGTGACTGAAGCAGCGAGCCGAGAACTCGCAGATTAAACTACAAGCCGGAAGCAGAAGGATCAAACTAGGAACCGTGTGTGGCTTTTAAAATCTCAAAGTCCACACCCAGCAACGTACTTCCTGCAGCAAGGCTAGACCTGACCCTGTGCAAACAGTGCCATCAGCTGGGGACCAAGTAGTCAAACATCCGAGGGTGTGGGGGACGATCTCACTGATATTAACATTACCCACGCTTCATCCCCGCAGACAGCTACAGCACACGACTAAGAGCTCTATCAGCGAGGGGACAAGGTGAGGTTAATCCTGGGGACCCCCCCTTAGGTACAGTTAGGCATATTGCCAGTGTTCACTCAGCACCCAGGAAGGACATATCGGAGTCACTCTCTCTGCACACCACAGTCTGGATCCATCTATTTAGAGCGACTGCTCCCAGGAAGTGTGGATAAGGAAGGGAAGATTTAGAAGCAGAGCACGAAGTAGAATGAAAGGTTTCCAGTGGATACAGCCACAGACTTCACCTCAGGGTGCTCGTTTCACGACAGTAAAAAGAAGTCCCCAAAATGCATAATATGGGTAAAGAAGAACCCAAGAGCACTGGGATTCAGATGCTATGAGAATCATTATTATTTAATTACAGGCCTCTCCTTGTATGTTCAGTGTCATGTCATAGATATGTGTGTGTGTGTATGTATGTATGTATGTATATATATATATATCACATATATTATCTAGATATTATATATAGTCAAATCAACGATGCTTATAGGTCACTTTGTTTTATTTAGAAAATTAAGGGGTTGGGGATTTAGCTCAGTGGTAGAGCGCTTGCTCAGGAAGCGCAAGGCCCTGCGTTCGGGTCCCCAGCTCGAAAAAAAAGAACAAAAAAAAAAAAAAAAAGAAAGAAAGAAAGAAAGAAAGAAAATTAGGGGAAGAAGTTTCTATTTTCTTCTAATCTTCTAGTCCTGGAATGTCTTTTATCCTGCTTCTATTGAGAGTATAGAACAGGTAAGAGAAAAACAACTTAGGCCTCCTCTCCTCCTCCTTCCCCTCCTCCTTTTCCCCGTCCCCCTCTCTCCTCTCCCTCTTCTCCCTCCTCCTTCCTCTCCCTCCTCCTCCCTCTTCCTCCTCTCCTCTCTTCCTCCCCCCTCCCCTCTTCCTCTTCCTCCTTCCCCTCTCTTTTTCTGTCCCCATTTCTCCACTTGCATCCTTCCTTTCTTTGAAACAGAGTCTAATCCTATAGGCTGGCCTAACTTCTTTCTATGGTGTAGGCCAGGCTAGAATTCAGGGCAAATCCTCCAGTCTTCGGGCCCAAGTGCTGGAAACGCTTGTGTGACGTTCTACACCTAGCTAATGCCTGTTTCATAGTCTCCTGTCTTGTGTGATGATGCAGTGCACTTCACTGACACTCAGGAAGTAGCTGATGTCTTTTAGAGAAAAAAAATCTAACTTTGTGAGCGTTACAGGAATCAGTGGGAGTTGGCATAAAATAATCAGAAATACATTTTCATGTACAGCTAAGTGAGCTATGTTACGGGCCATGTTTACAAACATTCCAGACAAAAACACAGGCCATGTTTGCAGGCTATGGTGACAATAGACTCTACAAAGGAAATATGTAACTGATTTCAGGCCATTTGAAGTCAATCTTGAGAAAATTATATCCAAAAGCAACATTGTACCAGGCAATATGAGAACAGTAGCAAAGAAAAAGTCATGAAGTTACAAAATATCCACTTTTTCAATGATGATGGATTTTTTTTAAAAGACAAAAGATCCAGTGTAGTTGACGAACCAGAACTCACTGTGTAGACCAAGTTGGCCCCAAACTCACACAGATCTGCCCACCACTGCTTCCCTGTGCTGGGATTACAGGACTGTGCCACCACACCACGCCCAATGGTAAGGCTTTTTCAGCTAAGGAGAATGTTAAAATTGAATCAGGATCAGTTAATACCACAGCATGTACCAAGGCCAGCAAAATAAAAGTAAAACCAACGTGTTCTGCTTTCTATGCCTGAGTCGTATGTTAAAATGGAAACCTCCAGGGTGATGGTGACTGGCAAGGCCCCTGGGAGGTGACAGATCATGAGGGCAGGGCACTCACTAATAGAAGTAATGTCCTTATGAAAGATTCCCCCAGAGGCAAGCTAACCCTTTCAGACACACATGGAAGATACCACCAGTGAACCAGCCAGGGCCTCCACTGACACCAGATCCACTGGACCTCGATCTTGGACTTCTATTTTCCAAAGCTGGAGAATGAATTTCTACAGTCTGTGATATATCCATACAACATCCTGAGTGGCCTGAGACACGTGGGAAGCAGAGATAGTGTTCTAAGAGTGAGCCAGCCATGTACGGTAGTTAATTCCTTGGGTTGATCTGGCCCGTTTCGGATGGAGAGGTGACATTTATGCAACACTGTGTTCATTATCATAGAACGAAATTTAGTAGAATTAAGAGAAGCAAGAAGTAATACATGAGTTTTAATGGAAGAGGCTTTTTTTAAAAAAAAAAAATCTCCCTTTTACTTGTATTCTATGTATGAATGTTTTGCCTGTGTGTATGTCTGTGCACCACATGAGGGCAGTACCAGAGAAGGCCAGAAGAGGGCGATGGATGCCCTGGGAACAGCATGACAGAATACTGTGATACTGCGTGCTGGGAATTGAAGTAGGTCCACTGAGCCTACTCATGAAGTTACAAAATCCTTCCAGCTCTGGGAGAAAGCCTCTGGTTGTAATGTTGATTAAAAGTATTTTAAAAATGTCTTTGGTTGGATGTTTTCTGGTGTGTGTGTGTGTGTGTGTGTGTGTGTGTGTGTGTGTGTGTGTGTGTGCTACTGCTGGAGAATGCAGGAGGCTGAAGGCAGAGAGTAGGGTGAGACTGAACGTGGCTGTAGGAATGTAGGGAAGAGATACGAAATTGTTTCATAGGAAGCTATTGTGGGAAGCAGCTGATCGCAGCTGTAGACATTCCAGAGGTTAAAGTCTACGGTAACAGAAGGAACGCGTACTTCAAAAATGGGAATAGTAACAAAAACGGTAAGCTATAAGAGAGGTTCTTTAAAACAAGACATTACGGTGTCGAGACAACTTACTAATCCTAGCTAAGAAAGTAGATGCCAAAGGGACATGGAACTCACAAAGGTCATGGAACAGAAAAGCAAGTGCAATTTATCACTTCTGAGAAACAGAACTTGGAATAGAAACACATTATGACCAGCAACTCAGGAAGACAAAAGTAAACTGTACTTGTCTATCTTCTGTTGCTATAACAAAATACTCAAAGCCATGGACTTTGTAAACGCAAGAAGTTTATTTAGCTCACACTTTTGGAAGTTCAAGGGCTTGGTGCTGGCTGAATCACACCATGATGGGTAGAATTGAGGCTGGAACACACATGAGAGGGAGCTGTCGTGGTGAGAGAGCAAAGAGGGGCCAGGCTTGATTTCTCATTCACTCTCTGCAGAACAATCAGGAACCTCATTAGATCTACCTATATAATTCTTTCCTGAGGCAATGTCCCAGTGACAGGTGCATGGATGAGTACGTGTGGAAAGCCATTTCCAGAGAGAATTAACAGAAGAGGGAAACCCACCCTGAGCGTGGGTGATACCACTCTATGAGCTGGGGCCAGATAGATCAAATGGGGAGGAGGGGAAAGGGGTTAAGGGCCAGCATTCATGTTCTCTACTGACCCCACCCCCACTAGGTTCCTTTAAAATACAGACCAAAATAAATCCTTTTCCTTTAAGTTGCTTCAGTCAGATTTTGTCATAGCAACAAGAAGAGTAACCAATGTGCATTCAAGCCATACTTTTGACTTTACAGAGGCTTAAGTGTTTCAAAAACTATTTATTTTTGGCAGGGAGGTTTTTTTCTTAATAAACAATATCTGTAAGAATAAATATCTGTAAATAATTTTGAGTTCCTAGGGAAAATGATGTGGGAACAATTGAAAATGCTATTACATATAGTACTATTCTATAAACCTGTTCACTTACCCCAAGAGATTTTAAAACAACAAGGAGATATATATATATATATATAATCTCCTTCATACTCTTATCTTCATTTTACACCTGCAGACCAGCAGAGGGCATCAGATTCCCATTACAGATGGTTGTGAGCCACCATGTGGTTGCTGGGAATTGAACTCAGGTTCTCTGGAAGAGCAGTCAGTGCTCTTAACCGCTGAGCCATCTCTCCAGCCCTAGGGATCTTTCCGGTGGTCTTTATTTTAAATTAAAATGTCGTTATCACACAAACGATGCATTCCCCCCACTGCATCTTTGTGCATATGTACCATTTGACTTTCAGCTCATTTGGTCCCGTCCTCCCATAGTCTTTCCTCCTTCCAGCTGCCTCACTTTCTCTCCTCACCAAGGTCCTGTCTCTGCTTTCCTGTTCTGTGTATTCCACTGCTGTCCATTCCTCTGTTTCTTTAACATCTTTCTCTCCACTCACAGTCCCCTTTGAGTTTTGTGATATATACTCACATACATAAACACGTGTAGGTATGCAAACGTATACATATATAATTTAGATCTAGATTCCCCCTATAAAAGAAAACGTGTAGTGTTTGTCCCAGTCTGGCTTATTTTGCTTAACACAGTGACTCCCGTCTACCTTGTTCTTCCTGCAAACGTAGAGGTACTTTTGAAACAGAGTAGTCAAATGCTTAGGGTTTGGACATGTGACGTGATACAGCTTTCTCATGCCTAGTTTAGGGGTTAAGTGGTTTGACTCAGCACAAACATTGGTTCGGCTACTAATAAAAAGGAAAGCCCCTGCATAAATTGTATCGGCCCCTTTCTGGTCTGAGGAACACAGCACGTTTCTTCTTCCAGACAAGGGTCAGCAATGTGACAGAGGCTGTGATTCACCAGATGTGCTGTTTGTGTGGATGGCGGCAAACCGTAAGAGTGCCAGTGTTTGATCACGGTGACCCCTTGTTTTCTCCGCTCCCCTTCCATTACGTCTATTTGCATCCGCTGGCCAACAGGTGAGGAGCTGGCATCCGCTGGCCAACAGAAGCAATGCTGTGAGTTGGGGGCCCCGCCCAGCGCTCATTTCTGTAAGCATTACATTCACGTGTTTGCATGCTGTACCCTTTTATTTCAGTAACCTTTAAAAAGCCATGGCCTCGGAGGAAGTTAAACTAACAAAGACTGTCCCCAGCGAGGCTCTGAGCACTCAAGTCGCAGGTACGGTACAAAGTGACTGCCGTGAGTTAAAGAGACAGAAACTACCTTTCCCTGTTGTTCTTTGTGTATAAAAATGCCTGGATTTACTTCCTGGTCATCTACACAGTGACCTCTCTGGTGTTGGATCAGCAGAGCACCTAGACATGAGCAAAGCCAAGCGAGGAGCCTCAGTAGAAACCTGCCATCCCTGCTGAACTCTTGGCAGAGCTCGCTGGTCTCCACTTGGCACTTAGTGCATGTCCTTGCATCTAATCCTATCACTCTGGATTATCTCATTTCCCATCTCCCAAGTACAAGAGGCGATGGAGTTAGAAAGCCAGGGTGATGACGGGAACCGGGCTCGCCAGCCTCGTAAGACATGGGAGCTAGACTAGGAAAGAGGCATCAAGCTTCCTTTGCAGGCGTGGCAAGGCAGAAGGGCAACAGACATGGCTGTGCATATCAGTTTCTCCTCGAGACATGGCTCCACTGTAGCTAAGTTCCATATCAGCTCCGAGACATGGAAGTATTCTACTTCAAGTATAATTGAATATGGAGAAGCGATCGCTCGAAATGCCATGGTTTTATTTTGTCTTTGTGTTTAAGGCAGAGTTAATGGCTTATGGGGTAACCCAGACTACAACCTGCTGTCCCCCCGCCTCCATCTCCCAAGTGGAAGGATCATAAGCATGTGCTACCACTCCGGGCAAGCATTTTACAGATAAGGATAGCATTTAGATAGTCTCCCTGTTCATCGATACTAGATAAGTTAGAATCCCCCTAGAGGTTTGCAGCCAACAGAGCCTCTCTCTGTTTTGATTCCTAGTGCTCAGAGCAGCTTGACTTTAAACTCTGGTTTCCATTTGTCGTCTTCTTCTTCCCTGAGATAATCCTCTCTGGTCCTCGAAGGGGCTTGGGGCACAGTGGGAGAGTGTAGACTGAACCCACCTTTCTTGGCTGGACAGGAAGGAGATGAGAGGGTTAGTGAATCCTTGCTGCTTGATTCCCAGTGTGTAGTATGGCCTGTCTCGCTTGAACGTCCCACAACTCAGTTTGTATTTAAAAAGAAAGTAGAAAATGGCTCATTTCGATGCCACACACACTTCTCTTTTAAAAGGTGACAATCAGAACTGGAGTAAGAGTTGCCCCGGAGGGCATTCTGTGTCAAGCTAAGACTGAATGTCTCTCCCTCCCTCCCTCTCATCCCTGCCTATGATATATGCCGTCTGCAGGGACGAACACGGTCTGCAGAGGGAACTTCACAGTGTCTGAGAAAGATAGGCCCACTGTAATTTTCTGTGACTTAGACAATGAAATTTACCATGTCCCTTGAGACATTTGAGAGCCCGATAACTGACCCCATTTCCTGCTTGTGCGGGATGATGTTTAAATGTCTTCTTCTTCTTCTTCTTCTTCTTCTTCTTCTTCTTCTTCTTCTTCTTCTTCTTCTTCTTCTTCTTCTTCTTCTTCTTCTTCTTCTTCCTTCCTCCTCCTCCTCCTCCTCCTCCTCCTCCTCCTCCTCCTCCCCTTCTTTCTTCTTCTTCTTCTTCTTCTTCTTCTTCTTCTTCTTCTTCTTCTTCTTCTTCTTCTTCTTCTTCTTCTTCTTCTTCTTCTTCTTCTTCTTCTCTCCTCCTCCTCCTCCTCTTCCTCCTCTTCCTCCTCCTCCTCCACTTCTTCTTCTTCTTCTTCTTCTTCTTCTTCTTCTTCTTCTTCTTCTTCTTCTTCTTCTTCTTCTTCTTCTTCTTCTTCTTCTGACATGAGTCTCCTACACAGGTCTAATCTCTCATTAGAAATAACAAGGGGTTGGGGATTTAGTTCAGTGGTAAGGCCCTGGGTTCGGTCCCCAGCTCCGTTAAAAAAAAAAAAAATCACAAGATCTACCTGGCTGTGTGATCATCTCCACAGCTACATAATGGCATGTTATCTGGAGGCATAAAATAGTGGGCGTCCCAGGTGCTTCTCATGTAAATCCCCCAAAACCCAGATTTCATTTGGGGGTTAAACTATCTGTATATAAGCCAGGTGCAGTGGTACATGGTCATAAACCACTACTCAGGAGGCCGAGGCAGAAGGATCCCTTGAGCCTAGAGGCCAGCCTAGGGAAGAGAGTGAGACCTCATCTAAACTAAAACGTAATTTGTTTCTGTGAAGCTTATGCTGCCATCCCTGTTAGAAACACGGAACTGTGTCGTGCACAAGCCTGGCCTTCACAAACAAGAAGCGAGGTTACCAGAGAGTACCAGACTGGCGGAGATCTGGCTACAGCCTCCCATTAGTATCTTCCCACCTGGTCCTCGGAAGGGAGAGGGATAGCATCTGGGATGGAAAGAGGAAGAAACAAGGGGTGAATATGAGGTCTGCCTCCAGCTGTGTAGAACCTGTGGAGAAGCCGAGGAAGAAAACTATTTTGGGGAGTTCTTGTTGTTGTTGTTGTCATCGTCGTAATTCTAGATACCATAGGTCACAAATACTGTTTTTCTTAAAAGCATGGCCATGTGCCATTAAGTGTCCACAGAATGCAAAAAGGAAATCTGTCCCCTCCTTATGTTTTTTGTTGTTGTTGTTGTTTTGTTTTGTTTTGTTTTGTTTTGAAACCAAAAGACGGTAGTAAAAGGTTTGCTCTCTTAAAGCTGAAGGACCAATGCCAAGGACAGAATGACTCTCAGGAGACCTGAGCAAGTCCTTCACTGCAGCAGGTGGGTTGGTGGCTGGGGCTTAAGGAACCAGGGCCTGCAGTTACAGTTGCTTAGGTTAACCCATTGTAGCCCTGTGCTTTCCAGAGATCACTGATGCCCCCTGGGCGAGCATCCTTGTGGATTCCTTCTGCTGCTGCTTCCTTCTGCTGCTTCCTTGAAACAGAGTAGCATTTGAAATACAGCCACCCCACCCCCAAACAACAGAACAGCAACTGGTTTCCTCTGGTTTTCTTCCGTGACCTTCTTTCTTTTCTTTTTCTTCCGAGTTTTTTTTTAATTGGTTATTTTGTTTATTTACATTTCAAATGTTATCCCCCTTCTGGGTTTTCCCTCCGAAAGCCCCCCTCCCCCTGCCTCCACGAGGGTGCTCCTCCACCCACCCACTCATTCCCCACCCCACCACCCTTGCATTCCCTGACTCCGTGTCCTTCTAAACACACAGGTCAGGCCTCTTGAAAGTAAAAGGCTGTCTTTTCAGACCCCAACCTGGAGTCTGGTTTCTCAGACCTCCCTCAGACCTCCATACACCACAAGACCCCTTCTTTGTTTCCCATGTATTATTTTGTCCCCATAGATCTATTTTATTTGCTTTTAACATGGTGTAGAAACAACACATTCGGAAGTCTCTGTTTTTAAACCAATGAGTTAGAGTAGAAAGATGTCACTTTCATCTTGAGGTGATATCCTTAATTACGTTTTTTGTTGCACAGTCTCCCCCTCCGTCCCTCCCTCCCTCTCTCATGGCTTAGCATCAAATAGAATGCTTATCTACCTGAGGAAGACCTTGACTTCTGATCCTTCTGAACTCACCTAGGAGGGCTGGGGTTCCAGGCATGTGCAGCCACCTGTCATTTTAATGGTGATGACCCTCAAACCCTGGACTTCAGCTATACAGTTAAGCGAGCACTGCCAACTCCCAGAGTCAACCCCAGAGAACCACTGTCCGTTATATTACGCTGTTGATAAATGGAGTTAATTCATCGCTGTGGCTCTTTAATTAACCCACAGCTTATTTTTTTTCCGCATAAAAGTAATTCCACACAATGAAATCTTCATTTATCACCAACCAAGAAGCCAGCATCTGAGACAGTGTAGACGGAGCGGGATGAGCATGTTTAGTTAGTCTCTGCTCCACATTACAAGGTCGCATCTAATGGGCATGCTGGGAACTTGGCTCAGTCTACACAAGGATGTGTTTAGTTCTCCCCGTATAAAAGTCACCCGGCTGTTTTCAAATATCCCGACAGCTCACTTCAGTGACATTCCTTCGGGGCCACTTTCAACTGAGTGCTCTCTGACCATTTCATCACAATGAAGGGCTGGGAAAGAGTTTCCATGTCTACTGACTTCCAGAAGATTAATGACGAGTGCAACACAGTTCAAGTGGATTTCATATTTTAAAACGATTTACAACCACAAAAATACTGACCAGAAAAGGTAGAGGCCTCCTCAGTATAATATAGGTGTCTACATATTATATTTTACTTAAGATAAAAAACCTTAATAAGCCAGACAGAAGCCAGGCAGACTATAGGTAGATGCCTGTCACCCAAGCTATTTGAAAGCTGGCATGAGAATCACTTGGACCAGGGAGTTTGGGTACATCTTAGGCAACAGAATGAGACCTTAAAACAAAATGAAATGGTAAAATTGGGTTTGTTTTGGTTTTGTTTTTTAATTGAGGATGGGAAGCAAGAAAAGCCTTGTTCAGACATCATACACATATACCATAAAATAAGACTTTTAAACTATATATACTGTTGTGGATTTTTTTTTTTTTTAGTTTACTGGAAGTTGAACAAATGCTGCTGTTTAATCTTTTTTAATTTTTGCTTTTAAAGAATGAAATGAAAATAACATTAGTCTGAAGAAAAGGTCTGCAATGTACCATTCAAATCAAACTCTCTCCAATTTAATGCATTTTGTTTTAGCTCTTTAAGAAAAATCCAGGTATTTTTATGTAGACTAATGCACGTCTTGCGAGCATTTTTATTTTTCAATTTCTCATGAGTGCAAATGGCGCTGTCTCTTTAAAGCTGCTTGCAGTGTGCTGAGGTGTGCTGTGTGTGGTTCTTGCCACGGTGTGTGTACACATGAGATTATTTAAGTCAAGAAAATAACTTCATGGCCATCTCTTCCCAGTAGAACTTCCGAGGGCCCTTGGAATCTTGAAGCTGGTGGCCGTCCCGGCTGGTAGAGGCTGTTTATGCCTGTGTGCAAGGGTGTCGACACATAGAAAACCAGCAAAGCTGCTGTGATCTCAGAGGAAGCCCAGCCCTCAAGCCCAGGGCAAACATGTACTTGGCAGGATGAAGGAGGGATTTGCACGTGAACATACAGGGGCACGGAGTAGCGAGTGTGTAGTCGTGGACAACCAGACAAAGGAGGTCAATGAATAGGCGATGAATATGAACGCCTTTACAGAAGAACCAAACACATAAGGGAGAGAAAGGCTGGGCTGGAGAGAGGGCTCAGTGGTTAAGAACATTGACTGCTCTTCCAGAGGCCCTGAGTTCAATTCCCAGCAACTACATGGTGGCTCACAATCATCTGTAAATGAGATCCGATGCCCTCTTCTGGTGTGTCTGAAGACAGTGTACTTAAATACAATAAATAAATAAATCTTTAAAGAGGGAGAAGGGGGGTTAGTCTAGGGAGATATCAATGGAAACAGTCTCAAGAATTGCATAAAGAACAGTTAACAGTTGGCAGTGATAAATAAATGTCTTTCAGAATTTGGAAATGTAGAAATTCATACATTATTAGTGCTATTGACAAAACTCTCAAGAGGCTAGTTGGGTAGTATTTATTAAATTTAACATTTCTATACTCTTTAATGGATAACACTAAGAACTCAGTAAAAGTGTAAGCTGTAAAAAAAAAAAAAGAAATGTATATACAGCTGCACACTGGCATGCACAGTTGGAGTCCTGACTGCCTGGGAAGCTGAGGCAGGAGGATTGCTTAAGCCCAGGAGTTGGAGGCCACCATGAGATAAATAATTAGATCCTGTCTCAGTAAATGATAATTTTAAGTTAATCCACATGCATACGGATAGTCACTGATGACCATTGGCCACAGAAAGAAACCGGGAAGGTTTGTTCAGTGATGAGAAAGTGGGCTAAGTTGTAATGTGGACAGACAGAAGGGTGTGTGTGTGTGCATGCGCACACTGCCCAGAACACTAGTGTGTGGTATATTTTATGCATAAAAGAAGACACAGCAGTTCACGTCCTATTTATAAAAATCTTACTTATAGATCAGTCTGTTTTTGGGATCTCATCTGGTATTGGTGGATATCTTACTCTTACTTGATATATTTTAAAATTGACTTAAGTGATTTTTTGCTTGTTTTTTTAAGCTACATTTTTTAAACTAGGTGATATACTTAAGACTTTTAAGATGAAGGATTACAATAATTTGAATTAAGCTGTCAAAATGTTGATAAACAGAAGTCCTAGGAACTTGCTTAATGACTAGGCAAAATAATTTGTTTACTAGTTTATCAGTTTAGTAAGCCACTTATGTGGGAAAAGATAGTTCTAAAATATATGGAAAAAAATTGTCTAAAAAGTATTTTGACGCAATTTTTATTTTACAATTGTAAAAGTAATGACTCACCATTATAAACCTTTTCTTTCTTTCTTCCCTTTTTCCTTCCTCCCTTCCTCCCTTCCTTCCTGCCTGCCTGCCTTTCATTTCCTCTGAAACAAGATCTTTCTATGAAGCCAGGCTAGCCTCACGTAGACCAACCAGGCTGACCTCAAATCCTGCCTGGGCCTTCTCAGTATTGTGATTATGGATGTGCACTACCGTACCTGTTCTTATAAAAAAAAAACATTTTGAATAAATATAAACACAAACATGCTAGTAAAAATTATCTACAGCTCAATCACTTAGAGGATTCGGTTGGCTAAGCCTTAAAGTTTTACTCCTGATCTTAGTTTGAAATTTCATCTTCACTGATAGACACTCATGTGTCTAATTTCTGAATCAGCTGCAGGGGGACCAGTACTGTAAAGAAGTCTCCTGAGTATGCAGACACAAAATTAGCTTTGTTAATTTTATATATATATAATATATATTATATATGTATATATTATATATATGCATTATATATATATAGATATATAGATATATAGATATATTGCAGTGCTGGGGTCCTTGAGAGTGCTAGGCAAATTCTCTGCCGTTAAGCTCTATATACAGCCCCTAAGAACTTTTAGTTATTAAGAAAAGCTTTTTACACTTTTGGGGGCAGTGTCGCACTCCCCTGCACACAGTGGTGTCACAGAATGGCATCTGGAAGTTTTCCCTTCTTTCACAACTTGGGTCTGTGGAATCAGACTCAGCTATCAAGACCGATGGCAAATGCCTTTCCCTCTCAGCTGTCTCACCACCCCTCAGGACCTCTTGACCGACACTCAAGTCTCCTTCACAACTTGTTTAGCAATGGTACACCTTTTGCAGCCTTGAGAACATTTTCTGTACCTGAATGAGGAAAATACAGTTTGACTAAATCTTAACATATGTATAAAGATATGCCTATCTATCCTCACATATACCAAAAGGAAATACAAGGTTAAAGTACTACTACTAATAATAACAATAATTTTACCTTCTTAGAACTTTGTGTTACTTTAGTAAAAGTTCCTAACTGAAAGTCTTCAACAGCCATTTACCCCAACGAAACTGTGGGAAGTTTCGCTGATGCAAAGAGAGAGTAAGTAATTGGCAAACTTTATAAACAGACGAAGAATGCTTGCACACCATTCTGTTGTTGAATGTGAATTGAAGTGAGCAGTTCCGAGTCCAATGTGGACATCATTTCTGGATTATGATGCCAAAGAATAAACAAGTTCTGTAGCCAGTCCGAGCCAAGCGCATAGAGCATAACGACTAATACCCTTTCTGTAAGGGCGAAAATGCAAGGTGGATAATCCCCACCTATGTCAGAACTGATAAAACAATCAATAGTAATTCAGACGTAAGGCTTTACAGCTGGGGCTGTATTCAACATTTAATAAAAGAACGGAAATGCTAAAGGCTGAAAAGAGGGAGACGGGAGGGCAGAGAGGCATGCCAATCAACCCTGAAACTTCTCATTAATGAAAGAGGGAGCAGAGGTGTCTGTGGTTGAGCTGGACAGCAAAGGGCTTGCTCCTCCTTTCTCCCTCTTCCTGTCTTACAAGGCCTGGCCGCTGCTGTAGAGGAGGAGAGATGCCTCTTTCTCTCTGCATTCCCTCCGCCCCACCCTGGAGACAGGCTCCTTGCACTCCCGGAGGAGAATTCCCAGCAGGGCACAGGTGGAGCCTGCAAACAGTGAAGATGAATTCAGCAGACAGGAGGCAAAGGCGGAGAGCGAACAGCTCTGGGTCCAGTGGGGGTGGGAGGGAAAGACATGACAGGGGCGGGGCAGAGGGTGCTGAGGGGCGGGGCTGAGCAGAGCCGCAGCAAAGGGCGGACTCTGTCTGCACTTGGTCTACCATTTTAACTCCCCTCGTCCTCCCTCAGGAAGGTCAGATGGCAATCTTCCTCTAATAGGCGGAGGCTTTCTTAGACGTCTTCGTGACCCACAATTCAGTCTGTTACAATTACGTGCTTTAGATATATGAATAGATATAAAGGTGAAACTACCCAAAACTACTAGGGGAAAGGGCATTAATTAGCACCTTGCATGCTGTGAGTGTGTGAGTGTGGTGTGTGGAGGTGTGTGTGGGCACCAGGCAGGGACAGGTGGTTCAGTGAGCTCCTTAGCCCCACTTTGTTGTTTTTCCCAGAGTCCTATGCTTCTTCCTCTTGAGGTCAGTGTGACGATCCTATACCCACCTACAAACCCTCTTTCCATTCCTCGGTGTTTCCAACCTCTCTGTTTTAATTCATTTCACCATACTAGCAACCACTATAACTCCTGGCCAGCAAGAGGGTGAGAAGGAATAGTCACCAAGCACTTCAGGCACTGTTTTACTTGGTACTTGGGAAGTCATTCTATGAGTGACTGTGATTTCTCCATGTTCACAGAAGGAAGAATTGGGATGGCAAAGGTACTCACGCCATGCTTCTCACCTCTCTCCCCTGGTGATACAGCTTTAAGTCCCTTCTTTCCATGATGGATCTTGGGTCGTAAAGTCCCAGCCATCTTTTCCCCCACAGACCAGGGTTGCCTGGTGATCTGTATCCCCCAGGGTGCACTGCACATTAGCAAGTCATGCCTGCCACCTGTCCCCTCCTGACCTGCAATTTTCAGTAAGCAAGAGAGGATCCCAGCTCTCTTGTGTCCTTAAGAAACTTACCTAGCGCTCACCTCTGTCTGGGATCGGTGGCCTTGTACTTTCTTGTACAGAGTGTTCCTTGGCACAAGAGAATGATGTCCTGCCCTGGCAGGTACAGCTTTGTGGCTCATCCCGTGAAGCCTTGGTGTAGTCAGAAAGACTTGCATGTGGACACATCCCCAGCCAAGGTACTTCATGGCCTGGCACTTCATGTGAGTAGGAGGTAAGCAAGTTCTACTTGCCTTGAGCACTGTTGGCCTGGCTTCCTTCTTCCTTGTGCAGAAAATGACCTGTGTCACTCACGCAGTGCCAGGCTGACAGACCACCATGTGCTCCCTAACCGGCAGGGCCACCGAGTTCCTTTTCCTTAATAGTTCTCAGATGACCATCGGAATCCCTTGATCTGGAACCCTTGAAGCACCTGAGCTGCTGTAGTTTGGTGCCTGGTCTTTGTCTCCTTGACCCTCTGAACTTTTCCTCATGCTCATTTATTCTGTAAGTTCCTCTTCTGATATTAAAACCTGGCCTATATTAGTCAGATCTGGGGTTTGTCTTCCCTGAAAGATGTCCTACTCCAAGATGATGCCCGTATCAACAAAGAAAGGATTTCCCCACCCCACCCCCAAGTTCCCAAGACAAGGTTTCTCTGTGGAGCCTTGGCTGTCCTGGAACTTACTCTATAGACCAGGCTGGCCTTGAACTCAGAGATCCATCAGCCTCTGCCTCCCGGGTGCTGGGATTAAAGGGATACCCCATCACCACTCAGCTCAAAGAAAGGAATGCAATGACATGTTTGAAAAGCAAAGTGGCTCCATTATAATCCCGTGCTCTTCGGTCATTCCTCATGAACTCTCCTTATTAGAAGACAGGGGAGGATAAGGACTGAGGCAAAGCAAACAAACACAGGAGAAACCAGGTTCTCGGAGTGCCTTATTTTTAACTAGATCTGCCTTTTAAAAGTAAAGCAACATCAGGGTCAATTTGTTGTCCACAGACACCAAAAATTAATTCCCTACCCAGTAAGAGTTTGGGGAGACAGAGTCCTGTTCACATTGGCCCTTTAAACCCCATGTGCATTTCTGTGAATCGTGTGAGAGTGAAAAGTTAAAAAAAAAAATACTATTCCTGTGACAGACAGGGACTACTGGGATACGGTTCAACGGACTCTCAGTCATCCAAAACAGAGGGTTACTAAAAACCCAAGAAATTCATTTTTATGATTTCGTGTGTGTGTGTGTGTGTGTGTGTGTGTGTGTGTATGTGTTTATGTGTGTGTGCGTGTGCTTCCTGTGGTTTGCGTGTTTGTATGTATTTGTTAATGTAGTGTGTGTATATGGAGACCACAGATCAACTTCAGTTGTCTTAGCTCACTTCCCACATTTTTCCTTTTTTGAGGCAGTGTAGCTGTCTTTGCTACTTTGTGGGTTCTTTTTTCTTCCACCCTTTCAATCACCAACACTAGAGAGGAGAGAGGAGAGAGGAAAAGAGATCCCTGCATAAAGTCGGGGCGAGGGGCAGATTTATCGTTAGACTACTTCCTGCGGATCTGGGGTGTCGAGTTCCTCGGGAAAGTTTGGTCTTCGCCATCAGGGTATCTAATTTCTTCTTGTTGTTGTTTCTTCTCTGTGTATGGCTACTTAACAAACCGTGAGCGACAGCATCTAACAACAACAACCTCCTCTCTGGACCCTAGCATTTTTATACCCTCTTAAAAGTCCCAGAATTCCAAATGTCGCACAATCGCAGAAACTGTCTGCAGGTGGCCAAATCACGCCCCCCACCAAAGCCCGAAGCAAATCATAGTCAGCTGCTGTGGACAATCGGAAGCATCTCATATCCCACCACAACTGGGATTAAAATGGAAAAATATTTTTATATTTCTGTGTTGTTTAAAGGAACCAAAATTCCAAAATTGTCACTACAAGACACTGTGTCTCACTGAACCCAAAGCTCACCAATTAGGGGAGGCTGGCCAGACAGCGAGCTTCAGGGATATCTTATCTCTGACACAACATCACATTTGGCATTTACTTGGCTTCTGGGGATTTGAACTTGGGTCCTCATGTTTGTACAGTAGACAGTCCTGGATTGTCTTATAAGTTGTTTAAGTATCTTGACTGCAAGCACAGGGGTGGGGTTGGGGGCTGGAACTTTAAAAGTCACTCACTATTATACTAAACCGGGCTCACTTTTATCTACTTGTCTAGAGCCTCGGGTTTGCTATTTCTGATGGAAATCTTGAGCCTGTGTTTTTGAGACAAACTTGGTAATTCTCCTGCCCGGTTTTGTACCTATAAATTTAGAGCTTGTTTGCAGATAGGCGTGCAAAGATACTATATGATAAGGGTGTGTGTGTATTTGCCTCACATTTTTTCCACATCCTATAAGAAATGTGATATTCTCACCATTAAAGATAGCTAAGGCTGACCAAAATTTTTCCTTGATTTATTTTTCTCTTTTAATTTGGAAATGTCGTTGAACTCTTCTGCTTGTTGTTTTCTGATAACTTCTCCTCTAAGTAGATGGAAACTCCTGAAGTTGATTTTTTCGTAGGCCACACCATTAGAGATGTTTTTCTTTTCCCCTGCAGATTCGTTCCACTATAGCTAAGCAGTACTTTCAGTTAGGGGATGGAGTTGAAGCTTCTCATGGTGTTGTGGGAGAGGAAGATTTCGTGATGGAAATACCACTGACTAGAAGTAAGGAAAGATAACCGAATGGTGTAGTAGGGAAATCTTGAGGAGAAAGAAAACAGATAAACCTGAAGATGATTAAAACCAACAAAAAAAAAACAAAAAAACAAACAAACAAACAAACAAAACAGAAAAGCACTATACACCGTCCCATTTAGGAAAGAAGAGGTTAGACACTGGACAGAATCAGGCAGCTTCCTCTCTGTGTAACTTCCTGTCTTAGCCCATTTAGATGGCTATAAGAAGACATCGTAGACTGGTGTCTTCTTTATTTCTCCAGCTTCTGGAGGCTGAGAAGTTAAAAATAAGGGTGTTTACACCCTTGTCTGAAAGAAACCCAGTCCTCACAGAGCTGCCCCTTCATTGTAACCTCGCATGATGAAATAGACGAGGGAATCTTTCCTTCTTGTAACGGTCCTAATCCCATCCATGGGGTTCCCTGCACACATTCACCTACACAAAGCTCCATCCTCTAAATGGATGTGGACTGGGGTTGGGATTTTAACCTATGAATTTGAGAGGCACATAAACCATAAGTCTACTGCACTTCCATATATACTGAACTAGCCATTGTCATTGTATGTGTGTGTGTGGGGGGTCTTACTTTCTCTTTCTATGTGCCCTATCTTTTCAAAGGAACTGTGAGCTTTTTGAGGAACAAATCCATGTCAGACTTCCTCTGTATTTGTCTCTAGCATAGCATCTTCCATACACAAGGAACACAGTAGGTAGCTGTTGCTTCATTGAATCCACGGATGGGACTCTGGCTAGCTGTTGAAATCATTACCCATCAAGGAGTCCGCTCACTGCATAAACATTGCTATCTTCAATTTATCTGCGGGATACCGAGGTTGGAGAGGCTGAGTGGGTTCTGTCGCTCCTCCTGCGGTGCTAAATGCATTATTGATTAGTACGGGAGTTGACCAGCATAACTGGCCGTGGGAACTCTTCTCCTCTTGTCTTTGTGCCAATAAGCAGAAGTGAGACAGCGTCCAAGCTTCCTCAGAGCCACATGATAAACAGCTGCTGGGTAAATTAATATGCTCTTATAGATGAGACCAAATCAAGGGGCCGAGCTTGGCCTTCCTGGCAGGAGCCGCCTGGCTCTCCGTTTGGCCTCAGCTCCTCCCTTGCTTGTCTGTAGCTGTGGGTGAGTCACGGCAACCTTGCTGGCCCTCCTCTTCCAACTGTGAAGGAGAGGAGTTGCCACCAGATCTTGTCCTCTAGCTCCTGGACACAAAGCCTAGCTGTCGATGGCAAGTGGCTTGCTCCTCTCGCCTGCCTGCAGACTACGGAGCTTCCCCTCTCCCCTCTGTCAGATTTCCTGCTGAGGTAAGTGACATGGCTTTCTTGCCTTACCTAGGGCTTTCATTCCCTTTTGTATAGTAAGCCCTGTAAGTGTGGTAAATAAATGCTGTAATTATAACCCTCTTTGACAGCTCTGTAATCTAATTGTAATTCGCTCTGAGCATCTTTTCAAGACAGGGCTGTGTATGGAAGACGCAGCTGACAAGAAGCAGCTGGAATCAGCCCCAGCAACTATGGGGACTTGCAACCTATTCAAGACCGAACAACAGAGGGCCTGTGTGTGTGTGTGTGTGTGTGTGTGTGTGTGTGTGTGTGTGTGTGTGTGTGTGAAATGTACACACCCATGGGTGTCTACTTTCTATACTCTAGCTTGGCAAAAGAATACTAGGAGAGAATTGTCATTTAAATTGGTTTTTACACAAACAAGAAAGGATTCTGGAGTGAATGGGCTCTTTACGTGTATTTTCTGCAGTAAACAAGACTATTTTTTTTTAAACAGAGGCACAGTCCCTCTTAACCAGGAGTGGGTGGCCCGAGGCTACTGGAGACTCTCTCTACAGTACCACACACTGGGCAGCTTAAGTTTCAGCATTCAGTTGTCTCAATTCTGGAGGCTAAGAGGCTGGAAATTGAGGTGTGTAGAGCTTCTGTGAGGGAGGCTCAACTTCAGCCTCCTTCCGGGCTTCCGGCAGCAGCAGGTGTTCTTGGCTTGCACACGATGCTCTCTCCTTAGGCACTCACGTTATCTTCCTCTATTTGCGCCTGAGTCCAAATCCCGTCTTTTCACGAGAGCATCTCTTATATTGGATTACAGCCTACCTGAATGACCACATTTTCACTTGATAGATGTTATAACGACCCTGTGTCCCTATAAAGTCACGATTAGAGCTTAAATGTACAAAGTCCAGTACATCTTTTTGCTGGGCTTAAGGGAGATGCAGGTCAACCCCGTGACCAGTGTGCATTTGAATATTCGAGACTTTTCTTCTTATAACAGCCAACGACAATCTGTGTCCTACAAAGCTTTTGGATAAAAATGTGTGCGGACTCTCAAGAACATTTCGTAATGGTATTGTCCCTTTCATTTATTTTGGGCCATAACACAGAACAATGAATCTGCCACCATTGCTGGTATTCGGCCAAGTCGTTGCAGTGGAGCCTGGCCTACCTTTTAACCTTGATTGCCCTGAATACAGCATCCTGAACATAGACGGTGCAAAAGTGCCAATGCTGGGCTACTTCAGAGCCCCCGTGAGTGGAAGGTGAACAACACGGGTCTTACTGCCATCTCTGCCCCCTGTTCCAAGAGGGAGGGTAAAGATGAATCAAGAAGGTCTCCTGGATTCAGAAAACTCCTTTATTTGAGGGCTCTGGGGACCAGACATGAAAACAATGTCTCTAAGATCAAGTGGGAGCAAGTGGCAGGAAAGAGGAGGCAGCTCAATGTGGTGGCCATAGCCATGAGCTGGATGTTAGGGAAACAGGCTGTGGCCGAGATTATGCAGTCAATTAATGAGATGATGGACAAGTATTCCTCTTCCCCTTGACTGTGCAGTGTGGGTATTGAGCTCAGATATGTGCAGCCCACGGTCCTGCAAGGTCAAGATTGCCCAGTAGGAATAAGGGTAGTAGGTCAGTGCTCAAGTGTAAAAAGTTGTGAACAGCGTTGTTGGGTAAAGGTCGGTATATTTTCGCCTGTGAAAACATGAGTGACCACCTGGCACGCCGGGAAGAAAATATGAGGAACTGTCGAAAGGAATTCAGGAAATGATGGAGGGGATCATTTGTGACTGAAAGCAGAAAGGGGGAAGCAGAATAAAGCACCCTGCAACCCACCTCTAGGGATGCTGGACTCGGAGGCCAACTACACAGCTCCTGTTTGTCCACACTTTGATCAGCAGCCACTGTGCACAGTCGCTTGAGAAGTGCATTCCTACCCACAGATGATGTCCCCATAAGCTCGGATGCATCCTCAGTCACACAACAACAACTGAGAAGACAGAAGGCCTCTCCTGGGAGGACAGCATAGCAGTTTGGACAGGAAGGCACACAATTTCAAGCCTTTGCTGCTGTGGCCAATTCCTGGCTCTCCAAATCCAAGCTTCGCTGTGCAACAGACAGTGGGGGTTAGACAGTACACACACCAAAGGGCAACTCGTTTGTACTTGGAGTCAGACTGCTGAAACCTGTTGGAAGAAGGAGACAGGCCTCAGGGCAGCTCTTGGTGTGGAGAGTAAATGATACAAGACGCTCATTTCTTTTTCTTTTAGATTTTTTAATTGAATATTTTTAATTTACATTTCAAATGTTATTCCCTCTCCCAGTTTCCGGTCCATAAGCCCCTATTCTGTCCCTCCCTTCTTCTATAAGGTGTTCCCTCCCCAATCAACACCCCCTTCTCGCCCCCAACCCTGACATTCCACACTGGGGGAAGTCCAGCCTTGGCAGGACCAAGGGCTTCTCCTTCCATTGATGACCAACCAGTCCATCCTCTGCTACATATGCAGCTGGAGCCATGGGTCTGTCCATGTGTAGTCTTTGGGTAGTGGCTTAGTCCCTGGGAGCTCTGGTTGGTTGGTATTGTTGTTCTTATAGGGTTGTAAACTCCTTCAGCTCCTTCAATCCTTTCTCTAAGATGCTCATTTCAAAGATCAATGATGAAGATAACCTGATTAATGTGTTTCTCTGGACTCCTCCCTCACCCCAGTCCTGGCTTTTACAATTCTTTTTGAAATCTCATTCTTAGAACACAACCCTTGGGGAGGGAGCTGAGAAGAGTGGCCCATAGTAGGTGGCCTGTGGGAGGTGAGGGCAGGCTTCCGAAAGGATATATACCGCATTTGCTGCCCCTTAAAGGACAGATAGAAAACAAAACAGTAAACAAAGGGCCTAAAAGAAATTCCAGGCAAAGGGATAGCCTTGGACAAAGAAGAAAGGAAGTTCTTTGTGTCTTTGGAAAGCTACCTGGTTATCCAGCATGCCTGGTGTAGGATTTGTTCTAAGGGTGGTAGGCCAGACCCCTGGAAGGCGGCAGATTAGAGCTAATTCCTGAGGAGACTGAATGCTATACCCTGAGGTTGCACTTGATCCTGTAGGCACGAGGAGATGCTGAGTGCTGTGACCTTTGTAAATGCCCACCAGCTCCCATCTGGAGCCGCATGGCTATGCCTGGGAGGGGGCAAGATACAGTGGTGACCAGCTAGCTGCAGGACTCAGGGAAAAACAGCGAGCACAGCACGTCCTGAACACGTGTAGACTGGCATTTCCTTGTAACTTAATTTAAAAATCTCTAGGGGAAAAAATTATGTAAAGCTAAAAACAGGGTTATCTTGGAGATGAAAAAAAATGGCATGTGGTATGGTTACCTTTTAGTGAGTGCCGGAACTATCTATCCAGAAGTCTGGCCTCTGTCTCTTTCTCATTTTTCTTTTTTCTATATAATACCTTGTTTGTTCTGTTGGGCCACGTACGGCCTGAGTTCTGCTAGTTGTCGGTCGGTGTGGTGGTGCGTGTGGTGGTGCGTGTGTTCCAGTGTGGTGGTGCGTGTGGTGGTGCGTGTGGCGGTGCGTGTGGTGGTGGGTGTGGTGGTGTGAGGGTGGTGTTTGTGGCGGTGCGCGTGGCGGTGCGTGTGTTCCTCTGCTCTCTGCATTTGGCGGTGATTCAGGTGCTAACAGATTTAGATTTTTTTTTTTAAAGACTGGGGGTTCAACCATGTGTTCTTCTGTCATAAGACAATACTAGGTAGTTTCCCTCATGTATTCTTGCATGTGTGTGCATGAGTGCGTGTGTGTGTGTGTGTGTGTGTGTGTGTGTGTGTGTGTGTGTGTGTGTGTGTGTGTGCGCACACCTATGTGTACGTGTGCCATTTTTATCACATACTAGTTTACCAATGTACTCGGTCTATTTTCCAAGATTCGTGTTTGATCCCACGAACTGCCTATTTGTGTAACTTTTCATATCGTTTCATGTTGTTCATAATTATTGGAGTTTATAAAGCGTCCGAGTTTCTGATAGAGTGGCTTGGGGGTTTGAACAGATTCATATGTTTGAATGCTTGGCCATAGGGAGTGACACTGTTAGGATGTGTGGCCTTACTAGAGGAGGTGTGGCCTTGTTGTAGAAAGTGTGTCACTGTGGAGGTTGCCTTCAGATCAAGGTGTAGAACTCTCAGCTCCTCCTATGCCATGCTGTCTGGATGCTGCCATGTTTCCTGCCGTGATGATAATGGACTCAACCTCTGAACCTGTAAGCCGGCCCCAATGAAATGTTGTCCTTTATAAGAGTTGCCTTGGACATGGTGTGTCTTCAAAGCAATTAAACCCTAAGATAGGTGGTTTCCCCTTGACACACCTACTCCAACAGGGCACACCTTCTAATAGTGTCACTCCCTGGGCCGATAACATCCAAACCGTAACCTCCCTACTTTTTCTTTTAAGAGTCTTTCTTCTTATTTTAATTTGAATGAAATTTTACTTCCACCTTAAGATTAAAGACTTTTTTTTAAGTTTTTTTAAAAACTTTTTTATTAAAGACTAGGCATTTGATAGTTCATTTGTTAGTTGACTTGCATGTGTTGGTCTTGAACTCACCACGGGTTGGCTGCCTTGAAGTTTTCCTCATGTTTCTTGATTCCATTGGGTGGCATGATCGTTGAGGTCTTTTCTCCCAGGATAATCTGTTGGTTGCTTGTGGAAGCCACCAATTCACACCCAGCGGTGCACTAGTTTCTCCTCGGTTGTAGTAGTTTTCCAGTTAACCCTCGAGCTTTCTACAAATTGCCGGCAAATACTGAAAGCTTAATCCGGTGTAATTCAGTCTTTTACACATCTAATTTATTTTGGTTGTGTTAATTAAGCCTATTACTCATCCTGATTCAAGCTAGGTTTTCAGTAACTAGTAGCAGTTTACTATAATCCACTAGAGGCTTACACCCAGGTCTGCCAACACCCAACACTTTACTCCTTTGCTGTGGGATGGGACCAGCTGTCCTTAGTTGGCTTCAGGTCAGATGGAGGTTGGGTGTCATGGGCTGTCAAGCTTCAGGCCACCCCTCAGTCTCCTCCTAGGGGCCTTCATGTCATTGTTATTTCTAGAATCAGGGTCTTACTCTGTGACCCAGATTGTCCTTGGACTCATGGCAGTACACCTGCCCCAGCCTTCCATGTACTGGGGTTGCCACCACGTGCTGGGGTTGCCGCCGTGAGTCACCACAGCTAGCTCATGGTACTATTCCCGTAAGGACATAAAATACACAGCTTTTCATTTCATGACTTCAGCATGGGTAATGTCTGTTGTCACACATATCTTATGCGAATATTTTTTTTCCTCCTATGTTTTCTTTATCTTGAAACCCTCCCCCTTTTCCCATTGTTGAAACAAGGTCTCGCTCTGCTAGTTGTTCACGTATGTTTGAATTGCATAGGCTGGTCTTCCACTTCTGCTTCAAGTGATTCTCTCATCAGACTCCTGAGTGCTGGCCACCGTGTTCCATCAGCATCTGTCTTTAACTTGATTCCTCCTCCTCCTCCTCCTCCTCCTCCTCCTCCTCCTCCTCCTTCATCTCCTCCTCCTCTTCCTATTTCTCCTCTTCCTTCTCCTTCAGATCTCAATTTTACTGTGCATTATGCTTGATTTTGAGTCTCAAGACAATTTTCTTTTTAAAAAATGACTGATCGATCGATTGATCGATTGATTGATTATAAGTAAACTGTAGCTGTCTTCAGACATAGCAGAAGAGGGCATCAGATCCCATTACAGATGGTTGTGAGCCACCATGTGGTTGCTGGGAATTGAACTCAGGTCCTCTGGAAGAGCAATCAGTGCTCTTAACCGCTGAGCCATCTCTCCAGCCCCAAAACAGTCTTCTCACAAGACTACATTACACCTGGTTAGGTAAAGAATCTGCTGTACTTTATTTAGTTCATCATCGGGACACTGAGATGGGAGTGACAGACTTGTAAAGTACACGTGCAGATGACTTGACATCTTCCTGGACTGGGAGTGCATCCTGATCAGAATATTACGAGCTATGAAACAAGTCTGTAAACTATACTGTGTAATACCAGGGTGTCCTTAGCTTTACATGGAACTCACTTTCTCAAACCACATCTTCAGGCTGGGGCCAGTGGCCAGAGCCTGACTAGGGGAAGCCGTTTTCTGGCTACTCAAAAACTCTTTCCCTGCCCATTTAGCTATGTTCTGTATTATCGGAAAATGAAGGGCAAGTGTGAGCAGAGCCCTGCAAGATGAAATACTGGCCTTTGTGAGATAATATTCAGAGAGCAAAGTGGCTCCACTCGAAGCCTCCGGGGTGAGCCTTCAGATTTGCATGCAATCACGTTGCATTAAAATCCTGTTTATAAAGAGAAGAAGCTCATTCAGCAAGGTGGCCCAAATTAAGTTCAATCCCTGAACCCATGGCGGAAGGAGAAGACCAACTCTCTGAAGTTATCCTCTGACCTCCACACATGCTTATGGCAAATGCATGTCCATGTATGTGCACGTACACATTCACATACAAATAATATATACACACATATACACACAAATAAAATGGTAGAACCATTGCTAAGGGTGGGCGGTTGTTGACTCTTTGAAGCTAACACTGTAACTGGCCCTACAGAGGTGTAGTGTGGATATTTGATGATTGGAGAACTAAATTAGCTCAAGCCATCCTATTAAATGGACATTTGAGGGGAATCTAGGGGTTTGGATATGAGCTTCGTGTTTGCTTTAGATCTTTTTGCTTCTGGTATCCCACCGCATAATGGCTGCTGAGAAGGAGAGAAGAGAATCACAGATATAAAATAACTGTACCCTTGGCTCCTGAGCCTGTTCAATTAGCCTTTATCCTCTAATGGCCTCAGAAGCCTACAGCACACTACATTTTATTATGTTGATTTTGAGTCAGCAAAATACTTAGACCGTTCTCTACACTCTACGTTAAGAAGAGTTCTAAAGCTTCCCATTAAGTGTGGTTCGTAGTGAGTGCTTGTGTCCGTGAGACTCTTGTGTCTGTGGCAGGAGCGTTTTACCTGAGAGAAATAATTTTAAAAAATAAAACGATTCACTTTGTCTTGCGGGTTTGACCCAGCCCTGGCTGGATCTGTTGCTTCAGACCTGGGATAAAGCAGTGTCATGCCAGAGAAGCGGTAATGGATTGGACAGACTCACAGGACATCCAGGAAGATGAGGAGGTGGGAAAGGGCTCGGCTCTCAGGATCCTCCAGAAAACGCACCTCTAAGGACCTGCTTCTGCCAACCAGGCCCCACCTCCCAATAATTTGACCAACTTTTGAATCCTCAGTGGATTAATCAGTTGCTGAAATCAAGTCTCTCATAGTCTACTCACTCCCCACAAGGCCCCATTAGCTAGAGCTGGGCCTGTATCTTAGTGCCAGAGCACCTGCCCAGCACGCACAAGGCCCTGGGTTCAGTCTACAGCGCGGAAGAAAGAGCTTGCAGCTCACTTCCTGTTCGACCAGATGATTATAGTGACTTCCCACACAGTGTTATAAACTGCTCCTTCTCTTTTCCTACCCAGTGAATTTCTTCTGCAGATGAGCTGAGGGGCTAACCATAGCCAGATTTGGTGCTTAAGGGCGTGACAAATCCATAAGCAGGCTACAAGAACGAGGAAGAGAATCGCAGCTTTTCAGGCCGAAGACCCTCATAGACAGAATTGTTAAGGGATGAGACCACGGGCTAGAGCAGTGTGTCTTCAGTAACAAAGGAAACTTCTGAGCCTTTATGAATCCACTAATCACTTCTGGCCGTTCTTTTCCCTTGTGGCTGACTTATGAAAAGCACGTTTGCACCAGAGCTGGCAACTTTTGTAAAGAGCCACAAAACTACGAGCTCTGAGTGATTCATGGACTCTGCGGAGGCTCTTGGGCAGTTTGTCCTACACAAACATCCATAGTCACCACTTAAACAAATGGGTGTGTCCATGTCCTGATAAAACTTTATGTGCAAAAAACGAAGGCAGTGAAGACTTTTAAAGATGATTTTGTGGGATGGGTGGTGGTGGTGCACACCTTTAATCCCAGCACACTAAAGGCAGAGGCAAGCAGATGTCTGAGGTTGAAGCTAGCCTGGTCTACAGAGTGAGTTCCAGGACAGCCAAGGCTACACAGATACATCCTGTCTGGAAGAGAAAGAGAGAGAGAGAGAGAGAGAGAGAGAGAGAGAGAGAGAGAGAGAGAGAGAGAGAGAGAGAGAGAGAGGAGAGAGAAATTCTGAAATGAGTGGTATTTCTCATTGTCAGTCATCGGTATATTGTGTCTCACACATGCACACTGCCTTGTCGAAGGTGACTGCATTCTATTTTCAACTTAGAATCCATCGATGCTCTTCCTGGTTAACTCTTTTTAATCGTAGCCTTCCCCTTCCCTCTTCCTGTCCCTCAGGAATTAATTCATCTCCGTTTGTAGTTCAGTGAAGGCTAGCATTAAAGCTAATTTTCTTTCTTTTTTTTATTGGATATTTTATGTATTTACATTTCATATGCAATCCCCTTTCCCGGTTCCTCCCCCTCCCATTTTCCCCTCCCCCTACCTCTATGAGGATGCTCCCCCTCCCACCTACCTATTCGCATCACAATGCCCTGGCATTCTCCTACACTGGGGAAATGAGCCTTCACAGGACCAAGGGCTTCTCCTTCTATTGATGCCAGACAGTGCCACCCTCTGCTACATGTGCATCTGGAGCCATGGGTCCCTACACTCTGTTGTTGGTTATTTAGTCCCTGGGGGATCAGGGGGATCTGGTTGGTTGATATTGTTGTTCTTCCTATGGGGTTGCAAACACCTTCAGCTCCTTCAGTCCTTTCTCTAACTCCTCCATTGGGGTTCCCATGCTCAGTCCAATGGTTGGCTGCAAGCATCCTCATCTGTATCAGTAAGGCAATAGCAGAGCCTCAGGAGACACCCATAACAGGCTCCTGACAGCAAGCACTTCTTGGCATCAGCAATAGTGTATGGGTTTGGTGGTTTGGTATGGGATGGGTCCCCTTGTGGGGCAGTGTCTAGATGGCCTTTCCTTCAGTCTCTGCTCCACTCTTTGTCCCTGTATTTCCTCCTATAAGTATTGTGTTCCCCCTTCTAAGAAGGACTGAAGCATCCACATTTTGGTCTTCCTTCTTCTTGAGCTTCATGTGATCTGTGAATTGTATCTTGAGTATTCTGAGCTTTTGGGGCTAATATCCACTTATCAGTGAGTGCATACCAAGTGTGTTCTTTTGTGACTGTGTTACCTCACTCAGGATGATATTTTCTAGTTCCATCCATTTGCCTAAGAATTTCATGAAGTCATTGTTTTTGATAGCTGAGTAATATTCCATTGTGTAGATGTACCACAGGTTCTGTATCCATTCCTCTGTTGAAGGGCATTTTCTTTCTCAAGCAGGAAATACATAAGGAGGATACCCACCAAGTTCAGTGCTTGCACACCTGCCCTGCACCCCAGCCCTGAGCCTGGTACCCCCATTTGCTCAAACACTGACACTCTGTCTCATAATCCACGCAATTCAGTGACCCCCCCATCCTCAGTGATCACTAATATCCATGTTGAAATCTAAACAAATTGCTGGACCTTGTGTTGCTGGTGACCGATTCCGTGTCACATGCCGGCACATGTCCATGTGTAAGGGAGACCACCCTTTACCAGGAAGAAATTTGATCTTCAAACAAACAAGACCTCAACACAATGAACAATCAAACATCAGATGATTTTTTGGGTTTAACAAGTGACTGTGCTTAGTACCAAGTGTACTAAATATAAATATTAAAATACACAACTGAGATATCTGTTGCTCAGATGGGAATTATATACGTTTCCCTTTCTGTGTGCTGTTTTTATTTTTTCTTTTTTTAAACATTTTTTTATTCTATGAAAACTTCATACCATGTATTTTGAACACATTCACTCTCACCAACTCCTCCCATAACCACCCTTTCATCCCTTTCTACCCAACTTTCAGTTATCGTTCTTATTGGTAACCAATCAAGTCCAGTTTGGGTTGCTCAACTGGCCTTGGGAGTGAGGCCTATCCTGGCATGCGGTCAGCCTACCAGGGGACATATCATTCAAGAAAATGGACTCTCGCTCTCCCTGAAGCTATCAAAGGGCAACAGCCCCCCGGTCAGGAACGGGATTGTGCGCCCACCTCCCCACTCTCTTCTGGGATTTTGTCTGCCTTGAGCTCATGCTGGTCTTGCTCACGCTAACACAATTGTGATTTCACGTATGCAATGGCCATGTTGTGTCTGGAAACACTGTTTCCTTCCTAGTGTTACCTACTGACTTCAACTTGTATAATCCATCTCTCTTCCCCATAGATCCCTGAGCCTTGGAGGAGGAGGGATGGAATATGTTATGTCCCATTTAGGGTTCTTTGTGTACATGTTCATGCACTTGTATGTGCATGCATGTAGAAGCCTAAGGCTGCTGTCTGCTGTCAGGAGTTGTCTCAAATTACTCTTCTGTCTTTGCTATTCCTGAGGTAGGGTCTCGGTCAAAACCAGAGTGAGCCCATGGGGCTATTCTCGATAGCCAACTTGCTCCACCGTTGGAGACTAAAATCACACAGACAATGTCTCTCTCCTCCAGAAGCTATCCCCCAGCATCTACAGGGATTCTCAGATCGCAACTTGGGTCCTGATCTTGATGAATCAAGACTCTAACCACTGGGTCAACTCCCCAGGCCCTGTGAGCAACCCTTGAAAGGCCAGTCAAACCCTCGAGGATGGAGAAGGTAGAGAGCCCACCCTGAGGCTGCAGAATGATCCAGAAGACAATGGGAGACATTTGGGTCTTATACTGTCCTAGAGAAGTCGTAGACTAAAAAGCCCCAAGTTCAGGGCTTCTGTTTGATCCCTGCTACTTATTAACCATGAGATATGAAGTCAATATTTAACATCTCCATGCTGAAGTTTCCTTCAAATGACAAAGTACATATCATGGAGATGCGCTGGGGATAAAGCAAGAGGAGACAGGAAGCATGATTGGTAGTCATAGCTAAAGTTCTCTGTGGAGGTGGGAGACACCTTGAGAGCTTATCAGTAGTTACAAGACCCTATGCTCAGAGGTATGAGCAAAGCAAGGTATCTGGGATAGACCACCCAAGGTGGCTTACCTCGGGCTCATTCTCTGCTCGGAAGCCATGAACTGTGGGATTCAAGGCAGAGCCTGTTGGAGGTGAATAGGTCAGGAAGGCTCCACACTGGTGAGTGGAGACAACGTTGCTATGAAGGGCCTGGACGAAACTTGCCAGGACCTTTTGTCCTCGGTCTTCCTGTGAGCCACAGATTTATTCCTTTTTATGACCCCATGAAGGCTCATCTGTGAAGAAGGGGACCTACAAAGACACCGGTTTTTCTGGCACCTCAATCGTGAACTGGAAAGTGCGAGTCTCACTAAATACAATTACGTGTTAGGACGTGTGAGGCCGTCTCTGCTCCTGTAAGAACCATGCTTACATTGTTCAGACATCACCTGGCCCATGGGTGTTTTCTTGTTGGTAGCCCTCGTGAACTGAGAACCATGTGACAGAGAATGCCTCCTTCTCAGTTCATGCCATACACGGATCACCGGTTGAGAGGACCTCAGACATAATGAAAACCTACAATGAAGTTACCCTGTGTTACAGCAGGGTGGACATTTACTGACACAAACACCGTCTCATAATCACATCAATAAGAACTGCAGAGAGCTTTGTGAGTTTAGGGAAAATGACCTTTTTACACACGCAGCCAGAGAGGTGTGTCGCATGCAGCCCGTGGGCTTGTTTCAGATTCTTTTCCTGCATGGATGCCTCTGGGTGCTCTGAGCTCCCCTGGGCGGCTCACTTCACCCCTCTGCCTTAAGTGTCCTGAGCACGGCAGGAAGTGCACCTGTGAGCAAAAGTGACAGCTCAGCAATAAAAATAGCCACTTCGCCCGTGTTTGTCTGAGCTCCACAAATTTACTGCTTAATCTTTCTCCACGTCTTTTATCTTCCCTTTAAGGTTTAAAACAGTCCACTGTGCCCCGTGTGTGGCCACCACACTAATGCTCTGGGTAGGAACTTGCAATGCCAGGCTCCTTCTGGCTTTATATTTTCAGTCCGTTATGGAGCCCTAAGTAGCTTTGGCTTCCACACTTTTTTTCAAATTACTTATTTTATGTATATGAATCCACCATTGCTGTCTTCGGACACACCAGAAGAGGGCATCAGATCTCATTACAGATGATTGTGAGCCACCACGTGGTTGCTGGGAATTGAACTCAGGACCTCTGGAAGAGCAGTCAGTGCTCTTAACCACTGAGCCGTCTCTCCAGCTCCAGTTTTCACAGCTTACCCTTCTTTCTGACACTTGACTCCGACTAAGGAGGCTGGAGTATGGAGACATAAATGACCCTCAGCTTCCTCGATAAGAAGTATGGGTGGTGGGAACTCGGCTTTTTCCAGGCAAATTACAGGCGAGTATCAGTTACTCAGTTGACAGGATGTTCTGAGCGCTGCTGTGTGTCCCCACACAGGGACACAAAACATTGCTTGTGTGATGGGAGAGCCATTTGAAAAGCCCGTTTGAAAGGCAGCGGAGTGTTGGAAAAGATCAAACCCTAATTAGAAAGTTTGGCTCTGCATGTTCTCGCCCTATGGCACTACCATGGCTTCTTTTTCGACGTGATGAGTGACTTTCAAACAGCGACCTTTTTTCCTTCAGGTCTCTGAGACATTTCATTATGTAGCTCAGGTTGGCCTTGAAGTCGTGGCAAGGGCTGGGGTGACAGGTATGGAACACAATGCCCAACTTCAACTAACTCTCTCTCTCTCTCTCTCTCTCTCTCTCTCTCTCTGTGTTTGTGTGTGTGTGTGTGTGTGTGTGTGTGTGTGTGTGAGAGAGAGAGAGAGAGAGAGAGAGAGAGAGAGAGATGGTGATGATGATGGTGGTGATGGTGATGATGATGGTGGTGGTGATAGTGATGATGATGGCAAGGGTGGTGGTGGTGATGATGATGGTGATGATGATGGTGGTGGTGATGGTGATGATGATGATGAGGAGGAGGAGGAGGAGGACAGCTCTTCAGTGATTCTGAAGGACTCTTGCCTCTGAGGATCTGTCCTAGAGGGCTAAGCTCGGCCTCTCATGTGTATTAGGTTCCCATGTTCCATTTCAAATCAAGGTCTGTCAGATGGATGCCCTTTGAAAGTAAGAAAGCTAAAGGAGCTTGACACAGCTCTTTCCATTCTGACCTGGCGAGACCTTACAGACATTACAAGACAATACAAGAGCACATGTTAGTGTTGCTAGGATGTGTGGACAGCATTCTGTGTGAGTCATCCAATAAGCGTTGGTGTGTGGACACCAGAGATACCATCAGCTCTGTGTCCTGTGCGTTCATATAAAGATGGATGAGGAATTTAATTAGGCCAATAGTCCTAGGAAATAAATTAGAAAAAGGAGGAAAATTGGCTAGCCAATCCCAGAGACAATGGCTCTTAAACTTGTGGTTTCTTTCCATGTCCGTCTCCGTCAAGAGCTTTTAACCTTGCACATTCCGGAAGGAGAACCACGTTAGTCCCCCAGCTTCTGACTCACTGAGTTTTCTGTTTCATTGCTGGCGGAGCTCACATATACAGCTTGCTTCTGTTTTCTTTCTTAGTACAGAATTCATCCAATCATGTGAAGTATCCAGTACTTTACTATAGATCTGTAGGCTAATGTAAGTGATCTGAACGCTTTTAGGCAGGACTGGGCTCAGCTATCAAATGTGCTTTCAACTTGAGTTATTTTCAGCCGCTGATAAATCTTTTGGGAATAGCTCACATCAGTCAAGGAGTGTCTTTTATATTGGTATAAATACAGACAGTTACACACGGACAGATTGATCGGTTGATATTGACTGATATTCTGCCTCCTTATTTAACACGACAGCATGGATATTTTCCTGAGTGCTTCAGAGCCAGGCCAGTGAATATCACCCAATAATCCATCACCAACATGGAGCACAACACATGGCCCGCAGTAAATACTCAACAAATATTTATGAATCAAGATGCTTGTTTGTAAAATGGATGCAAATATAAAAAGCTCTCTTTCATGTACTGAGTGAATGAATGAAGTGAATGAATGAATGAATGAATGAATGGCTGGTCCATGTGGAAAATACCCATGCCACCAAGCTAAATAAAAAGTCCCTATAGATTGGAAACATGGAGAGGAATAACAACCAAGCCCACTGTCTAACGGTAGGTATGTGTAACCCCCTCCTCACTCCTTCCCTTACTCTCACCTTATGCAACCTCTAATATTCCACCCATCATTAAAGATGGGCTTCTGTTTTCTAGAATTATATACGATGGAATCGTGTAAGTCTGTACTGGCCAGCCGGTCTCTCTTGAATGCATCTCAGTGACTTGTGCAGTTATTTTTGGATACCTGCGAGTGACCAATGCATCTGCATATACAATAATTCGGTTCTTTATATCGCCCTGCAGTATTTTATCAAAATGGGCGTACTAGTTCATTTGTGAACTTCTTGATGGATGTTTGGATTGTTTTCCTCTCAAAGCTGCTGCACCCTTCTCCTTTGAGTCATTCCTGTTGGCTATGTTTTCATTTCTCTTGAGTTAATAATACCTAGGAGTGAGACGGCCCGATCAAATGGTAGGACAGATGTACGTTTAGCTTTTTACATTAATGACCAGAGTGTTTTCCAAAGTAGCATCCTCAAAACAGTATTTGAATTACCCCTACCCTCCACATCTCTGTCACATCTGGTGTGTAGTCTTTATTTATTTGTATGTGCACTTTAATGATGCATTTGCTCAAATCGTTCCCCATTTTTAGTTGGGTTACTTATTTTCTTATTTTTGAATGTAGGGCTTTGAAATATATTTGGGCTACAAAATCAATTAGATTTGGGAACTGGAAATGTATCCTCCTAGTTTACGATTTATCATTTCATTCTCTTACCATTGAGACTATGTGCATGAGTATGTACATGCATGTTCACGTGTGTGTGCATGTATGTATGCAGGTGCACATGTGTTGGGATCTGATCAACAAGTGTCTCCCTCAATTATTCTTCCCTGGTTTTTTTTGGAAACAGTATCTTTCACTGACCCTGGAGCTCAGCTGTTTGTCTCGGCAGGCTAGGCAGGGAGCCTCAAAGCCAGCCCCTCCTGTCTCAGCCTTCTCAGCACAGTATTACAGGTGACTGCACACCTGCTTTTGTTGTGTGGGTTCTGGAAGCGGGGACTCAGGTCCCCAGACTTGTGCAGCAAGCACTTTAGTAACTGAGAGGGCTCCTAAGCCCCTCTTCTCTTCGCCCTATGAAGAGGGCTTTTAATTTTTGCTCGAGTCCAGTTGGTCCTTTCAGGTCACACTTCTACTGTAGCATCTACGTTCTCATAAGTTTTACATTCTATTTAAATTATTTCCTCCTCTCCCTCCTACCTTCAACTCCTCATGTGCCTTGCCTGACTCCCTCTCAAGTTCATAACCTCTTCTTCTATAATTATTACTTATGTGTATTACACACACACACACACACACACACACACACACATATGACCTCATTTATTGTTGCTCTTAGGTACATATGTCTAGGGGTGACAATCTGAAATCGTATGGCTATCAAAGAGAGGTGTGGTCCCTGAAGGAAAGTCATTCTCCCTCTCTCAGCAGCCACCAATCATCTGGAGGGGTGGGGCTAGTCAGCGTTGACAGGTTAACTGGTGTTGTTCTGCAGGCCTTGTTTGGGCAATCATGCTGTGCATGGTTAGGGAATCCCTCTAACCTCGTGGAGACGCTGTTTCACATCCTCATCTTCTGGCCCTTGAATCCTTCCTCCTGTTCTTCTCCGATGTTCCCTGAGCCTTGGGTGGGATGCATTGTAGATGTACCAGTCAGATACCAGACAGACACTTCCTGCTTTGACCAGTCATGGGGCTCCAGCATAGTCTGTCTGCAAAAAGAAAGCAGGCTTCTATGATGAGAGGTGGGAGCTGTACTTACCAAAATCCACCCTTTTAGAGTATTTTCAGTATGTATCATCAACAGTCGCCAGTGTTTAATTTTAAAATCCCCGACACCCCCACAAAAGATACTCACCTTCCCCCCCCTTAGCCTCCAGCAATGGCGTTTTCTGTTTCTTTAGTTTTGCCTTTTTAAGAATATCACACGAATCGAATCACAGCACCTGTGTCCCTTTGTGCCTAGCTTCTTTCATATAATTTTTATTATTATTTTGGCATGCTGGGATTAAGCCCGAGTGACCACTGGTCCTGCACAGTAAGCTCACTCTCTGCTGCCGAGCTCTCTCCTCAACTCTAGTATGTGAGTGACCTTCAAGGCTCATCCTTGCTGTATAGATAAGAAGTGTTTGATCCTCTTTATGACTGAACAATAGTCCATGCTATGACTCTGTACTATGCCTCTTATTCAGTTATCAGTTCATAGGCATTGGGATCATTGTTACTGTTATCAATAATGCTACCACGCATGTTCTGAACCCATTGATTCTTAAACTCTGGTACAATTAGAAAATTATTGCCAAAAAGGGGGAACGTGGCCAGACATAGTGGTACATGTAATCTCAGAGCTCGGAAGGCAGGGGCAGGTGGATCTGAGAGTTCAAGTCCAGCCTGGTCTATGTAGGCAGTTCCAGGCCAATCAGGGTTACTTAAGTGAGACCATGGCTGGCTCAAAAAGACAGAGGGCGTGGAGGGGGAGGGAGAAGGAGAGAGAGGAGAAAGAAAGAGAGGAGAAAGAGAGGAAGAGGAAGAAGAAACGTGTGTGAGGAGGATAGTGAAACTTAGAGGCTTACAGAGGAACGATAAAAGTATAAATAAGGCTCAGTAGTGAGTAGGAAAAGTGAGAAGAAGAGCTGACTACATCTAAAACCATAATCGGATCAGAAATTGGAAAATGGTGTAGATGTTGATCTCTCTCTGTAACACAATTTCGCATGGTGTGGGTTCCAGTGGAAGGGTTTCAGTAGACAGCTAGAATGTAGATGGAGGTTTAGCGTTGGGAATACACAGTTAGCAATTAGATCTCAGCCCCGTCGAAGCCAACAAAACTCCCTGGTCTCCTAGGCATGGTGCACCCTTTGCTTTGCCTTCCGCTCTGAACCATTGAGCAGATTGATGTTGTGTTCCGGGGCAGGATTTCAATAAGTCATTAGGACACATGTGTCGTGATATAATGGGCTGCAATCTGTGGACTTAAAAGAAATGAAATATCTAATCCTGTTTTCATACAGTTAAAAATAGATTTTCCTGCAAGAGATAAGGTGGGGGAGGGGGGAGCTTTATAAAAGCACCTTTTCCTAATATCTGACTGAGTGTAATAAAGCCATAAACTACGGGCATTTATTAAGCCAACACTTTCATCAGAGGCTGATAAGGCGTTTACGCTGTATTTGCCTGAGTTTTCATAAACCATTTACAGATTCTGCTTATTAAAGTAGAGCAGTATAGAACTTTGAAACTTTCGTTTTCTGAGATGAATGGAGAGATTGCTGTTGGGGTTACGCATTTCCTAGGAGAAGCAGGAGTGGGATTATCACACTCTCTGATGCTGCTGGCTCAGGAAGGCTCAGCTCATTGAGAAATGAAATTGATCCCTCTGGGTGAAGGCATCAGGCAAATTGTCTAGATCACACGAGTCTACAGTCTCCTTGGATACTCGCCCCAAAGTACGAATTGAAGGTCATGTGCTCAGATTCCAACCACACCCACAAATGCCAGTTACTGACAGCACATCCAACTTTTAAAGCCAGGGTCTAAACAACCGTAAAGGAATGGGGGTGGGGGGACCCCAATAGATTTAACCAGACATAATTTAAAACTTTTGTGCTATAAAGTGTGGCAGGGAAACAGAGAAGGAACCACCATCCTGTGATGGGTATTTCTGCCCTAAATGTATGGAAGTGTGTACCACCGAGACCACACCCACCAGGAAGAGACGTGTGCTGGTGGGGATTTGGAAGAAATCACAAACTGCTGTGACTCCTTTTGGAAGAGCATGGTGGAGGTAGGATGCTTGCCTTATCATTACCAGGAAGTCCCAAGGACACTCTAAAAGCACGCCCTCAGTAATCTGCTTCTCTCTAGGCCCCACCTCCTAATAACCCATTCAGTGACTTCTTCAATGGAATAACCTCACACTGGCTCTCATGATGCAACCACTTCTCAACACCACTGTGAGCTCAGGACCCAGCTTTCAAGGCATGGGTCTTCTTTGGAGATCGGGAGGGGCCCTATCCAAACCACACAGTGGTATCTACAGTGGGCTTTGCTCTTTATAGAGCATTTCTTTTGCTAATATAGATATTTAACAGTCACTGAAATAAATACGATAGTAGTCAGAATAGTGAAAGCACAGGGTAAAGGAAAGCGTCAACTAGCTGGGAGTGGTGGTACATGCCTTTAGTCTCCTGCACTCCGGAGACAGAGGCAGGGCGGATCTCTGAGTTTAAGGCCAACCTGATCTACAAATCAAGTTTCCCAGCAGCCAGCAGTGTTATCAGGGAAAGCCTGTTTTGCAAAAACAAACAAAAACAAAACAAAACCAAAAAAAACCCCACTAACTATGTAGTGACTGCTTAAACTTAACGTAGGAACCAATAGTTCACCTCGTGTGTGATCGGAAGGTATCAGGCAGGAGTCAGAGGAAAGATATGCAACGAGGAAGCGAAGGCGCAAAAAAAGGCATGTTGGGAAGACTGAGCGGAAGCCATCAGGGCTTATTGACCGAGGAGGCCGTGAGACTGCCAAGGGCAGGGCAGCTGAGCTGATCATCAAGATTGTGGGCCGTACCCAACCTACCTCGGTGAAAGTCCCCTTGGGCTTTAGAAAGGACTAAAGGTGATTAATTATGAGGTGGACTCCAGAGTGAAAAGTGAGACAAGGGATGGATCACAAAGGCGATGTAAAAAGTAGTTTAAGGTAAGGAGTCCAGGATTTTGGTTTCACACTACAAATCTGCCTTTGGTTCTTCTTATACTACATTTTGTACCGGATGTGGAGAGATGAGCCATTATTGTCTGTGTTGTGAGGGAAGAGAGTGTTCTTCTCTTGGCCTTTTTAGTTCATAGCCAAGGAGCCTATAATAAGAAATAGATTTGCATTTGAGTCCAACAGAAGCCTTTACATGGATTGAGAGACTTCATGAGGAGATGAAGATCCAAAGGCACAGGACCAGTGATGTCTGCGTAGTTCGAGGAGGAGGAGGACGGGCATGAGGGGACGTGATTGGAGAGATGTGATCTCTTGGTGGTAAACGGGAAGAACTTGACAATGTTTCTCCGTGTCCCTGGGCCTTCAGGGCTAAGCAGATTCATCGCTTCTGGACAAAGGAAGTATAGTTCTCAAGGTCTTGCTTCAGAGGAGACAGTCAGGGAGCAGGCCAGCACGCCATATTTGGGGGATGGGTGGGGGAGGTTGCACATCCCAAATCCCACAGTGGCCTAAGTTGATTCCTCCTTGGGAAGGCAGCGTAGTCTAAGGGGAGGCTTTTGTTCATGCACAGTCTTTGTAACCTGGTGCTCTAACACAGTGGTTCTCAACCTTCCTAATGCTGTGACCTGTTAATACAGTTCCCTGTAGTGTGGTGACCGCCAACCATAAAGTTCTTTTCACTACTGCTTCATAGCTTCAACTTTGCTACTGTTGTGGGTCAAAGTGCAAATACCTGATATGTAGGCTACCCAGTGCACGACCCCCATGAAAAGGTCATTTGACCCCTCAAGGAACTGCTACCCACAGGTTGAGAACCACTGTCGTCTCATAGGTAAAGGGAGGCATTCCCTTTGGGCTTGCAGCCTGTCTCATTTTGGCTTCCTGTCCTTCTCAGGGACAGAGGAAAGAGGACACAGTGAAGAGATGGGAGTTGAGTGGGGTTGAAGCAGGATAGAGGGAAAACGGAAAGACATCTACAGTCTTCTCCTTTGCAGAGAGATTGTATAGTCCCTACTAGTTTTAAATTTTCATATTTTCAATGCTGTGATCTCTTGAGAAATTCTTTATAAGAAGAGTTGCTTCGTATGAACTTTAAAAAACAGAAACATGGGGCTGGAGAGATGGCTGAGAGGTTAAGAGCACTGACTGCTCTTCCAGAGGTCCTGAGTTCAAATCCCAGCAACCACAACCATCTGTAATGAGATCTGATGCCCTCATATGGTGTGTCTGAAGGCAGCTACAGTGTACTCATACATTACATAAACCCTTAAATAACAGAAACATTTAAATAAACCCTTAAAAAAACAGAAACATTTTCAGCCTAGATCCATATTTCATTAAATGAATGCGAGCTCTATGAAGATGTTCCAGAACCCATGGTTTACCAGGCGAGGAGATGCACAGCTACCCATTCTATGGACCCTTGTGACACAGATGTCATCATGCGTGACTTACAGATGGGAAAATGGATCTCTAGTGTATAATGCTACCACCAGATCCATTTTTTATCTAAGAACAACAAGGACAAGACATCCCAACCCCCCTTCATCTTCGGTTAAGTTGAAATGGACAATGACTTAGCTGGTTTCTAAATGCATTTAAGCAGTGCTAAACCCAGAGGAAACTGGCCATCTATGCACTTTTAAAAGATGAATAAATAGCACATTCTATATATGTAGAAATAAGATGAATGTTGTCAGATACAAAAACAAAAATCAACTTGGGGACTGGAGAGGTGGCTCAATGGTTAAGAGCACTGACTGCTCTTCCAGAGGTCCTGAGTTCACATCCCAGCAACCACATGGTGACTCACAACCATCTGTAATGGGATCTGATGCCCTCTTCTGATGTGTGTCTCAAGACAGGGACATCAACAGTGTACTCATATACATAAAATAAATCTTTTTTAAGGATGCCTGAAGGAAAGTCTGTAGGGCAATTAAAAAATTAACCTGGGTACTGGGAGGGGTAGGGTCTGATACTGGTATGTAAAGTCAATCAATAAATAAATTTTAAAAAATCAACCTCTGTGAGACTAAACTCAGCCACCATGAGAGTCAATTAACACTTGTCTTCAAAACAGCCTGCGACCTACCCCTGCTGTCCCCAGTCGCCTGGTGTGTTAAGGATACCAGCCTACAGTAACAAGTTCTATCTTACAGATACCTCAGAACTTACAGTCTCAAATTATAGCTGTAAATGGGCTGCAACTAGGAAGGTTGAGAGCCACTGGTCTACACAGTGAGTGCCAGGCCAGCAAGGACTACATATTAAACCCTGACTCAGAGCAAAACCAAAACCTGTACATGTGGACATGTGTTTTGTCCACATGATTCCGTGTGAAGTAAATCAGATGAAAATCATGGATTACTAAACTTACGGACTTACTACAGACCTTTCCGAAAAGCCCTGAGCTTTCAGGACATTTAATTTCATTTATTTTTTTTTCTTTTTCTTTTTCTTTTTTCTTTTTTTCGGAGCTGAGGACCGAAACCAGGGCCTTGCGCTTGGTAGGCAAGCGCTCTACCACTGAGCTAAAGCCCCAACCCCATTTCATTTATTTTTTAATTATTCATCTATCATGATCCAGGCATATATTATTTGGCTCCGAGAATAGAGTTATAAGGTAAGGTATCCATGTATTAAATATGTAGATACTTCCTTATCCCAAATGGTGTCATAGATTCCTTATGGTAAATCATGACTTCCAAAGGACATCCGATCCGGCCACAGAAAGGACCTTGAATGGGACATGCCAGGGAGCCACTGTGGCATATGGTGGCTGGTAGAGGCAGGGCGGCATTTGACACGAATTGAAACTGGGGAGAGGCAGGTGCCTCAAGATAGAAAACTTGACCAGAATAAACTCCGAACCTTCGTCTCGGTTTTGCACTCCTCTTTGTCCTGGGGGTCCAGTCAGAGTTTTAAAAAGCAAGGCTGGGGGAGGGGCGCTCTTCTCTACACAGCCTCATGCCTAATCCTTAAAGTGTAACAAAATGCTGTCGGGTGTGGCTCCTTCAAGCTGCTTCTCTACATCCCTGAAGCATATTCCTACGCCTGGGTGTTTGTCAGTGCAGTTATGGTTAAAGTTCACTTGCCTGGTTGCTATGGCTGCAGGTGGGGACATCTCATTCTGCAGGTGGGGACATCTCATTCTGCAGGTGGCTGGCATCCTGGTAGATGCAGTGTAGGAAGCAGTGAAGGACCCACCTTCACTGTTGAAAGCAATGAAGGAACTCTCGTTGTCGGTTAGCGGTTCAGGCTAAGTCTAAGGCCTCATCCCAGCGGTGGCCTTTCCCCGCCTGTGTCTGGTTGACTTATACGAAGGGCAGCAAACTGTGGTCCACAGTGCCTATAGACTCCTCCCTGCCTCTTCTCTCCGGTGTGGCTGCTCCTGGTAGGGCTTTTGTGCTTTGATGTGTTAGGAATGTCAAGACAAGATGTGGACCTTGCCCTCCAGGAGCACATGGATGCTGGCAAATAACCGATGATTATTACATCTAGTGAATGTGCTTAGAATAGATCCGGGTGTTATGGAAACACACAGGGGCATTGGCAGATCAGCCTCTGGAAGTATTTTGCCGAGGGACTGGCAAGAGAGGTTTCTTGAATGAGTCAACAGCTGAGATGGTTTACAGACAGAGGAGAAGCAACTGAGCATGGAAGAAGCTAGAGTGTTCCGTGCACCTTAGTCAAGTTCCCATTGCTATGGAAATGCTGGAATAACTGACTAAAAGAGCAAAGGTGTGTTTTGGTTCACAGTGTTAAGATGTTCTCTGTCCACGGTCAGTTGGCCTTGTTTCTTTGACCCTGTGGAGTCACATCGTGGCTAATGTGTGCTGTGGAACAAAACTCTTCCTGTCGTAGTCAGGAAATGAAACAGAGAGAGACTGGGTCCCACAGTCCCCTTCAAGGGCATGTCTCCAACAGTGTGAAAGGCTTCCCACAAGGCATAGCATACCAGGAGTGTCAGGGTTAGGGTTCAGCCATTAACACAAGGGAGACATTTCCAATCCAAACAGTGGTGGTACATATGACCTAACATGAGAGAAAGTAGGACATGGGAAGGAACCCAGCCTTTTCCCATGTCAATACGTAAAGCAAGTTTTGTTCCTAAACGAGATAGTTTGTCTTTTGGAATAAAGAAGTACCTTACATTAAGTTCTTAAACATTTTTTTATTAGAAGGCTTTCTCTAGGTTATTTTGAACTATAGATAAAGACAACAATACCTTGAAACTATCTGCTTCACAATTAGAGGACTCGTGAAGGTCCTTTGAAAGGAAGTGGAGTAATTTAATATACATTTAGTGAGCAATTGTGGGGGTTGGCTTCACAACTGTGAGCTTGGATATCATGGCCAACAAGCTTTTTAAGGACCACTTCAGATGAAATACAATTAGTGGTTACTTTGCGGAGATCAGGAGTATACATCCACAGGATGAATGGAAATAAAAACCGTTCTTATTTTAAGCAAATGGATATTTGTGGCTTGAGATTTTCCCATGAGAGCATCGAACACAGATCTTGAACTTCCCGTTCTGGAGCAAAGCTGTTTTCATTTTTTTCCTCTGCCTTAGTCTCTCCTAAACAATAGAGGGCAGGAACAGAGACAGAAACTGTGTCTTGTGAGTCCAGTAGATGTGTGCAACTCTGCCTTGGGTTAAAAAGTATCAAAGGAACCATGCCTGAGGAAATTTGTGCAACCCTGACTAGAATCTGTGGGTTAAAAAGTGTCAAAGGAACTGTGCCTGAGCACAAGAGTCAGGCCAAGTTTCTACAGCACCCCAAGATCCTCTAAAAGTCCCAGGAATGAGATCACAAGAAGCACAGAGGCCCAGAATGTATGGAAACTGTGGATGGGTATTTGGGGGGTTACATCCAAAGGTCTGTTGGGCCCATTTCTCTGCCCCAGATGGCTAACCAGACCTCTGAACCATGTGAACTGCGAAGCCTGTTCTCTGGAGAAACAGAATCAGAGGGCAGTCAGACTGAGACTCAAGCTAGGAGCCTTGGGATAAGCAGCACAGGGCACAGTGACTCCCAACACCTTAGCAAGTGGGGCAAGTGGTGGGAGACCGCCTTCAAAAACAAGAAATGTCCTGTCCCTGTATTTCCCTCACTTCAGTTGGTGCTGAAGAGGCAGCTCAAGCTCAGGGACAAGGACAACACCTTAGGACCCTGGAGCAACAGAGTGAAGTTACTGAGCACGTAGTACAACTCTGGGATCCATCCTGTCTTGGTTAGAGTTTCCATTGCTGTGATAAAAGGTCATGACCAAAAGCACTCAGGGAAGAAAGATCTTAGCCTGCATGTCCTCCTGACGGTCCATTATGAAGGGAAGTCAAGGCAGGAACCCGGAGGCAGAAATGGAAGCAGAGGCTGTGGAGGAGTGCTTCTGACTGGCTTGCTCCCCACGGCTTGCTCAGCTTGCTTTCTTAATACAACCCAGGACCACCAGCCCAGGGATGGCACCACCCACGGTATCTAGGCCCTTTTACATCAATCACCAACCAAGACAGTACCCTTGCTTGCCACAGGCCAGTCCTATGGAGGCCTTTTCTCAATTCCTAATCATTTCCTCCTCCCAGATATGTCTAAGATCGGATCACGTTGTTAAAAACCAATCAGCATATATCCACAGTATCAAATCAAAACAGGGGCTGGGGGGTGGGGGCATCTCAGTCAGCGAAGTGCTTACTCTGCAAACATGAGTTCCTGAGTTCAAGCCCAATAAAACACACACACACACACACACACACACACACACACACACACACACACACGCCCATATACAAGGAAGGGAGAAGGAAAGAAGAGAGGGTGTGTGTGTGTGTGTGTGTGTGCGCGCGTGTGTGTGAGAGAGAGAGGGGGAGAGGGAGAGAGAGAGAGAGAGGGAGGAAAGGAGGAAGGGAGAGAGAGGAAGAAAGAAGTACTTGCTAAGAATGAAGGAACTTCTGGGTCTAAATGTCCTGTACTGTTCATCAACTTACGTGGTGTTAAAATAGAAATAAAGAGCTGGGGCTCGAGAGATGGCTCAGTGGCTAAGAGCACTGACTGCTCTTCCAGAGGTCCTGAGTTCAAATCCCAGCAACCACATGGTGGCTCACAACCATCTGTAATGGGGATCTGATGCCCTCTTCTGGTGTGTCTGAAGGCAGCTACAGTGTACTTATATATAATAAATAAATAAATCTTTAAAAAAAAAAAAGAAATAAAGAGCTGACTAGTTAGTTGGTTTGTTTGTTGTAGCAGCTCAGCGTGTGAACTAACCACTAAGAAGTGTGAGGCAGAGGTGGGTTTCGTGTAGTGATACCTGGAATCCTACCACTTGGGATGCTGAGGAAGACTGCAAATTCTAGGCCTGCCTGAGGTACATAGTAAAATAGTTTGAGACTAGCCTGGGCTACACAGTGAAACAGTTTGAGACCAACCTGGGCTACATAGTGACCCTGTCTAAACCAAACCAAAAACTTTTCTTATTAAAAAAAATTTTTTTCAAATGATTCTTGGCTTGTTACCCAAACGCGCTCTGATGAAATCTACCAAGCCGTACCACGCATTAGCTTAAAATCAGATTCTTAGTGACTGGCTATTAAATATGAATGGCCAACCAAGCATTGTGAAGCTTTTGATGAAAGCATCCGGCACAGGAGGCTGAAGCCAGAGAGAAACAGAAAAGGAGCTCAAAGGAATCGGAATGCAGAGAGCAGAAGAAATCTTCAGAGAGCGTGGAGCTAAATCCGCCAAGACATGGGAAGACTGCACTGAATTCATGAGTAAGGAGCAGGATGCTATTCACGCACAGAAGGAAGGAGGGCCCTGAGAAATTAATCATTTAAGGAGCAGATAATCCAATAGGACGGCTGAAAGAAGTACAGAAAGTAAAAACATGGTCAACAATGAGGGGAAAATAAGAAAAATGAATATCCCTGTAACCCCAGAATGTAGAAAGATAAAAACAGGGAAGGGGGTTGCTACAAAAAATAGTTTGTATTGGAAGGATGTGTGAGATGTAAAAGTTCTCTCGTACGGTATTTCTGGATGTGAATTCAGAATTACTCCAATTAAATGTATAGGGATAATTGTAATCCTTTGAGGACACGTTTGACTTTTGCCTGTTCTTTAAACATATTTAAGTCGGTCGTGAGTCTTTCAGATGCTTCGCTTTACTTTTGCCGGCCTAGAAGCCATCTTGTCTTCTGGGAAGATGAGCACATCCTGGAGACTCGGAGATGACCAATTATGGGAACTTAGCTTCCGAGATCAAGCATGGTGTGGCCATGGACGAGGGCAAATTGTGGGAACTTTAGACCATTGTTTTGAAGCCAAAGAATAGAGAATGAAGGAGGTAGCCTGGCTCCCTTCAGTATTCATACAATGATGGTTTCTTCAAAACTGAGCGCAGTGTTCACGTGCTGCCAGGGATGGCGAGGCCCAGGATTCATGGATTTCTAGAGTCTGAATGGCTTCTGGTGCCAAGTCCTGAAGGCCACTGCATATTCGAGGAAGCCTAGTGTGCGTTTAGCTGTAGACTGCTTAGCATGATGCCTCCGAGACCCCCAGTGGTGGCTGTGCTGTCTGTCCTGACGCAGTCCAAACACAGTGCCTGCTCACCAATCCCTCACGTCCATGTTACTGCCTTCTGTAAATCGAGTCTGGATGCTAGCTATTCCGTGCCTCAGGAGTCCAGCCCTGAGTTCTCCTGCCCCAGGCAGTATTCCCTGCTTCTGGGTTCCCTCTGCCTTTTCTAACCTCTGTTTTCTGTGTTCACCACCCAAAGACACTTTCCCCTGGTTTCCGAATATCTCTTGTTTTAATCCACTCTTCAAGACCAATTAATTCATTACCTTTCAGCCAGACAGCTTTCTTCATCTGGAGATAATAGTCCCCTCTTGAAGTAATAGCCCCATTCTCACAGAGCAGACACTGCCTTTCTGGTCGGAGGCCATCTTCATCCTCTCTGGAACATTTTTCTCGCTGTGGGAAGGCAGTAATAATTGCTGAGTGAACAAATCTGAATTTAGACGAGAGAACTGTCTGCCTGTTACTGCTGGACTTGCTTTGCTGGAAATTTTAATGACTTTAGAAAGTCTATGCAGAGTAATCTCTCAGTCCATGGAAAGTTGTCCTGAGTCTTACATTTATAGTAGATTTCATTATGCAACACGCCCCGCCCCCAATTCAGTGTTTGCTGATTTTCTGGACCAAAGCTCGTGGCCCTTCCAGTTGTCTTTTGGGCACCTCTCTTCGGTGTAAAATGGTAATGGTTTTCTGCACTGTATTCGTCAGGGTTCTCTGGAGTCACAGAACTTATGGGTAGTCTCTGTATAGTAAGGGAATTTGTTGATGACTTAGCCTGTAGTCCAACTTCCCAACAATGGTCAGCAGCAGCTGTGAATAGAAGTCCAAGGATCTAGCATTTTCTCAGTCCTACAAGGCAGGCAGGCTAAAAAGAGAGACTCTTCCTTCTTCCAATGTCCTTATGTAGGTCTCCAGCAGAAGGCGTGTCCCAGATTAAAGGTGTGTACCACCACACCTGGATCTGGGACTTGCTTTGTCCCAGATGACTCAGAGATCTCTTTGCCTTAGTCTCCTGGGATCCATAGCTACTGTGTCTCAAGATCTCATGCCAAGATCCAGGTCAGAAAGTTGTATCTCCCAGCCTCAGGATCAGGATCACAGGTGAGCCCTCCAATTCTGGATTGTAGTTCATGCCAGATATAGTCAAGTTGACAACCAGGAATAGCCACTACGTGCACTGACTTCAATTAATCCTTCAGAATTACTAGGGCAGAACTATTTTGAGAAGTACTGTCTGGCTTGTAACTCTGACAGGAGGAGTTGCTGTCATGAATGGACCTGTTTCCTGAAGTCAGGTACAGGAGCAGAATGCCTAATGCCACCACTGGCCCTATAACTTCTCTCCAACTCGAGGCCACTTACTGCTTTATATAGAATTGGTGGATTTAACAAGCAATTCGCACTAGGGATCATGGGCAACTTTATTTTCTGGCTTACATATAATCGCTTTATTTGCTTCAAGAAAATTCAGGCAAAATACAGGCTCTGGGGTGTTCTGTGCCCTAATCTTTTATGCCAAGAAGCACCATTTGGCCTTTGACCTAGGTGGCTACCGATGAAGAGGAGAGACAGAAACCATTGCAGTCTCCCTAGGGCTGTGATCGCCTACCTCAGCACTCAGCCAGAGCTGGAGTTCTGTTGTCCAGAGGGGAGAGGAAACTTCCTTGAGATGCCACGCCCTCTGACCGGAAGCTAAACTACACAGGTGTGCACTCAGCCAATCACTCTCCTATTCTTTCTTTCTCATCGATGTAGTTTAAGAGAGGGACATGGGCCCGTGGGCCTGAAGTGATTGTAAATGCAGTCAGCCATCACGCAGCTCCTGGAAGACAGGTTCCACAGTGACATGGGGTCAGGCATCCTGCTTGAGCAGCACCCCTCAGAGCAACTGTCAGGGGCAGAATACTGGGTTGGATGTTCCAGGGGCTGTTTTCTCCTTACTGGAATTGGAACCCTGTCAAAAGTCAACCCAACGGTGCCCGCGCCTTACCTGGAGATCGCACTCCTCTGTAGAAGTTTGATTATAACATAAACCACCGTCTGGACTCACGTGGGCCACGTCTATGCCCGCCATCCACCACTCAGGGCCTCTGCTCAGATAGCTGACCACGAGTCTTGCATCTTGACCAGGAAATGTTAAGCTTGAGTCATTGCAGGAGGTAAGTGTGTAGAACGTGAAGAAAAGCCTTGCTCTCTGAAATCGGGAAGCAGGGGGAAGACAAAGACGCCATCTTACGCCTTTCGCTTCTGGCTCCGTGGCTCTGTAAAGTTTTCTACAGGGGTGTGCCCTCTACTGTGTCATGGTTTCTGAGGCTCTGTGTTGAAAGCAACAGGGTGCATTAGAGCTGACCCTCTTACGTCCTTTTCCTGAATCTATGTTTTAATAAACTTGGCTGACCGTGAAAGGAAAGGGTTGCATTACAGTAGGACAAGGACATTCCAGGTAATCCAAGCTTTGTGCTATGTGGCTATTGTCCTCCATGGGGGTTGTGCAGGAAGTGTGGCTCAAGACCTTACTGCTCAGGGCCTGCTCTCTGTCTCATAAACCAAGAGTTATAGCAGGTGTGGATAGTGTTGTTTTCAGTAGGCTATCTTTTATTTATTCATACATGTGACAAGTTCATGCATGCGAGCAATGTATCTCGATCCCCCACACCCTCTCTCCTACTTCCCCCAGGCAACCTCGGCACATGCTCCTCCTGCTTCATGTCTGGCCTCTGTCCCTCTCTGTCTCTGTCTTTGTGAGTCTCTGCTCTCTCTTCTCTATCTCTCCCTCTATATGTCTTTCGCTGTCTCTCTGTTAACAACTCACTAAGTCCCGCTGCTGCCTGTTGGAATGTTGACTGATCGTGTCGGCTTGCTCTTCTGTGGGTAACCACAGCCCCATAGCTGCAGTTGGTAAGTGTCGTGGCCTCGTATCCAGAAGAGAGCAGTCACAGCACTCTTCCCCATATTCTGGCTCTTATATTCCTTCCACCTCTTCTTCCTCATTGTTTCCTGAGCCTTACGGTTCAGGGGAACTGAGTATTCAATGTAGCTTTGTATCCAGTTAGAAATCTCTGCATTGGACTGGAGAGGTGGCTCAGTGGTGAAGAGCACTGACTACTCTTCCAGAGGTCCTGAGTTCAATTCCCAGCAACCACATGGTGGCTCATAACCATCTGTAATGGGATCTGATGCCCTCTTCTGGTGTGTCTGAAGACAGCTACAGTGTACTCATATACATAAAAATAAATCTTTAGGGAATCTCTGCATAACCACTGAGCACAGAAGAGAGAATCTTCTCTGGTTGAGGGCAGCACTAAGCTATGTACACACGCGCGCGCGCACACAGACACACACACACACACACACACAATATCTGGTTCAGCATTTGCGGGGGTAACACACACAGTGCTCCAGAGACTGAGGATTCTGAACGTGATGTTTTCCGTGACAGATAAGTGTGGTGCGGTTTTTGCGTGGGTCATCTGAGGAACTGAGGAGGCATCAAAGCAGCACCCGATGTTTCCAGGGATGGGGGATGGGATCCCACTGGAGAATTCTTACTCGACACAGGCTCTTCTTTCAGACAAACAAGAACAGCATCTGCTTCCCACTGCATGGGCAGGAGCCCTGAGGACAGCCAGTGCAACTTTCCCCCAGATAACCTTCTCTTTTCAAGTTAATATAAAATATTCTCAAAATAACTCAGGCGGGTTGGATACAATTCAGCTAGATGTCATGAACTAGATGTCGTGAACTAGAGATGTCGTGAACTAGAGATGTCGTGAACTAGAGATGTCGTGAACTAGAGATGTCGTGAACTAGAGATGTCGTGAACTAGAGATGTCGTGAAGTAGAGATGTCGTGAAGTAGAGATGTCGTGAACTGGATGTAGTGAACTAGATGTCGTGAACTGGATGTAGTGAACTGGATGTCGTGAACTGGATGTCGTGAACTGGATGTAGTGAACTAGATGTCATGAATTAGATGTCGTGAACTAGATTTCGTGAACTAGATGTCGTGAACGGCCTCACTTGCCTAACTCCTATCATACTTCAGTAGGGTACATGATGGATGCAGGAAGACAAAGGGCAGCCTATTAGGTGAACATGGGTTTTAATTTTATTAATTTTTTGATTTATGCAGTGCTGGGGATGGAACCTGGAGCCTCGTGCATGCTGACCAAGAGCCTTTCTCTGAACTGAACACCCCAGAAATTATTTATTTTTGAGTTCTTGAGACAGGGCTTCTCTACATAGCTCTGGCTGTCATACCATTTATGTTTTTTAAACTGTAAGGTGTAAATGGAGGAGTGTCTCGGTGCTTAAGAGCTCTTGTTGTTCTTGCAGAGGACCCAAGTTTGATTCTCAGCACCTGCATGGCAGTTAACAGCCCTCTATATCTCTTGTTCTAGGGTGACCTGATGCCATCTTCTGGCCTCTGTGGGACACAGATATACATGCAGACAAAACACTCATTCAGGTCAAGTAAAAATGAATAAATCTTTTTAAATGTGCAATGCCACCAAGCCTTAGTGCCTACGGCATGCTAAACATAACTCAGCATAAGGGACCTAACCTTGGCTGTCACCTTCCAAAGGCTACCAGATTCCTGATCCTTGAAGGGGCCTCCAGGGTCATTGTCCGCAAATAATGCCACTGAACATAAATCTGGCCTTCACCCTGGGGCCTCTGTGCCACACCTTCTGAATTCAGTGTCTACTGGGGAGAGTTGGTTCTAGCTGTCCAGGAGAAGGGGAAAGCCCTTTCTTGCCGTCCTTGGATCCCTCCTTTTATTCTGTATAAGTGCCATCACTTCTGCATGGCAGACAGAGTCTAGAAGAATCGACATTATTCTTCTCAATCCAAAACACTTTCCCATACTGATATGTCCTAGAATTGGACTTAATGGGATTAACAAAACAATTTATGTCTGCATTGCTCCAAAAATAATTGAATCTCCTTAATGTTTCTCTGCATTACACGCTTCCTGACAATCCTCCGGATTCCTCCTTCCGTCCACCTCACGTGTCCTGCACACTTCCACCTCTGCTTCCTTGGCTCTATGAGAATTGAGAAATGTCACTCACAGATCAAACAAAACCACCTATTGATTTAATTGACTTGATCCTAACCAGCACTTCAATGGCTAATGGTTTGGAGAGACTTTGTGTCTGTCGGGCATTATGGTAAATAATAGCGTGGTGTCTAACTTACAAGTCCATAGTGTGATTGCTCCCATTGTCTTGGACAAGAGGACAGAAGCTAAAGCTAGTTCGGAACTTGCCCCCAAGTCTCACGGCCAGGAAGTGAAAAACTGGAGCCTCCAATGCAGGTTCCAACCCTAGCGCTCACCTGCATCTGTGGTGCGAGCTGTGAGGCTGGTCTGAGACTCAGGATAGTGGAGAGTGGTTTCTGGACGAGGAGGCCTGGTTCAAATCTTGTCTCGCCACTGACTCTCTGGACAATGCCACGCAAAGCAGCTCACCTCGCTTAGCTTGGATTTCCAGCCTGTGGTGTGGAAAATTACCCTGAACGCTGTTAGCAGGAATAACGTAAACCCTTAAGCAACATGTGGACAGAGGTTGGTAGCTGGCTAGTGTTAAATATGAAGAAGATACCCCTTGCTCCCCATACGGCCTTCTTCATTTCATACAGATGTGTCTTTGAAATAACCACCATGAACGTAAGTGTGTGAATAAAGCAGTGCTTCTCAAGCTTCCTAAGGCTGCGTGCGACCCTTTAATACAGTTCCTCCTGCCGTGGTGAGACCCCAACCATAAAGCCGTTTTCATTGCTACTTCTTAACTGTAACTTCGCTGCTGTTATGAGTCGTAATGTATCTGTGTTTTCCAGTGGTCTTAGGCTACCCCCTGTGAAAGGGTCATTCAACCCCCAAAGGAGTCACCACTCACAGGTCGAGAACCACTGGTCTAAAGGCTCCCTAATCCATTCTTGCTTTCATGTTGGGTAGCTAGAGAGAGGTCAACAATAAGTTTTCAAAAATCCCACCTGGTATCCGCAGGAACAAAAACAGGGTTTCCGTTGAGCAGTTCTAGAACAGTCTCCTTCCACCTCTCCTAATACCCAGATGCTGCATAAATACTTTGGATATTGGTCTAGACCAAGAGCCTCTGAAAAACTGGGAGAGAGGAGTAGAGGATCCGTCCCGAGTCTCAGTCTTCCAGCATGAGGGCCCGAGTGGCCTGGTGGCTGGGTGTGGGGCTCAGAACAGAGAATCCTAGGCTCTTCTCCCTCCTGGCGCCACCACATTCAGCTTCGTTTCCTGAGCATAGAATAAAAGTTGCTAGAAGCTTCATTGACTGTCTCAACTTCCGGACATCATCATTTGAAAAGTGCGCAAAAAAAGAAAAAATACACACACACACACACACACACACACACACACACACACACACACACCACGAGGGTTAGGAGTACATCAGGGAGTACAGCAGGTGTTTGCCCAGTGTGTGTGAGACTTTAGACTCCATCTCCAGCACGTTCATAAGCAAACACACAAACCACATCTCTTTTAACCCGGATGGGAATTTTATATTAACGGTAAAACAGGCACAGAAAGTGAACACCATACTTTCTTAACGTCACACTCCTGATCAGAGTTTGCAAGTCGAGCCCCAGCCAAGCTAAGCATCTACTAGGATCCAAGTTTAATAAAGCTTTCTCCTTTCTGTAATTAAGAAATGGGAGCTTTGGGTCCTTAATTAAACGAGATGCTCAGAGCCAGAGTCGAGCGTCAGCTCTGGGTTTGGTGGCACCAGACATCCCATTTAATCACTCTGGTGGCTCTCAGCCCATTTCTGCTCACAGCACCTTCTCGTCTTCGCTTAGAAGCATGGCTGTCGCAATGGTTTCTGACCCTGGTATCTTAATGAGCTGTGTGGTCATTTTTCTTAATGTTTTACAAATACGGTTTAATTTATCCTAGCAGGAAAGAAGTCTCTATCTGAATGTGTGAGTGTGAGTGTGTGTGTGTGTAGCTGTGTACACACACATGTGAACTGAGAACCAAAGTATCATTAAGTAATTTCCCCCCTACTTTTTCTTCTACTTATTTTAAAGAGGATGTTGGTCTTAACCCATTAGATAGATGGCCAAGTCCCCTCAGTTCACCTTAGTCTAAAAATCCACCCCTCTCCCCCGGGCTTCACATGCTCTCAGTTTACTCTAACACACACACACACGTGCGCGCGCACACACACACACACACACACACACACACACACACACACACACACACACTTCCCACCACCAACAACAACAACCACAAGACCTCCTTTGGTCATCCTCACAGCCACCAATACTCAGGACTTTTGAGTGGAGAGAAAGTAGCTCGTCAGCCGCTCGTGGGAATTCTCCCCCTATCCCCACAAGGCTCCAGTTATCTCTCAAGAAAGACCGGAATCTTGAGTACTTTGTGGGTTTGGAAAAGCAGCACAGTCACCTCCTAAGGTGTTGAAGGCTGCCTCTGAAATTCCTCCAGGGCGGTAGTGCTGACTCAGGGCATTGTACCGTTGCCGCAGGAAATACACCTGGGCAGGAGCTAATCAACTCAGCCTTGAAAACATTGGAAAATGGGGCTCTTGCAAGGGCAGCTCTGACTTGTCCTCTACATCAGTGGGCCGAGTCTGCTCTGCAAGATGGGAAACCATAGGAGCCAGAGGCGAGCAGAAGCCAGGTTGAGTGTGTATTCCTGAATATGCAAGACAGTAAAAGAAAGCAGGAGATCAAAGGCAGGGGTTGCACAACTTGGACATCCTGAAGCAGAACTGGCAGCGACTAAAGCCACCTCTGTATCACCGGACCATAAACACGAGTATGTTTATGGCCCATCAGACTTTGTCCCTAAAGGCTAAACACAACCCTAAGTGGTTACTTCAAGCCCTGCCGTCTTACCGTGTGTTTGGAAGCAGGTATTTTAGTTTATTTTATCATTACAGCGACATGATACAAAAGCAGTATCAGAGAGAGGGGGTCATTGTGTCTCAGATGGAAGGTACAGTCCATCATTGTGGGAGTTGTTGGAGCAGCCGTGGGAAGCAGCTGACCACACTGCAGCTCCAGGCAGGAAGCAGACTGAAGTGAGGACTGGTACTCAGTTCACTTTCTCTTTTTTTCCCTTTTTTCTTCACTGTAGGCCCCTAGCCTGTGGGTGCTGCTTCCCATATTCAGGATGGGTCTCCTTCTAGTACTTCTGGGAATACTCCCACAGGTGCACACAGATGTGTGCTTCCCTAGTCAAATCTAAAGCCCGAAAAGTTGACGTTGAAGGTTAACCATCAGCGGGTCCACATCTTTGCCCAGATTTTGAAGGTCACACACTAGCTATCGTCAGCCTCGCTGCATCGGGTCCAAGTGTAGCAGCGGGATGACAGGGACAGACACTTGAGTTCTAAGACTGTGACTCTCTTCTTGAAAATCAGCAGTTTCCCTTCCTAGAGTAAGGTCCCGGATACCGACACAAAGGAGTAATATTAAATGACTCAGCCTCTCTGCCAGTTTGCAGATTCCGCTGTTGCCTCTCCCAGGTGCCAAAGGTCACGTATTTTGCTGAAAACGCACATGGTTACAAAAGCCAGCATAATCCAGTGACAAAGCAGGGGGAGAAAAGCATGTGAATATGATGGATATTGTATAAGGTTATGGTATGGGAGGCCGGACATAATCTGAGCTCACTTAGCTTTCTAAAGAAAATGCTTCTAGGGGCTGGAGAGATGGCTCAGCAGTCAAGAGCACTGGCTGCTCTTCCAGAGGATCCCAGCACCCACATGGCAGCTCAAAACAACCTCACTGAACATCTGCAGAACATTGGCAGGAGAAACTAAAGTCCTCAGAAACTGCAAAGTAGGAGAGGTGGCTTGCCCTAGATCCCAAGACGCAGCAGGCTCTTTTCCTGTGTCTCTTCAACTTGAAATAAAGATTCCTTCTTGTTGCTAAGAAAAGGTAAACAAAATGTAGTTCCTGCTTTACTCTCAGACTCAGTAAAGAGAAAAACAGAACCAAAACAGAAAGCACAGGATGAACCCCCCAATCTCCAGTCAGACGTAGGTAACAAAATTGGGGTGCATGACATCCAAAAGAGAACTTCCGTTTGCTGAGGTCCTTGGGAATTCTTGTAGACCTTCCTGGACTGGCTTGGGCAGTGGGAAGAAGAGAAAAACAGGAAATATAAGAATTTTGGAGGAACACAGCCAGCATAGATGACATTTCAAAAGTGCTTCCTAACAGAACCCTGGGCAGCCTGGAGTTTTTCTCCTTTACCTCACACAGACCAGTGGCCACGAGTCAACAGGTTTCTTGGGTAGAAATTGAGATCTTCAATCTCTTGGATCTCAGACTTGGGGCTGTCCTATCCCACCAATTTCTGATGCACAGATCACTTGGAAAATGTCTACAGAATAGGTAGATACTCTCTGAATCCTCGGTGCAGGTCAGTCGGAGAGAAAACCTTTCACCAGAAAAGCCGTTAGTTACCGTTGCTACCGTCTGACGCAGACCTTTGTTTCCCGTCTTTAGAACTGGCTCCACTAGAAGTCTCGCTCGGTTTCAAAAGGATAAACGCCTCCGCTAGGAACCTTGAACACAGAACCCCTCTATTCAAGTTGAGGCTGTGTCTTCCAGCCACACTGGGCTTCTGGTGCCTCTCAGTCAACAGGCAGAGAAGAGGTTACTATAGTGATTTCTAGGGGAGCAGGGGGAAGCTGGGCTGCCTGTAAGAAGAGTTCTTCCAAAACGGAGGGCGCTCCTTCAGGACAACCTCTTCTGTACGCCTAGTATTGTAATAAAAGGCGACGCGAAACCAAGGCCACCCAGTTTAAGATGACCAGTGGTTTGTGAGGCATGCAGGAGCGGATCTTCCCAGCCTGCAGAGCACCACAACCGACTGAGGCCCCAGCCAAAGGCAGAGGGAGTGTTAGCTCTAAGTAGGGAAAGAAGTATGTGTGAGTATACACCCGGGGCCTAGGAGGAGGTGTTTTAGATTTTCCATTGCTGGGAAGAGGCACCACGACCACAGCAACTCTCAGAAAGAAAAACATTTAACTGGGGCTGGCTGACAGGGTCAGAGGTTTAGTCCATTATCATCATGGTGGGACGTGTGGTAGTGTCCAGGCAGACATGGTGCCGGAGAAGGAGCCAAAAGTTCTACATCTAGATCTGCAGGCAGGAGAGAGAGAGAGAGAGAGAGAGAGAGAGAGAGAGAGAGAGAGAGAGAATGCTTGAGCATTCTAAACCTCAAAGTCCACCCCGGTGACAACTTCCTCCTAATAGCGCCACTCCACGATGACCAAGCATTTAGCTCTGAGTCTGTGGGGGCCATTCCTCTTCAAACCACCACAGGGAACGAGCTCGTGTGTGTGCATGTAGGTGACGGCCAGATGCCAACCTCAGATGTTATTACTAAGGAGCCTTCCATCTTGCTTTCGAGACAGGGTCTGTCACCTGCACCTGGGCCTTGTTAACTAAGCTACAGCGGTTGGCCATTAGCTTCAGGAATCCTCCTGCCCCCACCTACACAGCTCTGGGATTACTGTTGCTCGGTTAGGGTTACGTACTAAGAGCTGGGCGTTGAACTTGGATCACCGTGCGTGTTCCACAGCACTTCAGCACCTGCGCTCCCTCCCCAGCCCCTGCCCTCCGTTTCGCAGTATTGTAAATTCAGGGCCTTGTGGGCTGCAGCCCTTTGAAAGAAAGTCTGTCAGTAGGGTGGGTGCACACATGTGGGGGTCAGAGGACACCTTACAGGAGCCAGTTCTCTCCTTCCACCATGTGGGTCCCGGAGATCGACCTCAAGGCTTGATGACAGGCACCTTTACCCAGTGAGCCGTCTCACTGACCCATTCCTAGCCGCCTTTTAACTTTTGATTGGAAGAAAAGATCTTGCTACATTTCTCGGGGCTGGCCTTAAATTTGTGATACTTTTGCTTTCTGAATAGCTGGTATTACAGGTGTGCACCAGCTAGCCCATCTTCTCATCCTTTTATGACCTAACATGAGAGATGATGATGATGATGATGATGATGATGATGATGATGATGATGATGGTGGTGGTGGTGGTGGTGGTCGTGGTGGTGGTGGTGGTGGTGATGAAGTGGAAGCTGGAATTGAAGTTACAGGGTATTAAAGGAGACATTAGAACACTCAAGGGCATGGCATGTCTGGGGTGGGGGTGGGATAAAATGGTCTCAGATGTGTGTTGGCATACATATTGCCTCTATTTTGAGATTCAGCTGTATTTTAGGATGGGAATATGGATGCCAAATTGGAAGGAGGTGAAGCCTGATGGTCACTTTGTTGTGTCAGCTTGGCCAATCTATAATCCCCGGTGACTTGATATTGCTTCACTGAGCTGTGGGCAGCGGCTTCAGCCTATGCCTGTGAATTGCATCCTCCCGGATGATTTCAGACCTTCTTAGTTGAAGGTCTTTTCTTTTCGCACATCATATCCAGACGTTTGCCTACTGGTTTTATTCTTTGATTGAGGCCCCTCCTCTCAGATTCTGTCTTATCCATCAATTTGACCCGCTGGACCCAGAACAGATCCTACAAGTGTCTTGTGCGCATGGCATTCTCATGTTCTGGCCTTGTGTACCATGGGGTTCATGTGGTCTGCCATAGTGTATCATGACAGTTTTGTGCCCTGCCCTTGTGACCCAGGACATCCGTGTGTCCCGCCCTTGTGTACCGTGAAATTCATGTGTCCTGTGCACTGTGCCATTCATGTGGTCTGCCCTTGTGTATCACGGCATTTCGTGTGTCCCGCCCCTCAGTAGAGGTGGCAGTGAGCTTCTCCACAGTTAATCTCAGTTCACAGTGAATCCCACACTGGCTCACGCCTTCTGAAACTCCCAACAGCAGAAACTGGCAGTGAGAGAAGCCGGGGCCCACGCACCTAACATGATGTGGGAGAGAGGTATCCAAACACTGAGGCTTCACGTTAGAAATTGTTGCTGCCTCCGTTGCTTTTTCTAAATATTTGATTCCCTTGTGAATATTGAAGCATATGTTAAAGGGCACTCTGACAAACCAACAGAGAGTACTAGAAATATTAAAATCCTAGATTTGAGAGATAAGCAAAACAAAAAAACGGAAACAGTTGCCATGGTGGTCAAGGGGGTCCGTGCTTAGACCTGGGTAAGCACAAGGCATTTCACGAGATGATGCTAAACATAGAGTTGTTCTAAATTGATACATGTTACTAAAACAAACTCATGGTAGTAAGCAAAAGCCTGCCACTCAATCCCAGCGCTTGCCCCTGGAGTCCCAGCCCTTAGGAGCTTGAGGCAGGTTACTGTGTGAGACCCTGACTTGAAAAACCACACACACACACACACACACACACACACACACACACACACACACACACACACAATTAATCAGGGTCAACGACAACTTCCTAGTTCTCTGAAAGTGAAATTTGGTGTTTTCCCAAAATATTGTGTTGAATTTTAAAATACTATCCCAGGCTTGGTGCTAAGAGTTAAGGCGTAAACACTAGCCCTAATTTTAATAGGAGCCTAATTTTAAAATGTAGCACAATTGTACAGATACAAATAAGTGATTAAGAAATACCGAGTGCCAGGTGTGGTGGCACAAACCCAGCACTTGAGAGGCAGAGACAGGCAGATCTTTGTGAGTTCAAGGCCAGCCTGATCTACAAAACTAATGAGTTTCAGGACAGCCAGGGATTTATAGTGAGACCCTCTAGAGTGATATACATACATATGAATGGTATACATGTATGAATATGTATATATTTAAATATGTATACATGCATATATATTAAATCTGACACTGATGAAGTACTGACACGATGACGTATTTGCTTGAGGACATTTGCCTGAAACCTCCAGCTTTGGGAAGCCTGCAGTATCATAGTAGAAGGGTTGGCTGAAATTGGATGGGAACCTGCACAATTTGTCTGTCTCTTCCCACAAAGGCCTGTAGTACTAGATGATTGGGGATCGTCTGTGCACACTTCTTCTTAGCTCGGCACGCCTCGTTCAGCCAGGTGCACTTTTCTGCGCTCACCTAGTATGCCTTATGGGTGAGATAGCATCCGTCAATCAAGGTGGAACAAATTTACGTTTTTCAAAGCAGGTGAGATTGCTGGACTGATGAAGAGCGTAGAGCGACCCTCTCCGTTATCTGGGCTGCCAGTGTCCCAGAGGCCTTTGTAAGGCTGGCGCAGGTGCATGAATGTTGATGTCTTCCAAAAGCATTGTTGTTGTTTAGCCAATGCTGTCTCGATCCTCACAAGCATCTAAACATACCTCTCTGTGCCCGGCAAAGAACAGATGATCCGGACTACCCTAGAGCCTCAGGCAGTATGTTGGATGCTGTGGGTGCAGAGAGAATCGAGGGCACTCTCTGTTATCTCTGGCCTTTCATTGGCTCTGGGGACCCCTGCCATGTTCTAAAGGGGTCCCGATACTGTCTTTTCAACATGGTAGCAAATGCCTTCTTCCTACTCTGCTTCCCCTGGAAAATGAGAAGATGCTTCTCTTTCCTCTTGTGACTTGACAAGCGGCTAGATTATCAGCCCGCCGCTCCCCGGGGGCAGAGTATGTGTCCCTGTTTTCCCATCTCATGGCCCTGTGACGTGGAGCCCAGGTGACATGCTGCCAGCCCCTTAATCGTGACTAAAATATCCCAGGACTGTGGGTTCTGGTATAAATGTGGTGTCCATGGAGTCCCTGTGTGCTACAGGTCGTGTTCTGTGATCTTTTTAAATGTGGGAGCGGCTTCTCAAAAAAGTGTGCAGATGGCCCCAGGGTAAGAAAATTCCTTCAATTGGTAGAATCTTGGGATCCAGACCATTGCTGTATACCTTATCTTCACGTATCTGTTTAAATGACAGTGTTTGCAGAAGTTTGCATAAAATATTAAGTTTATTTAACTAGTGAAGTCCCAAATGTCTCAGTTAACTCTCATGTTTACAGGGGAGTATGCCCTGGAGTTTAGAGGAAAGAAGGCACTGTGTGTGTGTGTGTGTGTGTGTGTGTGTGTGTGTGTGTTGTTACAAGAGTACTTAGAGAAACTAAAAGACATAATGAAGTCTACATGTAGCTCAGTGGTAAAGTATTTGCCTAACATGCAAATGGTCAAGAAGGGGGTATAGGAGGCAGAAGTAGAAAGTGGGGTAGGAAGATTGATGAAGACTATCAAATTGAGTTCAGAGAAGCCCACAGTTAGCAGTGCCTATAATCCTAACACTTGGGAGGCAGAGGCAGGATTGTAACCAGGCTTGAGGCCAACCTGGGTTACACAGTAAAGCTTCTAGAAAAACTGGAGGAGCCCGAGGAGGAGGGGCTTGAAGAGGAGCATGAGGGGAGGGGCTTGAAGAGGAGGAGGAGCATGAGGAAGAGAAAGTCACATTTCTTTAACCCAACCAGACTTCAAGATGAACCTCCAAATAAGAGCTGCGTGTTCTCTGCTCTGTGGAGAGCGGTGGTAATAGCACATTAGGGACTCAGCAAACCGCTTCTCGAAGATGTGCACTTCGTCTTTATTTTACCTGGAATCTCCGATGTTATGACCTTAGGAACCCGGAGTCAACTTCTGAGAACCTCAGATCAACACGTTTATGGCGATGCTTAAACTAAATGCTACCACCCGTTTCTGAGTTGGTGGCACACCCTGGAACGCAGAAAAGTTAGGTGCTTTAATAATTCTAAGATTAGAAACAAACACATGGGGTTACAGCTCCGAGAAAAAAAAAAGAAGAAGAAGAAGAAATGTAGAAACAAACACATAAGAATTTTATCCATTTGAAAAAATGGGAAAGGAATCCTATTTGCTTGACCTTGCAGGTGATTTTTAATTTTTTAGGATTATCTAGATAAACTAGTGTTTATGATACGTAAGCCTCTGATGGTATATGATGATGCCCATGAAATTGTGGATAGTGGGCGCTTCTTTAAATGGGAAAAAAGCCCTTAGGTTATGATTAGACAACAAAAATAAATTTTAATAATAAATTAATTAATAAAATTTAATTCAGTGCTTTGAGAGTGAAAATCACTGTGATCTTAAAGCAGCACGTATGTATCTTATAGGGTCTTCCAGGTGAAAAACCGATGGGATATTAAGAAACTGGCACCCGGCTGCTCACCCATGAGTTCAGTCTTAAGCAAAGAGCATGAGTGTCTGGAGGGTGGGAGGTAGATGCTGGTAAAGGACAGGACTAGGATTTGAACCAAACACTCCTGTCTTGGGCCCAGACATTTAATCACTAGCTGTGCCTGTAGCCAGTGAATACACCAAGTTACTAGTAATTACCATTCTCTTCCCTCTACCCAAGATGGGTGAAGTCTGTGTGGTAAAGTCCTCAGATGTCGTCAAGGACGCATCTGTGTTTGTTGCTCTGCTCTGTGCGGCAGGGCGCTCACGGTAGCTTTGAGGGGTTGACGTGGGTATAGGCGTGCTGGGTTTTGCCACAGTCGTGAAACTGCCCAACTGATTGGTGCCCCATCTTTGCCTCAAAAAACATTAGCAATAGCATTGCTATTTGTCAGGCCCCTAAGCCAACGGAGTCTCTGGAGCTGACTTCCAGTGTTCCTCGAAGTGCTAGGTTTATTTAATGGGTGTTTATAAACCCGTGTCCAGGTTTACAGGAACGGTCCCTAAGGCAGGGAATTGCGACTGTTATAACTAGCTTTTTGGGGGGATAGGAGGTTTTATATTTGAGAATATAAATTGGGGGGAGTCAAATAAGGATTTATAACTCTTGCTATGATCTAAAGAGTTTATACTCTACACCCATAAAGTCTCACCGTCACCGTCATAACTAACCATGAGTCAAACAGGGACAACAGCAAAAAACACACTCATGTGGTTGGTCCACAAGGCCCCTTGCACCCTACACGAAGAACTCTAGGCAACCAAGGAGCACTGAGAGGGAGAAACGGCCTTCCCCAAGGAGGAGATATCCAACAGCAAACGATTCCCCCTGAAAACACACATACAGGTAACATGCCGACTAAGCAGGCTATACTTATGTATATACCCATTTCTATATGTTACATGTGTAATAAGAATTAATGAAAGTGAGGCTCCGTTTGAAAGGGAGCAAGGAGTGGGGGAGGGGCTTGTAGGGAAGAGGGACGCGTAGGGGAACATGGTACAATTACATTTTAATCTCAAAAATAAAAGAAATAACTTTTAAAAAGGATTCATATTTATTAATGTCACTTCGTGTTTTACTGTCTCAACGTAGGATGAACCTTCTTTTCGAAAGAAGGCTAACGAATTTAGTAGTCAAATAAGCGTAAAATGAACTTCTAAACTTAATAAAGATATTTCTGATCAGAAGTACAGCATAAATTTGGGAAATGACATCATTTACTTGGGGCTGGCTCACAGTTTCAGAGGTTCAGTCCTTATCGTCGTGGTGGGCAGCGTGGCAGCAGGCAGGCAGATGTGCTGGCTGGAGGAGCCCAGACTTGTACATCTCGATCTGCAGGCAGCCAGGAGGAGGCTATGTTCTGCACTGGGCAGGGCTTGAGCACTAGAAGCCCTCAAAGCCAACCTACACAGTGACACGATTCCTCCAAGGCCACATTTATTCCAACGAGGCCACCTCCTAATGGTGCCACTTCCCATGGGCAAAGTCCACTACAGGGACATTAATAACATTCAGTAACATCACAGAGTCAACATAGAGATTGATCTTTAGTGAGGGTGAAGCAGTTTTAAAGGCGGCCGCGAGACTACCTCGTGAGCGGCTCTAAGCTTCTCAAGGAAAGATGATAGATGGTTACTTTCCTGTTTTACACTCTCTGTTCCATGGTAGAGCTGGAGTGAAGCAAAGGAATTTGTATCCAAGGGAGCAGAGTGGAAGGTACTGCGAACAATACCTTCAGCAAAGTTTAGCAGCAAGCCCTGGTCCCTGGAAGATGAAGTCATATAAAAAACACTGGCTCAAAGCAACTACTTGGGCTCTCTTCCCTGGAAAACTTTAAAGGAGATTTGGGGACTAATCGAGGGCTATCTGGCCGTAGGTGGCAGTGAGGCAAAGTTTGTGCCAAGAGTTAACCATTATCCTCCGTATGTGACAAGGTTTATGTCACAGAATGATTGGAGGTTTGTGTCGTATACTTCTGAAAGGCCCTGTATGGCTCGAATGCCTTTTCACAGCTTCTCCCAGATGACCCTGACTATCAGTTTTGTCAGAGGGAGGAGACATCACCCTCATGTGGCACGTGTGTGTGTGTGTGGGCTGCCCTCCTGGCCTTGGGAGTCGGAACCTCCTCTTGATCTTCGAGAGGCCTGATGGTCAGAAGGTGCATCATGCCTGTGGCTTGTGCCCTGCCTCACTGTGCACCTTGAGGCCAGGGCGGCCCTGCCATTCTCAGCAGCAGGCTCTCCGGCTGCCCTTTGCCCCGGCTCTCTCGGCCAGAAGTGGTAATTTGTTCCTAGTCAGAGGCACAGCCCTATCAAACTACAGCCATATGTTTATCTTGTAATTCACAGACAAGAAGAGGGGAGGCAAATTCCAGCCTTTTAAGAAGTTGTTTGGCAAAAAGAAAAAGAAAGGCACTCTGTTGTCTCGGGAGGAATCGGCTGGGAGACAGAGTCACTCTCCCCAGAGTGCCAGCAATGGGACCTTCTCTTCAGACGAGGAAACCCTGGAGAACGATCTGAGGTAATAGCTCACCCTTTCCTTGCATGTCTCTGGCAGAGTCCCAGAGTAAGAAAAGAAACACCGGGAGGGTCGGGTTTTGGGTTTGGAGGGCAGCACCACAGAGGTGCCCCACCTGGGCACGAGGGTGGCACCTGGTGTGCCGGGTGGGGAAGTCACCTTGGGGATTGAGCCTGTGTTTTGTTTGCCCTCACTGGTGGCTGCGGAGGGCAGTGCTTTACTGGCTGGGCTCCACAGGGTTCCTTTGATTGAATACCCAAGTTCCCATGGTCCATTACTTGGCAAAGAAAAGATACCACGGTCTAGAGCTTACACCCGACACAAGAATACAGATTTCTCGGGCTCGGCAAAGCCACCCGTCACACCCCAGGAAGCTTCTAGCTGCTTTGAGAATGTGTTCTTTGTGGCAGGCATTTTAACTTTTACTTCTCCTCTCCATCTGTCCTCCCACCTCCATCCTTTTCCTTTTTGCTCCCCTCCTCTGTCTTTCTGTCTCTCTCTCCCCCACTCCTCTGTCTTTTAACTGCCTGCTTTTCCCTTTCTCTCTGCCTCTATTTTATTCTCTGTCTCTGTCTCTCTTTCCCTCTTCCTGTCTTTCTCTGTGTCTATCTCTCCATGTCTCATTCTGTCTGTCTCTGTCTCTCTCAGTCTCTGTCTCTATCCATCTCTCCCTCCCTTTTTTCCCCTTCCTCCCTTCCTAGGGCACAGGCCCTAGAAATCTGATCAATAATCTTTAAACTAAGGGAATGGAGGGTTGGGGGTGTGGCCTTTGTCAGCTGAGCGCTGGCGGTGCTCTTGGAAAGCATCCCAACCATGGGAATGATGTCTTCAGCCCTGCTGTGCTCGATAGCCTCTCTCCTAGACTCAACAAAGAACACCCTGCGTTCTATTTATGGAGACCTTCGCTACACTTGTTTCTTACTGTGCTGGCCCGTGAATTTGGGGACCAGGGTTTTATTCAGCCTCCTATAGAACGCTGGTGCCTGACACACGCCAAAGATAAAAATGTTCTTTAGAGTGTGTGACGATAAGAAAACAGTAGATAACCATTTGTGTTGCAGAACCCCCACCCAGGCGGCACACGCTAGCTGAGCCGCACGGCGTCCACAGCAGCGGTCATGTACGGCCACCATTAACTCTGCCTCGACAGGCCTACGTTTGTTTTCCACTGGTTTTATCACATAAGAAAATGGTCAATTTTGATTGTTCTTCTTTGGAATAATAAAACTCTGAGGAAGGAAAGGCCTTAGAAGGAAGGAAAGCGTAGCAGACGGTTAGGTGACTGTCTGCTGCAATGTGGGCATGGCCGTGAAGTTGATGTGGTCCAGTCATGTCACTTCAGCCTCTCATGTTGCAAAACATAATTGTGGATCTTTTTTACCCCATAGCAGAATGAAGGATAAAACTACTGATATGGAACCAAGACTTATGTGGGGAAAGACATCAGTCTAAACAGTCCACCTTTGGACAGCTCGCCCTCTGAAAGCACACTTCCGTTCTGTAATAGGTCGTAGGTTTGCCCAGTCCCTGTGTCCTGTTAAATTGCTTTGGACACTTACACGTGCCCTGTCTCCCATTTAACTTCTGCATTCCATTTACTTCTTTGAGGGTTTTCCTTAGAGCTTTAAGGAATCTTGGGAAACTCCACATCGGGTTAAGCTACGTCATTACCATATAGGTAGCATCATCTGCTCTTATTACTGACTTTTGTTCAGGAAAGTGCACATACGGTATGGGCGCATGTTTTAATTACATATTTATATAAATAAAAATACTTGTCACTTAAGTAAAGAAGCTAAAAGGGTGTTTGGACTGTGGATTTTTGTGTTCGTCTTTTAAATTAAAAGAGTAATACAAGAAAACAAAAGTAACTTTGAGATGAGACTTAAGTACAGCTGTGTGTGCCTATCGTACCAGGAGAGGAAGGACCGTTAGGTCAGAGAGCGACCTGGTCTGACAGCGAGGGCCAGGCCAGCCCGAGCTACCCGACACCTGTCTCTACACAACAAGAGGCAGATCCCTTCCTTCCGGGGTGTAGGACATGAATACCTTCTGCTATAACTGAAGGTCTCCTCTATTGCCCTAGTTACAAATGGAAAAAAATTCGAAAACTATGCCTTCCTAAAATTGTTTCCAGTTTACTGCTCAGTTGACAGACATGCATGATGTGGAAAGATTAAGAAAGGAGTCTGAAGGTTTCTTTTCTTTCCATCTCCAAAATAGAAAGTGTTCACTGACATGCAAGACTTCCAAGTCCTGTGGATTCAGACATAGTTAAGGTGGTGGGTTCCTTCCACTGTTGTGGGAGAGTTTCCTGAATATTAGGGTTACTCTAAAAACCTGGGAGGCTTAATCTGTGTCCAGGGGGTTAGGACCCGGGAAGGTGGGATTTAGTCATTAAAGCTGCTGGAATCTAACAGGATGGACTCCAAGCATCGATAGTTCTAGAAACATCTCTGTGGCCAAGAATAGTTCCTCACTGATCTGTTCCCTTTGCCTGACATTGGCCATCCCTTGGGGCTTTCAAACCATTCTGCTCCCCCTGTAACTCAGGAGACTTTGTGGGAAATGAAGCCTAAAACATGATAGTTTTAAACAATCTAATAGCCTTTCCTTTGCTCATTAAATACAATTAACAGCACATTTCCAAAAGTATGTTAAATAAACCTTAGAAGTCAGGATTTGATGGCCGAGGTGGCAGGTGCTGCAGTGAGTTTAAGGCTACCCTAAGCAACAGCTTGAGGACCATACCAATCAGGGTTACATAGTAACACCCTGTCTTAGAAACAACAACAAAGTAGAAGGAATAAATGTTACATGTAAAAAGAGGGAAAGGGCCAACTTGGTAAATATGTGCATGTATGATGTATGTGTGTGTGATTATTTTTTTTAAGATTTACTTATTTATTTTATGTATATGAGTACACTGTAGCTGTCTTCAGACATACCAGAAGAGGGCATCGGATCTCATTACAGATGGTTGTGAGCCACCATGTGGTTGCTGGGAATTGAACTCAGGACCTCTGGATGAGCAGTCGGAGCTCTTAACTGCTAAGTTACCTCTCCAACCCTGTGTGTGTGTGATTATTGATCATATATGATATAACATCTATTAGTAATTTTACTTAAGTCTTTACAGGGCTTTTACTATGCTATGCACCTCGTCAGTCTCTACGAAGAGGGATATCCTATGTAGCAGGATTTCCTTTGATCACACACCCCTTTTTCATAAAGAGGATCTGATGGCATTTATTGAAGTGGCCACACATTCCTAGCATTAATGTGTTTTTGCATCAATGAGCTCATGTAATACCACAACTCTCTAAGATTCTTAGTATCCAAGTCTGAAGGTGAGAGAGCTGAGGCTAGAGTGGCTAGCCCAGGGTCACAGAAGTAATAAATCCCTAAGCAACTGCAAACTGCAGTAAACCGTGCATCCGAAATGTCCACTGTTCCGCCTCCCAGAGAGGCTGCAGTGTCACTAGGGCCATGGTGTCTTGTGCTGTTGGGTTCTGGGCTCGGATGCCTGCCGGTTTCCTGCTGTTGAAGGAGACTCTGATGCTTCCCTCTTCTTGCTCCGCTTCCAGTCCACCCCGGACACTTGATGTCTGCGTTAGCACACCCAACCGAAGCATTTACAAGTGCCCGCTATAAGCTAATAGGTCTCCAGACACAGCGAGCTCCCATCCAGATCCGAATGATCAAGAAAGAGTTCAGGGATGAGGAGGAGGCCTTGAGGTGTCTTCTAACAATGTGCAGGATTTGGCATAGCTGAGGGGCAGGGCATGAACCCGTCAAGGTAATGGCATGGACAGAAACTTTAATGCCGGAACAGATGTGGCAAGCTAGGTATAGTGGTGCACACCGAAAACCCCAGAGTCCAAGGGATTTGGGAAAGAGGATTGTGAATTCAAGGGTAACTCAGGCTTCCTAGTCAGGTTCTATCAAAGAGTGGAGAGAGGCAAGGAGAAGTAGAAGAGGTAGAATCTTACATCTCTTTCTGTAGGCGTGTGCTAGCTTTACACCTAAACAGGGAAGGTTGTCACAAGCAAGAAAAAAAACCAGACAAATATCCTCATAATTTAGACACACATATCTTGCTTGCTTGAAAGATTAAAGTAGGCCAACCTGGGCTATAAAATACACATATATTACACACACACACACACACACACACACACACACATATATATATATATATATACATATACATATACATATATATCCTAAGGATAAGGAGTTAAGCCATGTTACAGGAAACTAAGTCAGAGCTTTTGTGTCTCCATTGAGTTCAAGGAATGCAAAATCCTCCACAGATTGAAGAAAAACACTTGCAAGTGGTATTTCTGGTAAGAGCCTTGTATTGGGGGGGCAGGTAAAGAACTTTTACCATTCCATAAGGTCAAAAGGTCAAAGCCTTTTTTTAAAAAAATAGGCAAAGGATCTGGGTAGATATATCTTAGAAAGAGACAGAAAGGGAGAGGGGTTGAGGAGAGGCCTGTTAAAATAAGTCATGCTTGTTCAACAGGGAAACATGTCACATACATGAGCGACAGCCCAAAAGATAGATTTTTTTAAAGCATTGGCAAGAACGTGTAGTGGTCAGAACCTTCATCCCTTGGTGGGGAAAGGTTCATTGGTGAAATGGTTTAGGTCAGGGGCTGGAGAGGTGACTGGGTGGTTAAAAGCACGTCCTGTTCTTCCAGCACCAACACTGGGTGGCTTACACCCACCTGTAACTCCAGCGCTGGGGAAACCAGGAACTTCAGGCCTCCAAGGACACTTTGTGCTCAAATGCTTTACATGTCCACATAGACAAGCATACACGCAACTAAAGGGAATTGGCAATCTTTTTAAAGAAAACTTCATGGTAAGATTGAGACAGTGAAACTGAGTAGCAAAGAGGTGCCGGTAGCGATTTGGCCCTAACCTCAGTCCGTACTTTTACACATGGTGGTTTTCATCCGGAGCAACCCCATCTGTATCTCCTTCACCCGACTCCTCCTCGCTCTTCAGTGTTCTAGATAACGGTGCCTTCCCCAGGGAAGCAAGTCCCCCTCTGCTCCACTCGGTCTCACCACCCTGTTAATTTTGCATAGCTGTGACCAGACTGTTCCAGTCTATGGCTGCTGGTCCCCACGAACCACCATCCTGATGGTGGGAGCATATGTCAGAAAAAAAAAAAAACACTGTCTGCTTCATGACAGACAGGAAACAAAGGGAAAGACAGGACAAAGCCAGGGAAAAGTGCCCCTTAGGACCCCCACACACTCTCGGCTAAGGGCCACCTAGATTTTTACAGAGCCTCTTGAAACAGTGTCACAGCTAAATCCCCAAACCCTTCCTGAGCCCTTCTTATCATGTCTAAGTCCCGCCCACCCCAGGTATTCTCGAAGCTTCTTCACCTTCCCATAAGGGTGAGTCTTATGACCTACGGTGCTTGTATTTCCAGCCCCTAGCCCTGCAGCTGATGTGTCCCAGGCATTTGGTAATAATTATCGGATGAATGAATGCATGAGTACCGAGTTTTTACTTTACTGACAATTCCCCCTCTGCAAGTCAGTCTTCCTCTAATCCCTCCTTGGGGTCCCCACTGAGATAAAGAGCATCACCGTCCCTCACTTTCTGGAAACGGAAAAGGTACACAGCATCATGAGACACATTTCCAGTGAAATGTCAGCACGGCTCAGGGCTTCCTGGTCACGCTGTGTGTTTTCTGTCACTTGGCCTTAACGGTTTCCAGCAAACATCAATTAGACTTGACCATTTATCCTCTTCCCACACTCGTAGGGGCTTGTAAATTGAACAGGAGTAGAGAAGTTTAAGATAGAAAGAAAAAAAAACCTATTGAATGGAAAATTGAAACCAGCCAGCAGTCGACCTGGACCGTGTGGGTCTAGGGAGAGAGCTATTGGCGAATCAGCAGTAGCAGTTTTGAGGGAAGCGTCAGAGGAAGAGGCGGGGTTTGTCTTGTGAGTGCAGAAGTTGCCACTCATCTGGATGACCCCAAGGCAAGCCGATCCCTTGTTCTGCTAGGCCAACAAGCCATCTCGCAGGATTATCATAAGGTCAAAATATGCACGTGACATTGCTCAATCTGTGGTAAAGCCCTCTATAAACAGGAGATATTAGATAGATGATAGATAGAGACGCCGCCGCTGATGGCCTGCCTCTTACTTCCAGAGCACAAGCCGAGAGGAAGCTGGTTCACATGATAGCAAGAGAGGTTTATGAAGAGATCTTTTTCCATGTAGAACAACCGAGAAGTAGGATAGATGGAAGGGAATCTTGAGAAGTCCAGAGCTTGAGAGACATGCTACATGATCTCTTGTGTCCAGTGACGTAGGAACAACTAGAGAACTCTCTAGCTCCCACCTCAGACTGTTTAAGACTTCAGAATGCCTTCCTTTTCCTTGAATCTGTGTGACACACCCTGTTCTGTTGTAATTGACAGACAATGCAGTGCTCTGTGGTCTACTAAGGACCACATATTTTTAGAGGATCCCAGAATCCGGGATGTGTGTTTAAGATGCCACACCTGATGGGGTCTGGTTCCAGTTTCCAGTTTTTTTTTTTTTTTTTTTTTTGGTGTTTTTTTTTTTTCCCCAACTGTAGTTTCTTTGATGAGGATATTTAATTACTCATTAGCATTTCATTTGAATGAGGCTCATGGACCTATTTAGAAAGAAAACTGCTGATCAATTGCAGTTGCCCCGTTGTCATGGAAACGAGCTGCAATTGGACTGTAATTATATTTTCTTATGTCTGAAGTCATCGCTATAGTAATTACCCAATATCTATGGTCCCAAATTACATGATGCTAGTCCAAAAAGAAAAAAAAGGAGAGAAGACAAAGAATAAGAAGGCAGGGGGTGGGGAGCATGCTGGCCCGAAGCGGCATTCACTGTGCAGCTGTAGAGAGCCTTCAGATTCAGATAGAGTCTCCCTCTGTAGCTGTGACTCCAAGATACCGTCAGTGGGTCTTGGAAGGTGCCCGGTGCTTTGAGTAGTAGCTAGAAAGCTGCTAGGCAGGATGATTTTAGTTCTACAGAAGGCACAGTTACCATGTCAACAGTCACTACATATATCTCATCAAGGCTGTAGATGGCTCAGCAATTAAGAGCACTGGTTGCTCTTCCAGAGGACCAGAGTTCAATTCCTAGCACAGATATGGTGGTTTACAGTCATCCATTTGTCAGTCCCATTGGATCCAACACCTTCTTCTGGCCTCCTCGTGCAGTTCGAGGTTGTATTGCACAGACGTGCCACTAGTCTGAAGCTCTGTGTAGGATCCAACGTGACTTTCACTTAGCAGAGCTGGAGTAAATCAGGCCCCATTCCGTGTGGGCATGCTGGGAAAACACTGTAGCTTTGTTCAGTCGTATTTGGCAAAAGGGAAACACTGCTGTTTCCAATGGCTCCTCCTCTTCATTTCGTGAGCCCCACAGACACAGGTCTTCTCTGTGATGTAGAGTGTATGTTCTCTGAGACCCCACTGCTGACCCTGGTCCAAGCATCACGATGCAACAGAGCAGAATCACAGTAGCAGCATCCTCAGAAATGGTCCAGGGAAATGATCTGAAATGGTCTCAAAATCAACAACAACAACAAAAGTAAACCCTTCACCTGAACAGAGATTAAGATGTTGATTCTTGGTGATGATGATGGTGGTGATGATGATGATGATGATGTGATGGTGATAATCCCACCCAACCCATGCATTACAGCAGAGTGCAGTAATTCAGCCAAGTTTCCTGGGCTATTTCAGCACAAAAGTAGGATCTTCAGAAAATCCCTGTATTTTATTCTGTGTCCTGTCATACTGTTATTTGCTCTGAAGTAGCCTCCCATGAGAGTTAATTTCATTGACTGGGCCATGAAATTCGGGAGAAGAAATACAGGAGAAATACCGGCGTCTACTTCCTCTTGTCCTTCTAAATTCCTAACAACCATGGTTCAGAGGCTTAAATGTCCTAGGAAGTAGAAAAATAGGACCCTTTGCGGGGGATACCTAGAGGGGCTCCCTACCTGCTCAGAGGAGAAGGGGAGAGAGGTGGGGGGGGGCGGGAGGGATGGAGTGGGAGGGAAGGATTGTGGGAGAGGTTGACCGGGAGGGAGGCAGTGAGCAGGATGTAAAGTAAGTAAGTAAAAAAAAAATTAATTTAATTTTTTACAAATAAAGAAAAACAGGACCCCCAACACCACCTTAATTATCTCTGTGCTAATATAGCAATGTTAACTCAGAATTACCTCCACCCAGTCAAAGCCTCTAGTCCATAGTTAACAGGCACTGCACTGTGTCCGAGCCTCCTAGATGGAACCTTGGGGATGACACTGTGCATCATCAGACACCAGCACTGCACTTCCAGATCTAACGTGATCTTAGCCAATGGCAAGAGCAACTTCTCTTTATCCTCTTCCTCCCTCATCGCCCACTTCTTCCTTCTTCCTCCTCTTCCTCACCCTCTTCCTCTTTTGTCCTATAGAACTTCTAATCTTCCAGATAATGACTCTAACTTAGGACTGTGTGTGGAGGTAATATCAAATCTTTGGGGGTGAAAAAAGAGCTTTTGGTCTACCAGCCAACCTTTTGGGTGAGTCCTTGTATAGTTACGAGTCATAATGCAACAGTGGTGGTTTAAATATGGTTGATCCAGAAAGTGGCACTATTAGTAGGTGTGGCCTTGTTAGGGTGGGTGTGGCCTTGTTGGGGTGGGTGTGGCCTTGTTGGGGTGGGTGTGTCACTGTGGGCGTGGGCTTTAAGACCCTCACCCTAGCTTCGAGGAAGACAGTATTCTGCCAGCAGCCTTCAGAGGAAGATGCAGAAGTTTCAGCTCCTCCAGTGCCATGCCTGCCTGGATGCTGCCATCCTTCCTGCTATGATTAAACTGTTCTGAATCTCTGAACCTGTAAGCCAGCCCCAATTAAATGTTGTCTTTTATAAGAGTTGCCTTGGTCATGGTGTCTGTTCACAGCAATGGAAACCCTAAGACGGACGTTGGTACCAGGGACTGGGGTGTTGCTGTGACAGGCCTGACCATGCTTTTGTTTGGAAGAATGTGGATTTGGGGACTTTGGATATGGAAAGCAGTGGAATGCTATAAGTGGGGCTTAATGGGCTGTCCTAGCAGGAATATGGAAGGCTTTGTTGCTGAGGGTTATGTGAACTTTGGAAGCCTGGCTCTAGACTTTTTCAGTGGAGAAGAATTTCAGTATGTGGCCTAGAGACAGTTTTTGCAGTATTTCGGTGAAGAATGTGGTTACTTTTTGCCCTTGTCTGAAGAATCTACCTGAGGTTAAGGTTATATTGTTCTTTATAAGAGCTGTCTTGGTCATGGTGCCTTTTCACAGCAATGCAAACCCTAACTAAGACTACTTTTTTTTATTTTTTTTAAGACAGGGTCCCACTGTGAAGTTCTGATTGGCCTACAATTCACTCAATTTGTAGACCAGGCTAGGCATGAACTCAGAGAGATCAACCTACCTCTAATTCCACTTATGGGGGGCACTCAGAATAGGCAAATTCTTGAAGAAGGAAGGTAGAATAGTGGTTACCAGGGACCATTGGAGGAGGAAGTGCAGAATTATCACTGAAGGGATATAGGTTTACATTAATTGCATTGACTAAGGAAGCCTCAAAAAAGCCCAGCAGAGACTTTGTTCTCTGGTTTAGTCTCACAAAGAGCATTTGATCAAGCTTAGTCTCTTAGTCAGGGTTCTACTGCTGTGAGCAGACACCAGGACCAAGGCAACTCTTATAATAAGAGACAACGTTTGATTGGGACTGGCTTACAGGTTCAGAGGTTCAGTCCATTATCATCAAGGTGGGAGCAGGGCAGCATCCAGGCAGGCATGGTGCAGGAGGAGCTGAGAGTTCTATATCTTCATCTGAAGGCTGCTAGCAGAAGACTGACTTCCAGGCAGCTAGGGTGAGGGTCTTAAAGCCCACTCCCACAGTGCCATACCTACTCCAACAAGGTCACACCTTCTAACAGTGCCACTCCCTGGGTCAAGCCCTCACCTACTCCAACAGGGTTACACCATTTAATAGTGCCACTCCCCGGGACAAGCATATATAAACCATCACACTTTGCGAGCTTAAAAAGAAAAAGTACAAAATGTATGGTTCAAAGAGTAAAGGGTCACCATGGTGGAACTAGAATGAAGCTAGATCTTACGTTCAACAGATTAAGGGAGTGGCGACAAGATCCCACCCTGACACATTTATCGTTCATGCTTTTGCTGTTGAACAAGAGGTTTGGTTATTGTCTTCATTTGGACTTTTAATCTGAAATTAACTACAATCTAGAAGTGGACGGGACAACTGTGGTCCAGATCTTGAGGCTGGAAGACATAGGCTTTTGATCCAGATCTTGAGGAATAGTGGCTGTGACCAGCTTAGGCCCAGGCATGCTGGTACACACTTTTAGTCCCAGGAGACAGAGGCAAGCAGATCTCTGAGTTCAAGGCCAATGTGGTACAGAGTAAATTCCAAATAGAGGAAAGCTTAGGTGGTGGTACACACCTTGAATCCCAGCATTGAGGAGACAGAGCCATGCAGTTCTCTGTGGTCAACGTGAACTTAGAGAGCATGTTCCAGAACTGCCAAGCTTAGGCAGTAAGGAATGGAAGACAGAAAGCCGGTGATAATGTGATAGAACAAGGGGGCCATTTTCCAGTTCCAGCAAGCAGCAGACCTCGGCAACTTCAGCCATGTGGCTCCTGCTTTAGAGTCAAAAATAGAAGGCACACTACTGTACCAATTGACGCTGGTTAGCTGGACCTAAGATATTAGTGGTGATTAGGAAGAGATCGGCCTCACTGAGGTAAAATCTGGGAAGCATTTTCTGAGAGAACAAAGAAACTGTGTTCCAGAGCTACAGGGCAAGTTCCAGGATAGCCAAGCCTAGGCAGTAAAGGAGCTGAAACGAGAAGCTGTAAAATCGAAGTTGCTTTGAAGAACCAAGGTGTTAGAGATGCCAGAGCTGTGGGCTAGCTGCTGGGGAAAACTGCTAAGAGGGAGTGGAACCAGTCCAGGAGGAAGGAGTTTGTTGCAGTCCAAAAAGATGAAATCGAGTTGGAAATCTGAAGACTGCTTTTACGTCAGACATGGAGATGCAGAGTTTGGGAGTTTACCCCACTGGTTTTTGGTCTTGTTTGTTCCAGAATTTCCTCACATTTGGGAATGGTAATGTATATCCTGTGATGTTTAAAGTATGTGTTCTGCCTTTTGATCTTGACTGTATAGTGGATTACAGTTAACTGATTGAATGAATCCTCAGAAAAGACTGAACTTCGGACTTTTAACATTGTTGAGACTGCTATGAACTATGGGGACTTTGGATGTTGGACTAAATGTATGTTTTATTATGCTCTAGTTAGGCATGGCTCCCACAGACTCATGTGTTTGAACAAGCCCATAAGGGCCAGTGAGTGGAATGTGGTAGTCTGAATATGCATGGCACTATTAAGAGGTGTGGCCTTGTTGGGGTGGGTGTGGCCTTGTTGGGGTGGGTGTGGCCTTGTTGGGGTGGGTGTGGCCTTGTTGGGGTGGGTGTGGCCTTGTTGGGGTGGGTGTGGCCTTGTTGGGGTGGGTGTGGCCTTGTTGGGGTGGGTGTGGCCTTGTTGGGGTGGGTGTGGCCTTGCTGAAGGAAACATGCCACTGTCAGGGTGAACAATAAGATCTTCCTCCTAGCCACGTGGGAGCCAGTCTTCTCTTATTTGTCTTCAGAACAAAATGTAGAACTATCAGCTCCTCCAGTGCCACGTCTGCCTGCCTGGACACTGCTCTCCTTCCTGCCTTGATGAATGGATTGAACCTCTAAAGCTCTAACCCAGCCCCAATTAAATGTTGTCCTTTATAAGAGCCGCCTTGGTCATGGTGTCTCTTCACAGCAATGCAAACCCTAAGACTGCTTTTTTTTTTTTTTTTTGAGACAGGGTCTTATTTTGTAGACCAGGCTGAATGTGAACTCAGAAAGACCCACCTACCTCCAATTCCCCTTATGGGAGATACTTAGAATAGGAGAATTCATACAGAGAGAAGGTAGAATAGTGGTCACCAGGGACCATGGAGGAGGAAGAAGTGCAGAACTATTACTGAAGGGACATAGAGTTCGTTTGGGATGGATATGAGGGACAGTGGCGTAAGATGCATATACTTAATGTCAGTGAGTTGTACACCTCAAGTGGGTCAAATGGTAAACTTCTGTGTTAAATAGACTTTGCTACGATTTAAAGAAACCTTGAACCAATATTATGGATATTTTTAAGGTTTTTGGACACCAATATCCCATTTGATGTTAACGGGTTTGGAAGTAAAACTGGCTGTCTTCTATGTACACTTTGTAATTGTGGGCTGCCAGGGCCCTCGTGATTAGTGCGCTTGCCTTGTGACTGAGCAACGCTGCTCCTGCTGCATCCTCACCACCACCACCAAATACCAACGTCTCCTATCCTCACTTTGCTGGGCCTGTGCATCCACAGCCCTGAAGATGCCATGTGTAGGCAGGCCTGTCTGCCGTGTCCCGTGAGGTCAGTAACGGAGCTGACACCGGCCCTGGGTTAATGGCAGCTTTCCTTCCTTCCTCTGCTATTTGTATCCTACGTGCAGCCCCACAGTGAGAGTTTAAGACCATGAGTGTATCTCCTGCCATCACTTAGAAGCTGCTCCACTTCTCCAGCATCCGAGAAGGCTCGGCACGCCAGGTCTGTCCTTCCGCCTGATCAGGAGGAGCCTAAAGGAAAGCCTTAGCAAAGAAATCCCGGAAGCCTCTTGCCTCTCCGTTCCTTCACGGCCAAAAGCAAAGAAGTGGGGCTTGCCTACTTCACAATCAATCGGGAAAGACTTTAAATGTCAGGAATAAAAGGGTCCAGATGAACTCTGCTAAGGTACAATTGGTGGTAAATTGTCCTAGGCTCCAAGCATGTAATTTGGAACCTCCAGCTGGTCAAGGACAATGGTTCCACCTTGCTCTTTGTTCCTTAGAGGAGAGTTCAAGCTGAGTTTCTCCACCACGCAGGCTCTTTGGTTTCCAGCTTGCCTAAACTGAAGCTTTGGGTCATATTTTTGAATTCTTTGTTTCGGCCCCACACTCCAAGAAAGTTGTCTACGCGGCCGAGGTGTTTGGAGGCAGAATTGACTTTTGCGGTCACTGATGACTGCATATTACTGCACAAACACCTGAGAACCCAGATGAAGTCACTTCACTCACGTAACTAAGAAACTAGTTACCACCTTCCTCTACTATTTCTTCTCGGTGCCCTAAAATAAAACCGAAAAGAAAGGTTAAAAGGAAAAAGCATATACACGTCCGATCCCCTTAAGGGTAAAGGCCTTGAACTTGCTCTGTAGCCGAGGAGAGGATGACCTTGAACTCCTGATCCTCCCAAGGGCTGGGATGACAACAATGGCCATATCAACACAAACTTCTGATGCGTTTAGCATGTGCTTGAATATATAGTAAATATTAAAAGCCCTCATTTTACTTTTCCTGTGAGAAGTGGGTTGTGGTATGATCGGCCATGGCTTTGGGAAGAATACAAACAGAACAGTGAAGTAAGGTGTTCGAAGGCACAGAATCAAGCACTTAGATCCTAGAGAGACGGAAACCCCGAGTTGAGCCCAATCTTCCGTACGTTATTTTCTCTCCTGTGGTCATTAGCGGCTTTTGGCTTAGAGCAAGAGGCCAAAAGAAGTGCAGGTGACTGACACAGAGAACAGCAATCCCCTGGGGCTGGAAGCAAAAAACTAGGGGCAACCCCCTAGGGCTGGAAACACAAAAAATAGAATTTTAGGCTGTGGAAGTAGCCAGGTTTTGAGAGATTAAGATCTCTAGCTTCGGAACACTCTGGCCTAAATGGGAGGTCGATATCAAACCCCTCCTCTTTAGGATCAGAGATCTGTATGGAAGGAGAGGCAGAAGGATTCTAAGAGTCAGATATCGGTAGATAGTTCCCGGTTGACACCGTCTCCCAAACCCGACAGGGAAGATGCACTTATGAAGTCAGAGCCGATAACAGCACTCACAAGACCTATTTGGGTTCAGGACAGACAAAATTCTAGCATAGAGACAGGGAAGTGGACACAAAGTCCCACCCCTAGCCAAGAAGCTATTTGCAATTGCTACCTGCTGTGGGTGGGGAAAGACCTTTTAACCAATGGAGCGCCAGTGCCTTAATCTATACTCCATGGAAGGCCCCTGCTCAGAAGTAATTGACTAACACAAAATGGATTCCATGGTTTTTGTGATATTTGGTTTTGGTCATGGTTTCATATTTTTGTCTGAGGTTTTGTTGTGTTTGCCAGTTTATTATTGTTGTTGTTGTTGTTGTTGTTGTTGTTGTGGGTTCATGAAGTTGGTCGTGTGAGGAGGCCCTGAGATGACTCAGAAGAGGGAAAGACTATGGCCAAGCAAAGACAAATTTTACATCGATTTCTAAAAAAGAATGTATAAATCGTAACAAAGACAAAGATCGTAAGAGAGGAGGAAACTCAAAGGAACAAAGCCAAGTCTAGGCAGCAGATTTCTTTCTGAAATATTTACTGATAAATCTGCCTGGGGAAAGAGGGTGCAACACCAGGACAGGTTTTAGTAGTCTGTTGCTGGAAGGAAAACGGAGGCTCAGGGACTATCATGGAAGGGGATTCCGGAAAACAACTCAGGCTCTCTGGTGAGACTCCGGGTACGTATCCCTTAGCGGTGAGCACAAATCAATGATCCAAGCCTTGTAGACGTTGCTGGTCAGCCATGGACCAGTGTGCGGCTGGCTTGAGGAGTCCTCCATTGCTGTTGGCTGCCTTCAGCAGGGTCACTGAGCCCTCTCTAGACTAAGGGAAGTCATCCTCTTAATTTTTTAATTCACAGTGTGTAGAACTCAATAACTGTTCCTACGCATCTCAAAACCGACCACAGGGGAAACAGAACAGCAGAAGAGCCAAGGGGGCTAAGACACAGGAGTCTCGGACATTTTTCAATCATGGTTGGGCCGTTCCAGAAAGTAGTTGACATGGCAGAGAATTTCGCTGGGAAATTGAGATGTATAAAAAAAAAATAAGTAAATGAATGATGGTTTTAGATGTTTTTAAAAATCTGAAATTAAGAACTGTAGCAAGTTTTATTTGTTATTTGTAACTACTAGACAAAGCCAAAGAGAATGAGCTGGAGTGAGTAGATCAGCAGGAAGATCTAGAACAGTCTAAGCAGATATAGATAGAACATTTGCTTGAGCAAAAAGAACGATAGATACAGAAAAAAAAAGAACAAAAGGCAAATGGCTCACGTAGAAAGTGCCTGTCAAAGAGTTAGGAGAGGGAAACTGCTGAGAGATAACCTAAGAAATAAGAACTAAAGGATGAGGGTTTTTCCAAAGAACGAGGAAAAAGACATCAAGCCACGGGTTTAAGACTCTCTGCCTCACCCCAGACTGGAGAAGAGGTCACCCCTGCCCACGCCAGAGTAACTGCTGAAGGGCAGATGAGATGGAAAATATTCATCCTCCGAAAGAAAAAATCAGATGGTTTTTGGGAAGCTGACGATCCTAATAGCACCATGCTGGCCCGATCAGCACCTGGTTACATTGTGTTGAGGTGGATGCTATCCCAGCAGGATAGACGTGAGGCAGACGTGGACACTTTACAGTATGCCTCACCTGAGGAGAGGGGAAGCCAGAATGTGGGGAGGGCTGGACTTCCTCTTCTTACTCATCCACGAGATCTATGGTCTCATGAGAATTGCATGAATTCCTCCTGAGAACACTGTCCACAACGACCCCACCTCTTAAAGGTTTTAGTGCTCCCCAATGCTAGTACAACGGGGACCAAGCTTCCAACTCTTGGAGCCTTGATCTCAAACCACAGCTAAAGCATAGCAGTTTCTGATGAACCGTGCAAAACCCATCAAATGGCTCCAACATGGGTTTCTCCCCCTTGGTCGTATCCTTCAAGCTTCGATAGTCCCTTCTTCCAAAGTCTTCGCTCTGTATATCTGCACTGCGGTCTGACTGACAGCGAAAGACGCTCTTACTCCTTTAGATCTTACGCGACTCCATAGATCCTAGTTAGCGAGATTTTTCTGGAACTAACCTGATAGTTCACAGCTCAGCTGGGCAGATCCTCCAGCTAGAAACTCGGCACCATCGGTTCTGTTCTCGCCCATGAATGGTTCTGAGAGAGATTGTTGGGGCCACATTCTCCCATTCCCATGGGAACCTTTCATCTACCCAGCTCCTTGTCAACCCTCTGCAGGAAGGCCTCGAAGGACTTTCTGACTAAGCTGAGAGATGTGGGTGGGGTCCTTTAATTCGGAGAGGGGGGGTTGGGGGCGGGGGTCCTTTAATTCGGAGATGGGGGGTTGGGGGTGGGGGGGACCCAGAGAACGGAATCTGGAGAAGACATTTATCAGCCTAATACAATGAAGCACGTGCTTTGCTTTCCAGGTCCTTCAACTGTTCTATGGGAGCACGGGCGTTCTCTCATGACAGTATTTTTATCCCTGATGGGGGAGCAGAAAGTGAGCAGACAGTTCAAGCAATGTCACAGGACAGCATCCTGGGCAAAGTCAAAACTCTTCAGGTAAGGCAGCTTGAGACTGGAGGATTCGAGTCAGAGGCGCCCACTCCCCGACCCCAAACCCCCCATCCCCGCACCCCCACTCCCGTCCTCTGTGGAGGGGTGTGGGAGAGTCCCTGGCTGGTCCCTGAGTGATGAAGTGGGAGGGTCAGGGGTCACTTCAGGAGAGAAAGCTTTGATTTCTTGTGCCCCACTCAGTTCCCCTTGAGAGGCACACTTAGCACTGTTGTTCCGCCCCCACCCCTGGGCTTGTCCTCTCTCCTCTCCTCCAACTGTTGCTTCCTGTTTGACTGGACATGAGAACAAGTCCCTAAGAGAAGCCACGAGGCTTGCACGTGGGGAAAAAGCTCCTAACCACTAAGTCATCTGAGCTGCTGTCCACAGAGTCTGCACTGCACACTTCCATCCTATGAGTCTCCAGCGTGAGGTGGCGAGAGGCGAGACTCCGTGTGCCTGTAAATGCAGCTCCCGTTTAACGTAGGCAGTTTGCTTAACGTTGACTTAGCCGGTGACTCCCTCACAGGGAAAATGGGGAAAGCAGTACTAGATGTGGTTAAAAGAGTAGGTCCAGGAAAGGTTTAAAAAAATGAACAGAGACTGTCATTATGTAGTCGTATCACTGCTCAGAAGCATTTCCCTCACCAGGAAGCAGTGCCAGGGCAAGCAACTTCTCTGAGGCGTGAGTGCCTGGAGACGACCTAGACCAGTGGTTCTCAACCTGTGGGTCACGACCCCTTTGGGGGTTTGAAAGACCCTTTCACAGATTGCATATCAGATATTTACATTACTCCTCATTACAGTAGCAAAATTGCAGTTTTCAAGTAGCAACAGAAATAGTTTTTTTGGTTGGGGGTCACCACAACCCAAGGAACTGTATTAGAGAATCACGCCATTAAGAAGGTTGAGAACCCTGCTGTAGACTTTGAACAGAGGGCTCTGAGTTACAGAGTCCAGTCTATGTCTATAGCAGTGAATTATGATCAAGGAACCAATGGGAAGGAGAAAAGCAAAAGAAAGAAACAACAGTGGCCCGCGAACTGATACAAAGAAGCATTACACTCAAAAATAACTTTCCTATTCTTTTCACCGGTTCTTGTTTCTACTGGGCACAAGCTGAGTATTTTATGACCTATGGTCATAGGCTCAGTGCAAGGCGATGTATGAGAAACCAGGAAGTAGCCAACATCCTGGAACCACACCCTAGCTTGCCTAGATCTTTATGCCTGCAGCTACCACTGACCAAGGCCAGATTCCTGCCCACACAGCCAGACCAGCCTAGCTTGCAAAAACCAGCACGTCAGAGCAAGAATTCCTTCTTTTTGCTCCTGCTGGCAGTGGTGGTCTTGTACTCTGAGACTCCGAAGAAGCGAGCTGTCATTATTCACACACACATTGAAGAGGGAGGATAGGAGTAGTCAGGGACAGCATTAACAGTCTTTTAATCCCCGGTAGGTTCTGAGCCCCTGGCCTATCGATCGCTTCCCTTTACTGAAGGGAATGTTGCGCAGAATTCAGTCTGTGAAATAGCTGTAGTTTACAGGGGGCTCAAGAGATTCTTTAAAGGGGAGATAACGGCCTGTTGCCTTCAGTGGTCTGCTCTGTAAGATTTGCCACATACCACTCTTGCTTTAAAAGGCAGACTTAAGTACACAGTGCATGTAATTGTGCAGTACTAAAAAAAAAAAAAATAGAAACTCAATAAAATATATGAGTGACTGATTTCCCTTAGCATGAAGGGATAGTTTTAAGTAATCTGACCTCATAACTGACAAAGTTGTAAAGCCATCAACTTTTCTGAAGTGACCATTGGATTAACACAAGAAGGGGAGTGGGGGAGCAGAGGAAAATGACTGGTGCGTGGTTCCGGTCGTAAGAGGTCTGCCTAATTCTGCTTTTGCCCCTGGACCCAGGAGCCTCCTTTGGTCTCTATGGTGACGACTTTGGAAATATTAAGGGTTTTGCCCTCCAAGGTGGGGAATGGGGACCATGGTCAGAGCAAATGGGATTTTTTTTTTAAGTGGCCTAAAGGTTTAACTGAATCACTCCCAAAAGATGTGTTTTATTTTTCAGTCGACTAAGCAGTATGTTCCTGGTAAGTCCCCAAATCTAGTGACTTCATACACTTGCATGAGTGCTTTGCATTTTCCCACGACAACGTCATGCCGATGTCGATGCTCTGTCGGAAGCAGACGAGGCCGCCTCCTCATAGACTGCAGCATGGAATGAGAGTTTAGCTGTGTCCGAGGCATGTGTGTTTCTATGTCTGGAACTGTCACTGTATATGTCTTTGTCTGATGTTTTGTTTTGTTTCATTTTGTTTCGTTTTAAGAGAAAGGGGATGGATAATGTCTATTTGACCGTGAATGTCCTGGATAGATTATTAGCCACTATGATCTAAATGTCCCCTTAGAATGAAATTCTCTAGAATATCACTTAACAACAGCAAAAGAATTAAATGTTTAAGAAACTAGAACTCATAATCCTAAGTGGAAAGGTATTTGCATTTGGAAAGATTGCCCCCTAGTGTCCGCTTATGTCCTAGCCTCTAGACCTGTCGTTGGAGCATCCAGTCTCCCCTGCTGGCATACAGCACAGTGAACCTGCCCTGTCTTGAATAATATCACTACATCACCACAGTATCTAAAAGAGCAAGTGCACATTTTTCTGAGTATAAAAATGTGCCGTGAGAACGAGTTTTAATGAACATTTAGTTACAGGGACTAAAACAATAGTTTTCTTTCTGAGGTCCTGGTACCTAAGTCACTCGATCCACAGCCAGTAGGATGAATACCATTTGAATGGATGAGAGAGCGCAAGAGGACTGAAGTGTCTGAGTCAGGCCTCTGCCTCCATGTGGTCATATGACCTTGGGCTTATTTAATCCCGATGACTCTCAGTTTCCCCAACTTGAACAATAAGGAGGCGCATGCAATGGGCAAGCCTGAAGGGTCCTCCAGGTCTTAAAGCCTCAAGTCTGTGTGAAACACTGTTTGCTGCTGCACATGGTGGCTTTAAAAGCTTCGCACTTGGTTATGTTTGTGCCTCAATGACCTTGGCCCTACCTATATAGTAACCCTGGGCACACGGATAAGGGAAAACGCCTCTCTATTTAAGGTCAGGCCCAGCTGTGAGGTATGTACCAGCTGCTGGTGAAACTAGGGGAAGCCCGTTCTGTGCCTGTAGGTGATTTATAGAATTGTATCACACTTTAGTTGGGAAATGGCTATGTTATTTGTATCACAGATTATTCGGCATAGGTGGGGGTTGGGGTGGGGGCCCCATTCTTAGTAGCCTCATATCTCCCACTGAACTGGAAAATTCCAGCTGCTAAGGGCAGAAAGAATAAACATCCGCTCTTGGCCAAGTCCTCCTAGAACATGTGTCTAAATCCGTATGCTCCTTTTATTCCTTTGAAAAGAGAATTCACTTCCGCGATGGAAGGGTCCCGCAGTTTGCTCAAAAAGACAGCACACACTTCTTCCCTCTGTGGTTTGTGCTTACAGGCATGGTTTGGGAAGGGGAATAAAATGGCTGCAGGAAAAATAATCTGAGCTATTCCAAACACTGGCAGTGCAAAATGCTACAGAATACAATGCACTCGGCATTTCCACACCACAGCATCCAGCCTCATGAATATGGATTGCGTTCCTGCAGCGTCACTCCCAAGCTTTCCATACTACAAAACCGTCCAAGTTAAATGAGTAAAATATAGTTCCTCCCTGCTCACATTCCAGTCGCAACAGTAGCTCCATTCATAGCCATTAGCAGCACACAAACCGATTTCCACCCTCCTCCCCGGTTATAACCGTGACGTGTGCAAAGACAGAGCTTGCGGGTGAGATAAACTTTGGGGCCAACTTGTAACAGCCTAATTTTCAGTAATTGCTCACATCTGTCATGGGTCCTTTCATGGCGATGCCTAAATACTGAGCAACTGAAGGCAATAAAAATAATTTATTCACACAGAGTTCGCACGCCACCTCAAATTACCAGATGGAGTTTTAGCAGTAATCTCTTAGTTGCCCATACATTTTACAGAACATCAAAGTATTCCAATCACCTAAAGGATATTTGGAGAAGGGCGTGTGGCAGGGTGTGAGAGACCGGTCCTTGACCACCAGAAGCTCAACCACTTAGGGCACCAGGCTCCAAGCCCTGCCCCAACCTTGGCCCACCAGCTCTTATCTGAAAACCACAGGACAGAGACCAGTCCCATTCCCAGCGCCCATCACCTATGCCCAAAGTTCCTCTCCCTCCAGTCCCCAGCCAGCAGCCGGAGTCTGGTTCTTCTGGGGAGTGTCAAGTCAGCCTTTACACTACAGAGCACGTTGTCATTCTCGATAGCAGCACCATTGTCTATTACTCCAGGAGGAACACAATGAATGCAAACTCCCCTTCATTTCTTAACACCCCCCCCCATTTCCCAGCGTGATTCAATGCACTGTACCGCCCCCACCCTTACCCCATCAACTGGCTTTCTTCACTTGCCCTTTCTTTTCCCATTCGTAGCCACAATGGCCATCTTGCCATTGGACTTTATTCCTACCTGGGCTGTGGCTGTGTTTTGCTACATTCTTTCCTGTCTCCTAAGCATCAGAACTAGTCAACAAATGTATTCTAAAAAGCAGCCCCGGTCACCTAAAGTAGCATATCTGTCCTTTTTGTGACAATGACAAAACCCCACAAGTGACAATAAAGGGTGATGCCAGGGAGTGCATTTCGAGTGTCCCTTCCACTGGAGGTATAAGAAATGGCTTTCTTCTCTGTCAATCAACAGACCCATTTCAGTTAGGAAGTCAATAAAGTTGTAGCGTTCCACAGCACATTAGGGCAACTATGGTCAATGATACATGGTGTGTTTCAAAGTAGCTAGAAAAAGACAACTTTTGAACACTCCCCACACAAAGAAGTAGCAAATGTGTGCAGTGAGGGATGTGCCAGCCACCTGGCATGTGTATTATATGTGTTGTACACATGTATTGAATTTCACAGGAGCCCACAAAGACATCCACTCCTAATTCATCGGTTGAAATGGAAGGAAAACGCAGTCAAGTGGCAAATGCTTGTAATTCCCACTTTCAGGGGGTGGAGGCAGGAGGATTAAGGCTCCGAGGCCAGCCTAGGCTACACTAGCAAGATGCTGTCTCAGAAAAAAAAAAAAAAAAAAAAAAAAAAAAAAAAAAAAATGAACCCCCTCATCCCCATCTGGTATCCAAAAAAGGCTCTGCCAATGGGAGTCTCCCCAGTCCAAGGAGAGTTAGAACAGTTTCAGACTCATGGCCAACACTCCTAGGAAAGGTTGGGTTGGGAGGCCACAGGGAGCACCCCTACCCTCTCTACCCATATATCCACCCTCTTAACCCCAGGGCAGCAGAGCGAGCCAGGCCTGTGGCTGTGACTTCCTGTCCTCTTGTCTGACCCCATCGGCTGTTCCACCTGTGCTGCTTACTGACCTGCGTAGGACAGATACTAAACTGCCGATTCCTGCTAGACTTGTTTTGGGAAGACATCCTTTTTCAGCAACCTGCAAGCTTTTGGGGGTTGCTGAAGCTTTCCTTCCCTTGCTGAATGGGGGCTTTTGGTGTGCATTTTTCCTGTGAGGCCAGGGGCCGGGAACAGGCTGAAATCTCAGCGGACGGAGTGCCAGCCCTTGCGCCTGACCTGGCATGCTGGTGGCTGGGGGGTGGAGTGTGCTGCGCAGAGAGGGCAAGTCCTCGGGCTCATCTCTGTCATGCATTTCACTGCTCAGTGGGCAAGCCCGGGGTGGGGGATGGGCTGGCTGACCATGGGTGGACTTGGTCCCATTGAGTTCTAAGGGAGAGGAGACATTTCCCTCAAGAGATTCTTTTGCCAAAGACCTCTAGAGAAACATTAAAATTGCCACCTCATCCATTATGTAACTATCCCTGCAGGAGGGAAGTACACTGTCAGATTTATGCGAGCTGATATGAAGTACAATGGCTGTAACCCTGGATGTTTTTGAAGACCTGGGCTCAGATGCCTTTGGGGCCCCCAGCCTTCCCATGAGCTTGGGTCAGTCACCTCTCCCTGCTGGAACCTGGACTAGGTTTTGCAAAGTGAGCGGGTTTGTCCTCGTTTGGTTTCCTGATGCTATGACCAAAAGTAACTTGGGAGAAGAGTTTTATGTCATCACACAGGTTACAGTCTGTCACTGAGGAAAGGCAGAGTAGCAACTCAAAGCAGGAACGGAAGACCTTGGAGGAAGGCTCCTCAGGTGGCTCCAATTCACCTCCCCTTCTTAGGAGCCCAGAACCACCTGCCCAGCGCTGGCACCACCCACAGTGGGCTGGACACTCCTCCATCAATTAACAATCAAGAAACCCCATGAACACTCGTGCGCGCGCACACACGCTCACAGATGCCCACAGGTGCATGGAGGAAATTTGTCAATTGAGGTTCCCTTTTCCCAGGTTCCTCTAGTTTGTGTCAAGCTCAGGAAAACTAACCAGTATAGGGTTGGAGCAGATGCTAAATCTCGTACTGGAAGCTCTGTTAGAACTATCAGCCAGATTAAAGCTAGATATCAAACTGCATTACGTTTGATCCACATATGGATGTCTTCTAGAGCAGTGGTTCTTGGGGGGGGAGGACTCAGGGGTAGTTTGCCCCCAGGAGACGCTGGCCACTTCTGGAGTCAGTTTCCCTTTTTAAATATGGCCCTCGCCTGATCTACTGTTTAGATTACTGTTTACAGTCTCCTCCTCACCTCCCCTCAGCTGCCCCTTTCGCTCTCACCTGCTCTCACCTGCTCTCACCTGCCCGTCATCAGTCCTGTGGCCCTTTTCTCCCTGCCCCCACCCCAGGTTCCTTGTGGCCCCTATTTCGTGATATGTAACCGTAGCAAAGAAAGAAAACTGGCCCATTCCCATCCCTGGTGTGATTTCGACATTATCAAGGAAAGTCTCCCTGAACTCTTCTTCACCTCAGCTGTGACCCACGGTGCCCCAGCATGTGGCTTTGACATGGCATTCACAAGCTGAGTGAAGAAGTATAAACCCACAGGGGGAATGTATCCGTCCAGAAGTGGCTATGGAGTTCATGTTGTACCCACCCTAAGAGTCATGGTTTCTCCCCATGGATCCTACCTTTTACATCTCTATCTTCTGTATAATTTCTTCGCACATGGAAAAAGATTTTAGATTTATAGATGGGTCAAAAAAATTAAAAACATGTATCTCCAACCTCGGTTCTGAAACATGGTTCCAGGACCCACTGGACACCGACATCGTTTCCATACAAGGGGTGGCTGGAGTTTTAAAAGCTCGGGCTCTAGACATGGAAACAAGTGGACTCACTACCAGACTGCTCCAAGGTTCCTCGGCATGGCAGTGCCTCTGATCGGCAGCCTCTCTCCCTTGCTGCTTCCTGTCGATGCCAGGGAACCTGGTCATGGCTGTGCTCACCTTGGTGTTTCAGAATGCCTTCCTTTTGTTCCCCCCCCAGCGACAGTTGGGCAAGAACATCAAGTTTGGGCAACGGCCGTCTAACGTCATTCCCATGAAGAAGGCAGGCAGTGCAGACGCTAGCTCAGAGGAGGACTTCGTCCTCACCAGTCCCATGGAGATTGTGACTCAGCAGGATATTGTCCTCTCAGACACGGAGAACAAAGTAAGTCCCCTCCAGGGGAAATTTTGATTCTGATAATGTCAGGCAGTGGATGGTGGCATCTGATGCAATCTGATTACAATCTACACTGGAAGGGCTATGGAGAGAAAGTGGGGAGAAGTTTTGTTGTGGCCTGAGGGTACTGAGGACCAACGAGAAAGAGGGGAGGAGGAAGGTACGGCCCCTCTGCAATGCTCTTGCCCAGGGCCTTCTATACATCCTTCGAGGCTTGGGTAGATGAGCTGTTTCTGGCTGGGGTGGGGCTGGAGTGGGGTGCTCTTACCTGGCCTCACCCCCCAGGATGGATTGTGTCCTCTATACGTCCCCATTTATAGCTTCCATCTGTATCGGTTCTTGTAAAATTGTTCCCATTCCTCTAAACTCTGGCTTCTTTGTATCTAACACTGCAAGTGCCACCTCTGTCCTCCCTGGACTCGGAGACTGCCAGCTGAGTAGCACTGAGCGATGATTGTCCAGTTAGACTAATTTAAGAGAAATGGAAAAGAAAGCAGTGGGGTCCCGTGAGATAGTGACACAGGCCAGCTTGAAGTCCCCTCAAGGTGGAAAGTCCTATTCCAGCACCTCGCACTGTCTAAATGTGGTGTATGACGCTCTTCAGGGAGTGCTTTGACTAGATCCTGAATTCTCCCAGCAGCAGAAGGGGTGCCTACGTGTAGGAGAAAGGAACCGGAAGTCCTCTGAATAGTCAGAGTCCGGGGTTCTCTACTGACAGGTGCACTTTGAGTCTTTCTAAAAGTGTTTTCTATCCTTGGCCTATCCGAATTCCAGAACGTAGGTGTTTGTTATTAGAACATAACTATGATCAGCCAATATGTCCAAAGAGTAGGAGCCAAGACAAGCAGTTTGCAGTGAAGAGGGACAGCCCAGCCTTCTGCCACCTCTGCTGAGACCAGGCCATGATGACCCTGGCACCTACGTGTTGACCCATGGGTGGTGTGTGAAGCAGGAACCAGTGTCCCGCCCTGGTGGGTTTTAAAACGCTCTTCTCCACCTGTCCGGTTCCGGACTCAGCAGCAGCTGCCGCCACTGCTTTGGCACAGAATTCATGAGGACTGAAGGATGTCCTCGCTCTATTACTTATGATATCACAGCGGGAGGTGCTGTGGCCTCAGGAAAGAGCGAGGCTCTTTGCTTCGCAGATCTTATCTTAGATGTGGGTGTAGAGAGATGAGTGAGATTTGTCACGGGAGGGACGCTGGTGGCTTACATCCTAATGAGAAAATGTCACCGAGCACACAAGTCACCATGCAAGTAAAGATAATCGTTCCAGATCAAACAAAATGCTGCATGCCGAGAACCAGACAGTAAGTAACTTGGTTCGAGAGAGGCTGGATTTTTTTAGATACGTGCTCGGGAACAGACCATGGGATGACGAGATGGAGTAAGGCAGGCTGATCGTGAAAAAGAAGACCAGGAAGCTGGTCAAGTGTGGCTGGATGGCGGCTGGGGAGGGCAGACGCCAGGGCCAGATGCTGGAAACCTTGAAGAGGGAGAGTCCCGTTTTGAATTTTGAATCATTTCTGAGTAGTAATGGCCAGCAAGGAAGTGTCTGGAGCTGACGTATGTTCTTTTTAATTGTGTGTGTGTGTGTGTGTGTGTGTGTGTGTGTGTGTTTGCACACCATGGCACACATGTGTGATTCAGAACAGTTCATAGGAATAGTTCTCTCCTGCCTCTGCTGCCTCATAGGTTCTGGGAACTAAACTCAGGCCATCAGGTCTGCTCTACCCATCAATTCACCTCACAAAGCCCTGACTTTGTGTCTAGACACCTTTTAAACTGTGCAGCACAGAGTGGCCCAGGCAAGCTGACACACCGGCACAAGGCCGGAGTATAGCTGCCCCATCCTAACGGTGTGTGTGACCTGGGGATGTTTCTAGTGCAAGCCTGGTGTGTCTCCCACGAGAGGGTGTTTCGTCCTCACCTCCCGCAGAGGAGTCTCGGGGATAAAAGGAAGAAGGCTCCCAGCAAGTCCGAAAGCTAAAAGCTTCGAGGTTGAATCTGTGTGTGATACAGCCCCATTTCCCGGGTGAGGTGTCTGCTAAGGAGCCCTGCAGCTTCTCTTAGGCCTTGGAAGGAAACATGAGAACTTAAGTCCAGGAACTAAGCAGGTGGGAAACAGGCAGAACTCAGGGAATGGAGACGCGTGCCCCTCCATGGCCCAGATAGTTCAGTGATCCCTGTTGGTTACAGGAGCTCCCCTGTGTGGAGCCGGAGGCCACCCTGATCAGGCATAGACTGTACAGGTTGTTTGCCCAGCACTTCCTGTCCCCACATTTAATTCCGAGTGCTCTCTTTTCCAGTCCAGTGATACACCAAGTTCCTCAAGTCCTCTAAATCTACCTGAAGCCGGAAGCGACATGGAGGAGAAGGTAATGCGGCTTGAGCTTTTTAATTTAGTCTTTTATTTCCTTTTTTTTTTTTTTAAATCTGCTGTTTCATTTTCTGTTCATAAACCAGAGCAACCAGTGGTCAAGGTTAAAGCATCCATTTCCATGGCAACACAACTGCTAGACTCCCGAGCCCTGCTCCAAAGAACAGCCATTCTCCCATAATGCCTTGGGAGTTTTAGACAGTGATCATTTCCCTAAATGCAAATGGATCGTGTACTTCAAGACACTGTTAATCCATTGAGAAGGGCACTCTAGAATGCCTGCAGGTACTAAAGACTGTTAGGAAGAGTTCTATTGCATAAGAGACAGACCCCAAGCCCAACCTTAACTTTCTTTGCTTTTACACACACTCACTTTTTTTTTCTTTTTTCTTTTTTTTCCCAGAGCTGGGGACCGAACCCAGGGCCTTGCGCTTGCTAGGCAAGTGCTCTACCACTGAGCTAAATCCCCAACCCCCACACACTCACTTTTAATATCCCCTTTATTATTATTATCTTGTGTGTTTTAGTGTGTGTGAGTGTGTGTGTGTGTGTGTGTGTGTGTGTGTGTGTGTGTGTGTGTGTGTGTGTGAGAGAGAGAGAGAGAGAGAGAGAGAGAGAGAGAGAGGAGGTACACTTACGCATATGCATAGAGAGGATCAGAAGTCCCATCTCTCACTGTGTTAGTCTCTGGAGACAGGGCCTTCTCACTGAAACAGGAGCAAAACTGCTAGCCAGCAAGCCCCAGTGTTCCTTCTGTCTCTATCCTCAGTAGCTTGGGTTACAGACACATGAATGACCCTTCACCCAGGGCACGCATTCTGTAGAGCTGGGTTTCTCTGATGAGAATCTTCATCTCTACATGGGGCAGGCCTTCTCTGCAGAAACTGAAGGGTGACATTGACCAGCTCTGCTGGGGGTGACTGTGAGCAGAGCTGCTACTCAGACAGAGATGAGGTTCAGTGGGGATGTCCAGAAACAAAGCCCAGCATGGAGATCTCAGCTTTGAGTGCCCCGCCCTGACTTCCGTCTGTCCCAGAGCCTCTGTTATTCCCCGCCCCACACCCCATGTGACTCTTGGGAATGGAAATATTTAATTCGTCTATTATAAAAGTAATCATAAACAGTTGAAAGCTACAAGGCCAAAGACTGAAAATATTTGTTCCGTACTTTTTAATTCATGAATTTGTGTGTACTAATTAGGTTTTGCTGATTAGAATTGTCGTTTATCTTTTGTGAATAAATGTGGAAGGTAACTGCAAAAAATGCAAACCCTTTGCATGCAAACCTCACGGACTTTACACATACCGAGGTGCACAGTTCACGAGCCTGGCCCTGTCCCGTGCTGGCCTTCGTGCCGAGCTACTGGTGAGACACTGAGAGAGTGGTGAGCGCCCCCTGCTGGACACTGGCACGGGAGCCTTTTACACACCATATGTCTCTGCTCTCTAAGTTCCCGGTGTGGCTTCCTACCATCATTCAATGCATCCTCTGAGACGGAGACTGTGCCATGGCCACTAACTTCTCTAGATGTGTGCAGTTTGTCTAAGGCTTCTTTGTAAAGATGTATTCATTTTATGTCTTGTTTATGAATATACACATGCCTGGTGCCCATGGAGGTCAGAAACACATCGGATCCCCTGGAACTGGAGTTATGGATGGTTGTGAGCCTTTGTGTAGGTGCTAGGATGTAAACCCAGGTCATTACGGTTGAACCATCTCTCTAGCCCCTTAAATTATTTTTTTGAGTCTGGAGTAGTCTAGGCAGGCCTTGAGCTCAATACATAGCCAAGGGTGAGCTTCCTAATTCTCCTGTCTCCACCCCCCAAACACTAAGATTACAAGTGTGCCTCCATGCTGGGGTGGGGAGTGGTCTCTTAGTGAATGTACCTTTATTCCAGAACTGCAGGCTCTCCCAGTGTCCTTCCGGGAATGACACTTACCCCTGGGTCATGGTTTTGCCACTTGGTGATTTTTTTTCACCAGAGCACTTCATCATATTTTTGGTATCTGCGTCTATGACTTTTAAGTGAGCATGTCAAAACGACGGTTTCATACACGTGTCCATATCTCGATCATATCCACCCCCTGTTCCTCCCAGTCCCTTCCCTCCCAGGCCCTCTCCCATTACCTCCTCCTCTCTGCTTCATCCCCTGCTCCTTTTAAATAACTTGCTGAGACTTGTAAGAGTTGTCCCCATGTCCATGGCTGTGGTGCCCACTCCTGTTTCTCTGGCCTGTCCCTGTGCCCCTTTATCCTCTGCAAGCAAAAGAAACTCCCCAGCTTTCTCCCACCTCAGAAACTAGTTAGGAACTGGCTGTGATTTTTCGAAATTTTGTATTGTGGACCGACGTTGACTCTCATTAAAACACACACACACACACACCACACCACACCACCCACACACACACACACACTCCTTGGGCTAAGCCGGGCAAACAGAGCCCAGTGGGTACTGCTTTTGTTGGATTCCCTCTGGGTCGTGTTCTGATCCATGCTGACTTTTTATATCTTAATCTGTACCGTAGGTTGCTCCGGTTAAACCCTCTCGGCCAAAAAGGCACATCTCTTCTGCAGGCACCATCGAAAGTGTCAACCTCGACGCCATCCCCCTGGCCATCGCTCGTCTGGACAACAGTGCTGCCAAGCACAAACTCTCTGTTAAGCCAAAAAACCAGAGGGTGTCAAGGAAGCACAGGTGGCTTGCCCAGGTGTGTAGAGTGTCTCAGCAGGTGAGGCAGGTGTCCTTCCTGCCAGGCCCTAAGTCTACCTTTCGTGCTGTGCTGCTATAGTAGGTTCTAGTTCTCTCCTTATCAGGGACTTGAGTCTACAGGGATCAAGCAGGCCTGGGTACCCTCCATGGCCCAAGGAGGAGGACCTCAGGGTGCTGCCTATAGAAAGTACCAGATGCCGAGGGTGGGGGCAGTGTATGTATCAAAAGCAGACCAGCTCTGTTTAGGTGAGGTTTTTTTAGGGTTTGGACTTCTAAGCCACAAGCTTCAGGGGACAACATTGAAATCTAAATCCACACCCCCCCTTTTGTTGCTTATCTTCCTAATGCCAGGTTATTGTCTTTCCTGATATTAATTCAACCTAAGAGAAAAAATGGAAATGGCAAGTGGAGGGGCTAGGGGGCCAACAAAATATATTCTTTTCTCTCTTCCCTCTACTCCTCTTGCTTTGGGTGGGTGACCAATGCCTGAATTCACCTGGGAAGGAAAACATTTAAGACCCTATATATACTGTTTTATCCTGTGCTTAAAACAGGTACATACGTACATACAATAAAGGTTTTTTTATACGATAAGGTTTAATTCCTAAATTAGGTATGGTAAAAAAAGATTTACAGCAATAATGAATTAGACAATCATAATGACATACCAAACTAAGTTGTTTGAAACATTGTTTCTGGAAATTCCATTGCCCTGAATTGTACACAGTTGCCTAAGGCAACTGAAATGGTGGCCGAGAAACCTTTCATACAGGGGATATATTAGTTATCGCTGCCATTGCTGTGACAAATATCTGGCAAAAGCAAAATATCTGGGTTTCTTTTGCCTAATGGTCTGGGTGTACAGTCAATCAGGTCCAGAAGTCATAGCAGCAAGAAGGTGAGGCAGCAGCCACATTGTGCGCATGCACACGCCAGTTGGTGGGAAACAGAAACGAAGAATGGCCCTCAGCTTGCTTTCTCCCTCCTACTCCTTCCAAGACCCACATTTAACCTGGGCCTTCCCTACCTCACTTAAGCTGTTCAGGAAACATCCCAAGGCGCATTCCCATGGTGATTCTAAGCCCAGTCAGGTTGACAAACGAGGCTTAAATGTCATGGTCACTGCAGGGACTGCTGTGTCTATACTGGGAATCACCAGCGCTGGGGCTGGGACCTTAGTTAGAGCAGTGTGGGAAAAGGCTAATTGTGCTTTCCTTTCTCACATCAGGACCGACAGAATGCACCAGGCAGCTTTGAGAGTCAGTCCTCCCTGGACCAGAACGGGCAGCTAGGAGAAGACAAACACATTGCACAAGGAGAGGAACCAGAACCTCTGGAGTCCCACGAGGAGAAAAGACTGCAGGAAGACTATTGGCGGGAACTCGAAGCCAAGTGCAAAAGGCAAAAAGCTGAAGCCGCTGAGAAGAGGCGCCTGGAAGAGCAGAGGCGGCAGGCGCTGGAGAGGAGGCTTTGGGAGGAGAGCCTCAGACAGGAGCTGCTGGAGGAGGAGGAGGAGGAGGAGGCTGAAGAGGTAGGCCTGTTGCTACAGGCAGGGAAGGCACCTCCAGAGGAAGGGCCTCAGTCTGGTCTGGAGGAACAGCGCTGTGCAGAGCAGGAGCTGGGGGAAGCCGATGACCCCACCCGCCTGGAGGCAGAAGAGCGCAGGCGTGAGCAGGAAAAGGCCGAGAGGCAGGCGGAGGAACTGAGGCAGCGCGAGGAGGCCGAGAGGCAGGCGGAGAAACTGAGGCAGCGCGAGGAGGCCGAGAGGCAAGAGGAGGAACTGAGGCAACGCGAAGCCGAGAGGCAAGAGGAGGAACTGAGGCAGCGCGAGGCCGAAAATCAAGAGGAGAAACTGAGGCAGCGCGAGGCCGAGAAGCAAGAGGAGGAAGTAAGGCAACGTGAGGTCGAGGGGCAGGAGGAGGAACTGAAGCAGCGGGAAGCTAAAAGGCAAGAGGAGGAACTGAGGCAACGCGAGGAGGCTGAGAGGCAGGAGAAACTGAGGCAGCGCGAAGCCCAGAGGCAAGAGGAGGAGGAGGAACTAAGGCAGCGGGAGGCTGAGAGGCAAGAGAAACTGAGGCAGCACGAGGCTGAAAGACAAGAAGAGGAACTAAGGCAGCGGGAGAGGCAGCGCGCCCAGGAGGAGGAAGCCAAGAGGATGCCGCAGGAGGAGGACGAGGCCAAGCGCATGGAAGAGCTGAAAGGTCGGGAAAAGGAGGCACCAGAGCCACTGGTGGAGGAAGGCTCGCAGGGTCCAGAAGGAGAGAGCCAGCCTTGGCTAACGGATGATGCTGACCAGCAAAGCCCACTGCAGCGGGACCTCGAGAACCCAGGGGAACGAGAAGACCTGGTATCCGCAGGGCAGAGAGACATCCCCGAGGAGCAGAGAGGAGAGGTCGAGATGGCCATCGAGCCGGTGGAGCAGAGCGGAGACTTGGGCGCGCACTTCGGTGGTGTAGACGGTGTAGACGTGGAAGGGAAAGAAGCCTCGCAGATAGACAATCCGCAGCCTCAAGAGAGACAGAAGGAAGGCACGCCGGCCCCGGAGGAGAAGGAAGCTACCGCTGCAGACATCGATCGAAAGGTGGAGGAGCTCCGGTGGCAGGAGGTGGACGAGCGGCAGACCATGCCCCGGCCCTACACGTTTCAGGTATCCTCCGGGAGTAGGCAGATTCTCTTCCCCAAAGTCAACCTGAGCCCGGTGACACCCGCCAAGGACGCGAGCCTCGCCCCTGCGGCCCAGGAACCGCCCGCGCCCCGCGGTGCCGCCTCGCACGCCCTGCCCTCGGCGCTGAGCATCCCACACACGGCCATTCTGGTCACCGGAGCGCAGCTCTGCGGCCCTGCGGTCAACCTGAGCCAGATCAAGGACTCGGCGTGCAAGTCCCTCCTGGGCCTGTCAGAAGAAAAGCGCCCAGCGGACGTCCCCACGGTGGAGCCCAGGGCCGGCGGCGGGAAGTCCAAGCCTGCCCCAGAGTCACCGAGCAACGCGGCCGCGCTGGCCGAGTGGGCTTCCATTCGATCCAGGATCCTGAAGAACTCGGAGGGCGACCAGCGTGGCGACAGAGAGCCGGCCAGGGCCGGGGACGAGCCAGCGCCCCGAGCGAGGTGCGATTCCCGAGGGAACGTACGCAAGACGCCGCCAGTCAACGCCAAGTTCTCCATCATGCCTGCCTGGCAGAAATTCTCAGACAGCGGCGCAGAGAGCTTCAAACAGAGCACGGACGGCGAGAGCGTGAGGAAAAAGCCAGGGCCAGCGCCCAGCGAAGAGGCGACACCCCAGCCTCTACCTGCAGGGGCTCCCGAACTCCAGAGGAACCTGGAGAAGCAAGAGGTAAGCCAGGAACCCCCAGACACCACTGACGGATGCAAATTTGCCAAAGACCTTCCATCTTTCCTCGTCCCGGGCCTGCCCTCTCCACAGAAAGCTGCGTCCCGCACAGAGTCCACGACCTCCTTGGACAGCGAGACCACGAGTGATGTAGGAAGCCCCGACCCTGCGATGCCGGGAGGTGAGGAAAAGACCTCGCCCTTTGGAATAAAACTGAGAAGGACCAACTACTCCCTGCGCTTCCACTGTGACCAACAGGCCGAACAGAAGAAGAAAAAGAGGTACAGCAGCACGGGAGACAGCGTGGATGGGGACGCCCCTCCTGGAGAGAGAAATCCTGAAGCCACGCTCCTCAAGCAAGGCCCATCCCTTCCCCAGGAGAGAAAGCCAGCCCTAGCCCCTCGGAGGGACTCTGCTGAAAGCCATCCTAGCGGTCACTGTGTTGCTGCTGCAGTCCACCCTGGGCTTCCACCGGCCAGTGGCCAGCCCCCAGCCCCAGAGCAAGACAAGGTAGCGAGCAAAACGCCGCTGTCCATGCAGAAGCCGGCCCTGGCTCCCAAGCCTGCCAGCCAGACTCCACCTTCATCCCCACTCTCCAAACTGAGCAGACCCCACGTAGTGGAGCTTCTCACTAGGCGAGCTGGGAAGCCCGACTCCGAGCCCAGCGAGCCTGCCAAGGAGAACCAGGAGAGCAGGGATAGCCAGCCACCCTCACCATCACTGCTGGACGAGCCGAAGGGGCAGAAGAGGGATGAGAAAGATGTGCTAGAAAAGAAGCCTGCTTCCCCGCCTCTGCCGTCCAGTCAGCAAGAGAGACCTTCCCTAACTCCCGAAACAGGTAGAAAAGGTGTGTGTGTCTGCAGATTGAATGTGGCGTCATTCAGTGGGGAGGGAATCAAGAGAGAGCCCCGGGGAACTGGCTCTGGGGACACCTTGGTCAGGAACAGGCTTGCCCCAAATCAGTCCCTTTACGTCCTATACATTCTCTGAGTTGGAATGTGGTCCCAGTTAACACAGATATCGTTAATGGTTTTGAACAAGTCTGTAGAGGTGACTCCAAGTAGAATTTCCCAGACCAGTTGTCTGCCCTTCTGTCTGGGTAGCAGCAGCAGGAAGGTGGATTCCAAGTTCGGCTGTGCTAGGTAAAACGCAGCTGAACGTCCTTTCCCCCATACTGCAGACTTCCCATACAGAAACGTCAGGGCTGGCTGCCTCTTCCTTCAGACTAGACATTGGAAGCAGCTAAATTGGCTTTCCTGCCTTTCAAGAATGCTCATCTAATCTTCCTAGAGACAACATTTGGATCATGGCCAGAAGTTTCTCCTTTCGAGTGTTTGGGTGTGGGTTGGTTTTTGCTTCCTTGAGAAGTGTTAGTTTGGTTAACCTTCATGAAAGCCCTCGAGTACTGCTGTGCCACGTGTGTGCTCGAATGTGCTATGCCAGAAACTGCAGGTGGACAAGGTTACGTCTTTCTGCAGTGTCAGAACTGATCGAATAACAAGTCACAAGCTACACCAGTTTTATTGACAAGTTGTCTCTATTTTCCTTGATGGTTGGCCATTGGCAAACTAAGTTCTCTTAGCCCAATCTTAAATACTAATATTAAATCTCATACCACACATTGCACTTCATAAATATATGCACATGTGTGCACACACACATGCTCATGTATGCACCTGTGTTATGGAGTACCTATAACATGTTAACCCTCAACAGGGTTCCAGGAATCCAGAGAGGACTTACTGGAGGCAGACAGCTAACACAGAGTTACAGAGCAACCAGATAAGAAAACAATAATAAAGTCAGTAGGGGGGGCTGAAGAAATGACTCTGTGGTTAAGAGCACTTGTTGCTTCTACAGAGGACCATGGTTTGATTCCCAGCATGGTACCTCACTCCTCTTCATAACTACAGTTCCAGGGGATCCATTACCCTCTTCTGGCCTTCCTGAACAACACACACACACACACACACACACACACACACACACACACACACACGCACTGCCAGGGGAGCAGGGAAGCGGGGTTTCAGTTAAATGAGGCCTCAGACCTTAGGGTTGAATCCAGCTGCAGAAACAGCTGTAAGTGAAGGACCACGGAGCCATGGAAAGGCTTTGGTATCTTTATGGGATACAGGTGAGCAGACTGGATCCTTCTTCCATGTAGTCTGTTCTATAAATCCCCAGGCTTAGTCTTTCTAAGATGATTTTTAAAAATGCCTATATCTTCCCAGTCTACTGGTGATCAGGTTCCTTTTGCTTTTAGGAAAAAGTGTATCAGTCTGCTTCATGGGTTAGTGCCAGACTAGGGAGGTCTAAATGCACGAGGTGCAGAACCGTCTTGCCTCTGCATTTGCACTCAAAATGGGGCCCAAAATGGAGGCACAGAGGGCAAGCCTCAGATTGAGAGCTACTGTTTACAAAGTATGGAGTAACTTAGGTATGGCATATCAGGTCTCAACAAGTCCTTTCCATCTTTACCTTTACCTCTTAGTAGTTTGTTGTTCTCATCTGATCAGCCAGTCAGCCATGCATTTGTAAGGATGGCCTCCAGCAGCCCAATATCTCTGTCTTTAGTTCTGACGAAGCGTGCCGCTCTGGCTGTGGCAGGCCGGCACTCCAGGTGAATCCAGGTACCTTTCTCTTTAGCACCTTTCTTTTCTGCCTGGTTTTCCTTCATCCATTTCAGGGAGCCATCTCTAGTCTTGGGATGCTTAGTACACTCAACATGCAGATTAATTCTCTTGACAAGAACCTTGCCCTTGCCAGGAGCTGGTGGTACACACCTTTGAACCCAGCACTCAGTAGGCAGAGACAGGTGGATCTCTGAGTTTGAGGCAGCCAGGGTTTCACAGAGAAACCATGCCTTGAAAAAAGAAACAAAATATCTTGCCCTTAATTTTCTTGTTTGCACCAGTGCCAACAGCATACATAGTAATAGTAGTTTTGCTACGGTGACATTTATGAGGCCTGCCTTTTTAACAGTATCTGTCCCTTTAATGTCTACTGTATCACCCATCTTATAGATGTGGCCAGAGGAGCAACTACATGTTTTCTAACAGGCCCAGAGAACATAGATAGGGTGCTTCTCTTTTCCCTTGTTTGCCATTTTGGGGAACTACTGAAAGATGGCGGCACATCCCCAAAGGGCAGTCTTCTCTAAATGACCCATCTGCTTTTCCTAGGTGGGCGTGAGATGTTAATAGTAGCCTGTGCGTTCTTGCCTGTAGTGACTGCTGCTTGCTGTGTGAGCTCGTTTTTTGTTTGGGCGCTAGCCTTTGTGCCCTTAGCTCTTGTGTCTGCAAAGTCCCTTTCAACCTGAGGTGCTCTGCCAGCCTCCATTCTCCCGCATGAAGGAAAGCTCGTGTCTCTTGGAGATGCCCTTTTGATTCTTGCAATTTTTCTCTCCACCCCTGTCTTCTTTCCTGGTGTTCAGATTTCGAATCGTCAGACTCCGAATTAAATAGGCTGGGCATAGCACCCAGGACCCCCAAAACCATGGTCTTAGCATAGAGAATTATTTGCCCCAGAGGGACAGAGGGCAGGGAATAAGAGAGAAGGACAAGAGAGGCGGGGGTGTGGAGGGGGGAGCAAGGGAGAGGGGGCAGGGATATTTGTCCCAGAAGACAAAGGACTGCCTCTGGATAGAGAGGAGGCAGGTATGGAACATAGAATGTTTATATAAATGGCAATTTATAAAGGTAGAGGGGAAGACCCGTGTCAGGATGAGGTGTTTAATTTTAATTGGATATGTTAATGAGGTGAGCCAAAGGGGCCTTTTAATTGCTCAACTTCAATGCTGGACCTTGGTAGTCAGCCTCAGGAGGAAGAAGCGGCCAAATGAGGGAATGGACCTTGGTGACCAGCTTTAGGATGTAATCTAACAGCAGAGCAAAGGGAAGCGAGGGAGAAGGGCAAGGCCCGCTAGAGCCATGGCCACACTCAAGCTGGGTCCCTTCAGCATATGCCATTGATCCTAGTACTCGGGAAGTAGAGGGAGACAGTCTCTGTGAGTTGGAGGTGAGCTTGGTCTACACAGCCATTTTCAGGCCAGCATCCGTGGCTCGGCGGTTAAGAACTCAATAGTGCCCTTACAGGAACCAGAGTTCAGTTACAAGCACCCAGCTAGTGAATTCCTGCCTCAGGCAAAGAAAAGAAAGAAGCTAGCGCGAAAGCAAGGACTACTTGGTTTAGTTGCCGCCTCTCTTCAGTGGAGTTTTGCTAGGCCAGGGCTGACCTAACGTCTTTGAACACCCTATCAGATTAAAAATCGTTAAGCATGGACTGCAACAGTTTATTGATGATATACATGTAGTACCATCATTAGCTAAAACCTCTAGGATATTGTCCAGGAGGGACGGTGCGTGTCTGCCTTGCAAATCATGTTGTCACTTTTTATTTTTTGGTTAATTTCTTGTCAGATCTGATTTCTTTCCAATGAACCTGTTGCCCCTGCTGGGTTTTGATGCTTCATTATTAATAGTAAACTAACTTTTTATATCACTTACTTCTCATCTAAAGAGTCATGTAGTTTAAAGGAACTAGGCTCTTCCAAATATTTACCTCGTTACAGAATCTCTCCATGTGCTGAAAGTGAGAGTAAACCACCATCCCTTTCATCCCTGTACAAGCCTCCCGTGCACAGTCCTCACGATTCTTAACTCAAGCTAGGCATGGCGGTGGGCATTCACCTTTAATCCCAGCACTTGGAGACAGGCAGGCATCTGTGTGTGGGCTCAAGGCTCACCTTGTCTACACAGTTTCAGAAGAGGCAGTGCAATATAGTGAGGCCCTGTCTCAAGACAAACCACCAAACAAAAAGGTTTCTGAACCTGAGATACACACCTCCTTTGGTGATGTAGGCTCAGAAGGTGTCTGTGTCAGCCTGGGTAGCCATCATTTATAGACTCAAATGGAGATGAGTGGGGGCTGGAGAGATGGCTCAGTGGTTAGGATCTCAGTGTTCTCTGATTCACACCAGTTCATAACTACTTATAATTCCAGTTCCAGGAGAATCCAAGGCCTCTGTCCTATGTGGGCACCTGTACTCATGTGTGTATGCACACACACATAGATACACACACACATAGATACACACACACATAGATACATACACATAGATACACACACACACAGATACATACACATAGATACACACACATAGATACACAAACACACATAGATACACAAACATACATAGATACACACACAGATACACACACACACACACACACACACACACACACACACACACACACACACACACACACACTTTTGAAATGCTCCCAATCTCATCACCCCGATGAAATGTCTTACACATTCTCTGAGGCATTCAGCCAGTCTGAAGACGGGTGACTCATAAAGGAGTCTGTCTTCTAGAGCCGAGCAAGGACAGTGGTGTATCCAGACACTGTCTAGTCTTCAGTAGCGCCCTCAGCTTTTCCGTGGCTTTGTGGTGCCTGACCAGCTATTTCATGGTCCAGTCCCTAGTAGGTGGCAGCTTTGGAAGATGTGACTTGGTGATTATTTTTTTCACAAGCCTTGGGAGAGTCCTTGACTGAGGCTCAAACAGAAATCGGATTGTAATGTCCTGTTTTGTCTGTGAGCCACTTACTCTTTAAAATCCAGTCCAGGGTTCCTCATTCGAGCAATAGGTCGTACATCCCTCTTAGAGAAATACGTATATCTCAGTGGCGTCCCTTGGGCATCTTAGAGATATATGATCCCTAACCCCAGATTACGCAAAGTACAGTTCTCAGGAAATACAAACTTCTTTGTTTTCCCTTTAAAAACAATTTTGTCTTAATTTTCAGTTTAGGAGGCAAATGGCAAGAAAGATACCATGGAGAGTGAATTACCCATCACAGTGTAGGAATATTGGTCAGGTCTTTGGCATGGATGGCTTTGCCACCTTTGATGCCTTGCATAGAAATGGCAGGATTCTGTCTGTCTGTTTTACAGATAACGGCAATGCACCTTCTCTGTGATCTAGAAATCTAATAGAGATGTTTCAGATACTGGGCTCCCTTTGGAGTGGACTCTGCTGTTCATGGCTGGATCTGATCCCTGCATCCTGCTTCTAAGGGAACCTCTCTCATAATCTGGGGTCCCCTCTCCTCCTCCTCCTCCTCCTCCTCCTCCTCCTCTTCTTCCTCTTCCTCCTCCTCCTCCTCTTCTTCCTCCTCCTCCTCTGGAGTTGCCATTGATAAACACAAACCTCACCAAGGCAGTGAACAGCATACGTCTGGGCCTCCTTTAAACAAGAGTTTTCAATCACACTGAGATTTTATTTTATTTTATTTTATTTTATTTTATTTTATTTTATTTTGTAAAGTAGTTCCACTTTTAGGGAAGAAAAATACCTGTTTTCCTGTTACTCAAAGATGTCCCTTCTCCCTCGGTGGGGTCCCTTTGGCCTGTGTACCCATACCACGGGCTTTACGAGATGAGATGAGGTAAGCAGTCTGTTCCTCTCAGCAAACGCCATCTTCTTCCTTCACAGAGAAGCCCATGCTTCAGAGCAGGCACTCCCTCGATGGCTCCAAGTTGACAGAGAAAGCTGAAACTGCTCAGCCACTGTGGATAACATTGGCACTACAAAAGCAGAAGGGATTTCGTGAGCAGCAAGCAACTCGGGAGGAGAGGAAGCAAGCCCGGGAGGCGAAGCAAGCAGAAAAGCTCTCCAAAGAAACCGTGCGTAGCTCACTGTGCTTTGGGTGTTGCTGTCCTAAGCTCGTCTCTCTTCCAAGTCACTGGATTGGCTTTTAAGATTTAACTGGAGGTGCTGTTGACCAAGGGCAGGGAAGGGAATACATTGACAAACTTCGAATCAGGGCAAGCATGTTTTCAGGATAAAACAATTTGGTTTTACTATACTTCTAGATGAACCTGATTTGGCAGAACCTAAGATGTGTTTACGGCAACAGCCCACACACAGTGGTTTCAGTAGTGCCCCTCTACTCCGTCTGAGGTTGCACTTTTTAATGGTTTGAATAACTGAAGGTCAGTCACGATCCAGAAATATTAGGTGGGAACTCCCACAAATAGCACTTCACAAACATGAATTTGGTGTGATGAAACCATGTCCTGCTCCATCGGGCACGAAGAGACTTTGTCCAAAGTATCTTAACTGTACGTGCCAACTACCGGGTAGTCACCTGATGTCCGTTTGGGTTGTCCCAGCCACCGTCACAGGGTCCCAGAGTTTGTGTCCATCCTATTTTACTTAAGAATGGCCCCAAGGTGTGACAGTAATGATACTGGAGATTAAGACACGCAAGGAAGCTATACGTTACTTCCCCAGGTGAAAGCTCTCAAGAATAAAGCCATCATAAGCCGAAGTGATACAAACCTAATATAAGAAACAAGGCAGAACGAACAGGGCTTACGTCTATCCTTGGTTTCCGACATCCCACAAGGATCTTAGACTACATCCATCTTGGAGAAGGGAGGTGGTTACATACGGGAGATATGGAAGTGACTTTGCGCGCTGTGCACAGTCTATCACGAGCCTTGCTCTGTGACTTAGCTTGTAAAGTGAGCTCTCCCTCCTTGGTACACAACACTGAGCTCTCACTGGAGGCCTGTCTTGAATGCACTGCTCACAGTGAAGCCCAGTGCCTCGCTGGGGTGCAGAGGTTAGGGGTCAGGGGTCATGCACTGAAACATGCTTTACCTGTCATTCCCAACGCAGGCCAGTGTCAGCCAACAGCCCGGAAGCAGTCAGGTGAGCAAAGCTGGGTCGGTGCACAAGCCTGCTGCTCCGTCTGAAGAGAAGAAGCCAGAAACGGCGGTGTCCAAGCTCCAGCGCAGAGAGCAGCTGAAAAAGTCCAACACTCTCCCCACGTCTGTGACAGGTAGGTCGGTCCTTCCCCGCTTGCCCGTACTTGGTTTTCCCAGACAGCACCTTTATTTCCTACCAAGTTGTGACTGCCACAGCATCTCAGGCATCACAGGGTGCAGGCTCGCTCCAGACCTGGGCATAAACTCCGATGCCGATGCAAATGCCAGACTTCCCCAGCTCTCAGTGGAGAGACAGTAAGACGCCTTAACAGTCAGCTCCTTACGGGGGGCTACAGACACCTCTGCTCTGTAGCCTTCTTTATGGTGTAAAGACTTCCACTGTGGCTAAGTTACTAATGACACCAACTGGCTGGCTGGGTGACTGAACATTTAACAGGACAATATAAGTTATCACTGGCACCTCACTGGCCATCATCCGGTGTATCTATCATCTATTTATTATCTATCATCTATCCATCATACATACATACATACATACATACATACATACATACATACATACATACATACATACATAGCTACAGCAAGGAAAAGCATATGCCAGGATGTTTAAACAAAGGAAGAGATGAGTATAATAGGATTGGGCAAGGCGAGGTATAATGTTTAGGTAAAACTGAGGCAGAACAAGCCTGGGTTTGGAAGCAGACCCCAGGCCCGTTTCATCTGAAATAATGTGTTTGTCTTCGCATTCAATCAGTATTCCCTGAGTTCCAAAAGAATGCAGGCCACTTCCCTGGGCGCTAAAGTTGTGAGCTCTCCAAAATTCTTACAGAGAACCTCCTCATAGAAGCCTAAGATCTCAAGTAGAGAAAGCAGGATAGTCAGATGTGATAGCCTGCAACTCAACCCTTGGGAGGCCACCGAGTCAGGAGGATTGCTATGAATTTGAGGCCCTCCTGGGGGCCTGTGTGAGATGTCTCACAGAGGTGACAGGGGACATAGGAATTACTAGACAAGACGACAAGTCATCTTAGGGCTCAGCTGGAGGTGGGGGATGGGTTCAGGGACATAGCAGTTCCGAGGCATGCTCTGTCATTTGTGGCTTGAATTTCATGCCTCCAATGTCAGAATCTTGTTCTGGAGAGCGAACTGGGGAGGTGTCTGCTAATGGGTACCTTTCAGAGAAGTGTGAGAAACCTGTTTCGTAACACAGTGACCACAGCTATCAACCTACTGAATTCTTAAAATGCTACGTAGCTTTTCAAATGTTCTTACATAACTTTGTGAATAATAGCTAGATTTGGCTATTCTGGAGTGTGTGTGTATGTGTGTGTGTGTGTGTGTGTGTGCGCGTGTGTGCGTGTGTGTAGACAGATTTCATGTACAGTAGTATATATAATTATTAATTAAAATTTGTTTTTACATGGCTCTTGCTTCTCTTTTCCTTTGAAACAATGCAGTGGAGATCTCAGACTCTGCGCCCTCAGCACCGCTGGTAAAAGAGGTCACCAAGAGGTTCTCCACCCCAGATGCTGCCCCCGTGTCCACAGAACCTGCCTGGCTGGCTTTGGCCAAAAGAAAAGCAAAGGCCTGGAGCGACTGCCCACAAATTATTAAGTAAACAGTGACTCTTATCCATCCTGTGGCCAGTTGTTGGCTCTTCTCTTGCCCTTTTTATTTATTTATTTTTTATATGAGGTAACGAAACCAGGCTAGGGAAAAGAAGCATGTTTTTATAGGCTCTAAAATAATGTTTAGAAACGGAACTGGTGGTGTTCATTGTAAAGAGTGTATTTGCACAACCCTGGGTCCTGGTGCCTTGAGCTCCCCCTGGTTCTCAAGAGACAGCTTTGTCTGAGGGACCATGTGAAGCAAAATCTGCAAGTGAGAGTTCCTCAGGAGAGCCGCCATGCCCTCCCATGGCCTTCACATATGCACACCCATGCACCATTTCAGGACATGTCCTTTTGCCAATCTTTGTAAGTTGTTTTGATTCTCTTCTGTCTAAAACATTGGCCCTACTATGTTTGCATATGTCACAGTGACAGTCTCACATATACATAAAACATGGTGTTACTCTCCTGAATGCAGTAACGGGAAAATGAGGAAAAAGCTGGCTCCCAACTCTGTGCCTATGTCTGGTTTTCATGAATTCTCCCCGCCCTAAAAACCCACTCCCGCTCCTCCTACACTCCATCCCCTTTTAAAGACACATGGACCGTTTGGCCTCTCTGGCTCCTATGGAACATTTGTATTTAACCTGGTGATAAAAAGGAAATTCTGTGTCAGACTTGTCTCTGGGAATCTCTACATAGTGCAGTGACTCATCTGCAGCCTGGGCTGCATCCCCAGACTCTGGGAGCAGAGGGCTTAGAATATACAGTTTAGGGGAAACTCTTCAGATGAACTCTGTTATAATCCAAAGGTCAAGAACCTTGGGTTAGACTGGTATAATGGAGCTTTTCACACTGTGAAGAGAAGGATGCGAAAGTGAGAACAAGGAAATAAAAAACGTCACCCACACCAGCCACGTATGTATGATAGTTTAGGTTACCGGCGTTCCATGACTCCGAAGTTTTCCCTTGGCCTGTAGGGAAAATGAACAAGCCAAGATGTGTAACCTATCTGTACTAAGGACTTCCAGCAGAGAATTTCTTTTTCCTTTTTCTTTACTGTACTTGAATAATTCAGAGTCGAATGTTCCAAAGCATTTACAATTTAGAGCATTCACCTTGATACCTTTAAAAAAAAAAGCATCTCAGAGTTTTACGTGGCCTTGTTATCATACACATGTGCATACAAAGAAGGGACTTGGCAGTTTCAAAGCCACATGTATTTATTTCTCTAGATTTGCTTTGCGTGACACTAGATGTACCAGCAAACGCCCACGTGCTGCTGGCGCTAGCTTTGTATTTCATGCTGCTGGCATTTTTTCCTTCTTGTAGATTCTTACTCTAAAACGTAGGTGCGGATTCTTTGCCCAGTGCGGGGAGGGGACTTACTCCCTTCCTCCTCCCACACTAACATGTCTTAGAGCATCCATTACAACTTCTCCTTTGTGCTGCCGTTCCGTCTGCCCTACAGGATGGCAGGGAAGCTGTTTGCCATATAAGAAACCATTTTCTCCCTAGAAACAATAGCTCGGCTTCATGAAGCAGCTGGCATGTGCGGTCAAGTGGAGAGCTGTACTATTGAAGTTGGATTTAGTATTACATGTACTGGACCTTCCTTCAGACTGTTAAGAATCAATGTGACTCTTTTTTTTACTGTTTATTGTAAACAACTAATATACACTGCACGTTTCCCACACAGGTGTTCATTCCTAAACTTCCTGCATAGACAATTGTTAGTTTAACGATTTCCTCACTGATATAACACTTTTGAGTGGGAATCTTTCCACGTAAAGCCCTAGAATGATAGTGCTACAGTGATTCTTCCAAATTAACTTCTTCTTCCTTCCTGCCTGCCAGCTTTGGCCAGTACCACAGTCATAGCAGGAAACGGGTACAGAAATAAGATGATTAAGACATAATCGGGCTGGCGTGGTGGTGCATTGCCTTTGATCCAAGCATTTTGGAGGGCAGAAGCCAAGTGGCTCTCTGTGTTCAAGGGCAGTTGTTGTACACAGTGAGCTCCAGGCCAGCCAAGGCTATGCAATGGAGACCCTGTCTTAAAACAAGGAAAGAAAGAGTAGTGGATGCATTCAGACTGACTCAGCCACGAGCCCCACACGCAGCACAAGAAACAGCCTAGTTAAAAATGCCCCACTAATGTCCTGGAAAGAAGAATCTCCTGAGGAAAAGGCAGTCATCATACTTGCTAAAGAGTACATGTTTAACATTTCATTAAAATCACTCCAAGCCTGCACTAAATACCAATCAAGTGTTATTCTGCTCATTTCTGGGTTGCGCTTTTCTGAGCAACAAACTACGGGGAAATTCTGTGAAAACAAACAATTCAAGACTTTTCCTTTTTTAAAAAAATGAATGACTGCTGTATTAAATATATGAATATATAAGCTTTTTTTTAATTTAAACACACTTCTGGCAAGGTTATAGATGATTAACCTCTGTTCATAGACTTATATATGGAAGTAGAGTTTTTTGTTTACTTTGAAAATGTTTCAAGTGCAATTGTTTCTTATAAAACATGGTTGATTACCATTAAATTCTCATGGTAGCTGGTTATCTGCAAATATATAGAATGTATTCCCCGTCTCCTCTTGTGATGTTTAGTGTGCTTATTTTAAAGCAGCAACATTAGCTACAAGTGTCTTGCAATATTTTTACCAACAATAAAATTAAGTAGATACTTAATAAAAATTCCTTAGTGTGATTTTAATATTATTTTGAGATTTTGGTTGAGTACCGCTTGAAATATAAAAAGGCCCATTATTTAAGGGATAAGACCTTTCAATAAAATACTGACAAGATCTTTGGCGCTGATGGAATGTCCTTTCTAAACTGAAGTTCTGACTGATTTCAGTGGCCATCTATGAGGAATCTCGGATTTACGGAGTCCTGGATGAACGAGAAAGCTTCTAGTTGTTTTTACTGCTACTATATTTTTCCCAAAATCCCCAGCAGAAGATTATATCAATAAGGATGGCAAATGTTTATATCAATTCCAAATCGGAAGCTAGTGATCCGAGTCTTGGCTGAGATGATCTTGCAGTTCCTTACTACCCAACAGCAGCGTTAGTCTCAGCCCAGGGCTTGTGAGCAGTGCAGCTGAGGGCCAGCTACTCCAGGACGACACCTTGGCCCATCTGAGCTTGTGACCTTCAAGAATAACTTGGTGAAAGACTGAAGTCGGCGTGGGCTGCACAGAGGGACAATGAATGCCGGTATTACCACGTATCAAGTCGAACTGAGTGTGTGATTGACATAGGCACTTTTGCTTGTTCAGAAGTCATAAGGACCTAGTTCAGTGGTAGAGCGCTTGCCTAGCAGGAACAAAGCCCTGGGTTCAAGTCCCAACAGTGCACGTACTGGTTTACACACGCACACGCGCACACACACACACACACACACACACACACACACACACACACAAACACACCCCATCAAATATGGAACCTAAGCTGATAAATAGATCCTACCTTTAAAAACCTTTAGCTCAGTCTAGGGAGATGGTTCGTTAAGAGCTCTCGCTTCCTTCAGAGGACCCAGGCTTAGTTCGTAGCATCTACATGGTGCTCACTCCAGCTCCAGAGGATTCCACGCACTCTTCTGGTCTCTGGAGGGGAGGCACACGTGGTGCGCACTGATTACATACATACATACAGGCAAAACCCAAAAGATAAACATCTTTTTGAAATTTCAGAATAAATAGTAAATGGAGTATTCTGTTTATGACTCACAAAATACATTCTGAGTCTTTCTTTTCCACAGAGATCTTTAAACCCCTGAAACCCGCAAACCTTAATGTATTAGGGTCCTCTAAAGAAATATAACTGATCAGATGTATTTGTCTAGGTGGAGAGAGAGAGAAATGAAAGGTTATTTATTTACTTATTGCAAAATGTATAGCATAATACAATTTCTCTGGAGAAACAACTATAAAAGGAGAAACTCAGGAATCGGCCCATGAGGGAGGGTATGGAGACTGAGAGTGCCATGTGCCATTCGCACACTAGAGACCCAAAGAACCTATGGTATAGTTCAATTCAGATAAAGGCCAAAGGCCTCAAGACCAGGGAACCAATGGTGTAACCTGCAGAGAGGCAGGGAGATACAGTACCTGGTGCTAAGTCTCAGTCTAGGAACTCTGGAATCGAAGGGCATGAAAATATGGAAGCCCAGTTGAAAAAGACAATTTTCCTTCCCCTGCCTTCTATTCGGACACCCAGCAGGTGGGAGAACGCCCAGCCATACTGGCACACTGGTGAAGACAGATGGATCTCGGTTGGTGGCTTGACTTAAAATGCTAACCAGCTTATAAACGCCATCATAACCTCACCAAGGAATGGTGATCACTGTCTTGTTCACTTGTCTATGAGTGAACGTCACAGACTGACAGTTCTGTGTCAGTGAATGTCACAGCTCTCAGTTCTGAAATCCAAGGAGTTTGAGATCCATTGACCCATCTGAGGAGACCTGCAGAGCCCCAGCCACGGTGATGTGAGCATCACACAGCAGTGCAGAGCCCCTCCGCCCTGGCCTATCTCTTACAAAGCTCCACTCCCTCAGCAGCACCCCCACATCTGGCCTCAAACAACCTTAATCTTCTCTCAAAGGTACCACTCCAAGGACCACAGTGGGGTTGCTTCCTCAATACCACACAGTAGGGGTGTCTTGATGGGAGACACTCAAACCAGAGCAGTGTTCTTTTGATGAAGTAAAATGTGTCTATTGCACACGATTAACTGCCTGTCCTAATTAGGGCTAACCTTTGCTGTGAGGAAACTGCTTACCCTTCCACAGGACAGTCCATCCCTGAGGGAAGTCAGGACAGGAACTCAAGCAGGGCAGGAACCTGGAGGCAGGAGCTGATGCAGAGGCCATGGCTTAACCACACCTCAATCTTATGGAGACATTTTCTCAGTTGAGTTTCCTTCCTTTCAGAGAACTCTAGCTTATGTCAAGTTGACGGAAAAGTAGCCAGCACCCCATCACACAGAAGTGCTACTAACACATCAGGGGCTTTACCTTTATCCTAGAAGGTCCTGCCGCTTCCATAGGAAGTAGACATGGCTGCTCTCTATTGAAATAACCACAGACAAATTAACCAAAATAGAATCTTTAATATAAAACCATCCATAAGCTTTACAATGACATTCCGATCTCACTGATGTATACTTATAAGGACTGCACTTGGTTATTTTTATCACCACACGATAAATCCAGACAGTAAATATAATTATTTCTGCACCCAATAACAAGCATTGATTCCCAGAGCACGGGAGAAGAAAAGACTTCTCCGGGGAGTTCGTACACACTTCGCAGCTCTCCACTCTGAGACTCGAGGACCCACAGTTTCCCGTCGGTGGACGCCGCTGCCAACAGTGTGCCGCTGCCGCAGAGGTGGTTAGGGAAAGCAAAGGGCGTCGAGTACACCCTGGCTGTGGTCTCAAATTTCCACCGGAGGCGACCTTCCGTGCTACAGCAGTAGAGAAAGCAATCGTGGGAACCAAAAATTATGTCTTGTTCTGATGCAGAGATACACGGGGATGAAAAGATTGGTCCTCCAGCAGAAAAGCGCCAAACCTGTAGAGGGGAAGAGGACAACCATCCACTCTCCTGACCGCGACACCTAAGTCATAAGACGGGAGAGTGAGATGGAGGCACTGGGTAACTCATAACACAGAAATGGCACCCATCTCTGGGAAGTAGCATCCTCACACTAGACTGCTCCAGTGGGAAAAACCACGATAAGGCACACCAGAACATTACTACAATTAACCTTGGGCATACTTGAGAAATCCTGGTATGTTCAGAGACATATAAAGAAAAAACCTGCATTAGGTTTCAACGTATGTTATTAAAAACGATCTTGAACAGGGGGTGGAACTTGGTTCCAATTCCAGCTCTAGGAAAAAAAAAAAAACAGAAAAAACAAAAATACCCTAAAACCCCCATGTTTTACTCAAGTTTTCCAAGCAAAGCAGGAAGGAACTGCACTGGAAAGAGAATAACGATTTAAAGCTTTAACAAGAACCTTAGCATTGCCACTTGGCACACTCCTTTATACCAATACTCAAGACGCAAAGGCAGGTAGATCTCAGTTTTAGGCCAGCCTGGTCTACACAGTGAGTTTCAGGACAGTAAGACTTATTATCAAAAGAAATAAAAAGTTAAATATATGGTGAGATACACACACACACTCACACACACACACACACACACACACGGTAGAGTGACTGAGGGAGACACATCAACCTCAGACACACACACACACAGAGAGAGAGAGAGAGAGAGAGAGAGAGAGAGAGAGAGAGAGAAAGAGATTGATTGAGATTAAACAACCAAGGGCTGAGAAGACAGCTCAATAACAGAACAGTGACTGATCAAGAAAAGTCCGGGTTCAGTCTCCAGGGCTGGGGGTGGGGAGGGGTTACACACAGAACTACGTCTTCCTACCTGCTCTCCTGAGTGTGAGAAGCAGAGCAGACCGCCATCCACGCAGCCAATGCAAACGTAGCGCTGGTAACACCGTGGGGAAGAGAACAACGGCTTTCCACAGGGGCGTTTCCAGATCAGACTCCCGGTAGCCTGTCGGGGCCAAGCAATCATAGTACTGGAGAGCACACTACCAACCACGGGCCTTTAGCACTTTAAAGTTACACTTATTACTGTACGTGTGCACATGCATGTGTGTGAGTACGTGCCATGAGGACACATGGAGGCTGAAGGAGGATGACGTGTGAACCGATTCTCACCCTCCATCACATGGGAAAGAGCTGAACTCAAGTTGTCAGGTGTGGCAGCAAGCGCCTTGGCACGCATGGCCATTTTACAGCAAAGGAAAACTCTTCAAACTACAGTGGCAGTGACACACTGGAGCTCTATGACGCTGGCACCCACACACAGTCGGGAAGTCAGTGCTTACTGAGGAGAGCTGGGACGCAGTGAACGTCAGCCCAGAGCACACGGCAAAGCAGAACTACACAAAGACCAGCTTTAGAGTGGGAAACCACTTCTACAATTCGAACAAATTAACAAGATCTTCCTATACAACAAACAGGAAGCTTTCTGTTGTTGTTTTGCTTGTTTTACTAGGTGTATTTTTAGAAAGGGTGTCACCAGGTAGCCCAGGATAACCTGGAACTCTCGGAGATCCACCTGCCTCTGCCTCCAAGTTCTGGGATTAAAGGCGTTCACCACTATGAGGGATTAACATGACTAAGAAAATCTTGTCTAGAAAGGTTCAAGCAGAGTCTAGAGAGAGGACCCAGTGTGTGAGTGCACATGTCGTCTGTGTAGATGACGCAGGTTTGACCCCAACACCCACACTGCCACCAGCGACCATCTCTGTAATTCCAGTTCCAGGGGATCCCATGCCTCTTCTGACCTCTTCAAGTACCAGACACGTGTACACAGACACACATGCAAACACACAGAATACTTACAAACGTAAAAACAAATCTTTTAACATTTACAAATAGCTGAAGGAACAAGTAACAATAAAACCATAAACTCCTATTTACTTGTTTTTCCAAATAATTTCAATCATTTTAAGTGAATTCTAAGGCATTAATATATGTGTTATATTTAAATGAAAAGTTTTCAGACCTTTAAACATCAAAACCAAAAATAAAGGTAGGTAATACACCAAGAAGTGTTACTTTATACCTACAGGATTTACAGCCAGTAAGAGTCCGCCCAGCGTAGCACAGTACAGATGGTGTGGACCCAGACTCAAACACGGAGAAGAAAAGAGAGCTCCTTCACATTTTAGCTTCCAGACACACTTCTTTTCCTGCAAACAAGAATTGTGTGGTGATGTGGTTAATAAGCCTGTATACAAGGCAGCTAAGTTTTGGCTAGGCTCAGCTGTTTTGCTTTGCTCCTTCTGGTGCTAGGATTGAACCCAGAGCCTTGCTCATGCTGTACCATGAGGCTGCTGTCACAGTCCAGGGGAATGCAGATTTTTTCTCTTCCCCTCTGCCCTCCTCACCCACTCAGGATCCTCTTGCCTCTGCCTCCTCCATGCTGGGATTTCAGGCAGGTAAGTTAGTGCAAAGACAATGTGTGTTTGTGCGTGTGTATACTCATTCTGAATATGCAACTTGGTATGTTTCCTCCACTGACTTTTTAAAATGACTTAAAATAATTTTAATATATTATATTCAAAATAAAATATCTCTTCCTGATCTAAAAACTGTTAGAAACTAATTACTCAATCTTACAAACAACTTTGTGCATATATGTGTCTGTTTCTGATTATTTTGCCAGAATAAAATCATAGGAAAACATTTCTTTGGTCCAAGGGCATGAATGTTCTCAGGCACAATGCTGCTTTACTAAACTTACTGTGAACGCGTGTCATCTTTTTAAGGCGTGTAGCAATGCTGACCTCAAACTCAGCATGTAGCCAAGGATGATCTCGCACTGCCAATCCTCTTGAGAACTGGGATTATACGTAAGCCAGCGGTTTGTGTAGTGTGAGGGGTCGAGCACAAAGCTTTGTGCGTCCTAGGTAAGCGCTGTACCTTTATCTGCGACCCTCAAATGTCTTCCCGGCTAGCATCTCTCATGGACACTGGCTGTCAATCATCTTAGTGTGGGGATCTATGTGCTTCCGGTGTCAGAGTCTCATTCTCGTGGCTTTGAGGACGAAAGGCCTGAGATACTTTTGTCCTCAGCACCTTCTTCCTGGGATCTTATGTGTTCATGTCCCTTGTTTTTGTTTTCATCTGGATCTTTCTAATTAACTTATATTTACTGTTATTTCTATGTATACCAATAAGAGAGTTTTGATTCACTGTTATTTCAAAAACTATCTTAGCCCATTTCTTGTAGTTTTTATTTTCATATAATGGGCCCCTAAAATACCTTACTTTGATTTTTTTCTGTTACGATCATTCTGAATTTTTTATATTGCAGGAATATAAAAGAAGCTAAAAATGTCTAAAGATGTTCAATGTGAACCAATCACTTCTTTCCAGACCCAGTGTTATGCTTGGCCTACGGCTAAGTCCTGATCCCAGACTCGAGAGCACGAGACAGTTACTTCCACTTCTGTGTTTATGATGAACACTGATGAGATGAAATTCTTTTTTTTTTTTTCTTTTTTCTTTTTTTTCGGAGCTGGGGACCGAACCCAGGGCCTTGTGCTTGCTAGGCAAGCGCTCTACCACTGAGCTAAATCCCCAACCCCGAGATGAAATTCTTACATAAATGTCTAAGGCATATGCGTGCTGGTCATGAGATCCGATGTAAATGAGTCCTGTGGTTGGATCCACGGCTGGTGAGCTTTTGACAGCATCTTCCGTAGGAAATGTCCAATGTTTTTCTCCACTATTACTTTTTAGAACATAAACTAATCCATCGTAACAGCCTGCAGAGAAACAAAATATAAAAGTGGAGACTGAGATACACTGATAGAAAATACTTAAATAATGACAATTTCTATTCACTCTCGTTACATATATTTCTGTTCAGTCCTCTGATTTAGATTTCATCAGACATAAAGCAGAAGCTGAACGACAGTCATTTGTGTACAATCCTTACTTAGTGCTGGCGTGCTGGCACATGCCTTCAACCCAGCCCTAGGTCTTCACCTCCTGGGCTCCAGTCACAGCGAACACCGCTGCGCTGGTTCTACAGACCATCGAGCTAAGTCAGTAGAGGCCCCTGTCACCGAGCCTGACAACCAGACTTTGATCCCAAGAGCAACATGGGAGAAAGACGGAACCAATTCCTACCAGTTGTCCTCTGATTTCAGAAGTTCATGTCCACACCCACACTGACAGAACTGGGTTCAAATCCACCCTGGCTGTTGCTGGATAAACTGTCTCGCCCTCCACTCTGAAGGTGACCATACATGGGAGACAGATGCTTAGAACCGTTAGAGAAGAGTTCACATCAGTGACCACCAGGGTTCACTGCGCATTTCCTACGTATCGGGGGCTTCTTCTTGAGACAGGGTCTTTAGCCCCAGGGATCCTATTAGGGGAGGATGGGCCTTCTGCTCCTCCTGCCCCACTTTCTGAGTCCTGGATTACAGGTATGCACCACACACCACCTGGTTTATACAGTGCCAGGACTGCGCCCTGAGCACGAGCCACACCCCCAGCCACACCCCCAGCCTACTTTTGGTTTTTGTGGGGTTTTTTAAAAATTTAATAAATTTAAAAATTTAATAAATTTAAAAATTTAATAAATTTAAAAATTTATTATTTAAATTTTTAAAATTTTTAAAAATTATTTAAATTTTTAAAAATTTAATAAATTTAAAAATTTATTTATTTATTTAATGTATATGAGTACACTGTAGCTATCTTCAGACACACCAGAAGAGGGCATCGGATCCCATTACAGATGGTTGTGAGCCACCATCTGATTGCTGGGAACTGAACTCAAGACCACGTGGCAGTGTCAGGATTTAATAAATCTAAGCGCCTGCACTCTTAGCAACTATACCCTTAACTTCCTTTCCCAAGTGGTGGTCGTGGATGAGAAGGTAGCAGAGATCCCAGACCTTGATGTAATTGAGTAGAAATGGTAAAAAACAAACAAACGAAAAATCAAAAACCTGAAAATGAAGACAATAGAGACACGGACATCCAAATCAGGCGAAGTGGACGGAATGTGAGGGTAGCCATTTAGGACCGTCTCACTGCCTACACTTTACATGGTTCTGATCTCACCCCAGATTCAATGTTGCTGTCACTCACTGAGAGCTTCATGTGTGCCTTGCAGAGTACTAATGGCTCGCTGGTGTACTAATGGCTCACTTAATCCTGCTCATAACTCTGATGGTTGTCAGGGGTTTAAAATACACCCATACATTCTTAGATGATCTTCAAACATGGAGACTAATTCTCTCCGCAGGGCATGGACTGGACTTTGGTGATTTATGTACAATGAACAAAATTAAGCAAAAACGGTAGTCTCCAGTTTCAGAGGCTAGGTCTTAAACGGCACCGTATGGCTCCTATGGGATCACCCACTCTGAGGGAAGTCGGTTCTATATCCTGCAAACATTCAGACAGCTACAGAGAGGCTCATGTGGCACAAGCTGAATATTCTCAGCAAGAAATGAGCTAAGAGCGAGCCTAGGACCCGAGCCCCCATGTGAAGGATGCTGTCCCTGAGGCGCTGGCAAGCATGTCTTCCAGTCCAGAAAGCCTTAGACGCCTACAGAAGCATGGCGTCGCCTTGATCGTCAGCCTCCAAGATTCCTGACCCAGGGGACCTGCTGAGGGCTAGGAGGTCAAAACACAATGTGTTACAGCATCGTGTTCTATGTTTCCATTTTATCCCTGAGAAAAGTGAAGTCCAACGACCTGTCAATGTCAGAGTTCAGCAACAGAGAACCAGGCTAATATCCAGGCTGCTAAGCAGTACAGAGTTAACTAACTACTGACCTGTGACAACAACCAAACAACCACACACACACACACAACAACACACACACACACACACACACACACACACACACCACACACACACACACACACAGACACACAAACCGACACATACACACATGCACACACACATGCACACACACCCACACACACACACACGTGTACACACACACACAGCACATACATGTAACACGCCACACACACACATGCACACACACACACACATGCACACACACACACACACACACACACACGCACACACACACACACACACACACACACACACACACACACTCACACACACACACACACACTCTCTCTCTCTCTCTGTCTCTCTCTCTCTCTCTCTCTCTCTCTCTCTCTCTCTCTCTCACACTCACTCTCTCTCTCTCTCTCTCTCTCTCTCTCTCTCTCTCTCTCTCTCTCTCTCTCTCACACTCTCTCTCTCTCTCAATTTAACTCTACGAGCCCCAGATTCAGAAACTTACCCACTACAATGAAGTTTCCACATTTAGACACACAGGCTGAGGACTCAATCCGGTCTCCAACGCGCTGTTCCCACCTCATCTCCCCGGAGTGAAGGTCCACCGCCTTCACTGTGTGTGAGTGGGAGCCGATATACACGGTTGTGGAGGACGTATCCCCCACAGCAGCTACCACAAGCAGAGGGGAAGCATCTACGCATTTGCCCGTGTCTGACCGCCACCGCTCACGCAACACCATCGGCTCAGCCCCAGCCCCAGGGCTCCCCTCCTGAGAAAGCGGTGGCTTTTCCACCGTTTCATGCAGAGCGGGAGGACTTAGGCTTTTCAGTATTCGAGTGTCAGTCTGTGGAATTAAGTCTGGAGGATGGACTGCATCAGGGCCGAGTCCTGACTCAGGTAAAAGCCTCCCAGTGCCGAGATACAAAGTCTGGCCCCCCCTGCTCAGAGCCACCACGGAGTTTGTCTCGCGGTCTCGGTGCCGGGGCCAGGCGGCCTCCAGACGTGCAGGCTTCCCGCTGGTTTCCTCTGAATCAGGGTCACTGAATTTCCTTTTGGTGGTGTAGCGCCTGTCGCCTTTCAGGTCCTCCCGTGTAAGCACGGCCTGAATGATGTGGTTGTAAACGTCTAAGAAGGAGCTGCTGAGAATTACTTCCAGAAGGCCAGGCACGGGTGCCCCGGTAAGTTTCTCCACCTCACCCAGGAGCCACAGGGACTTGAGGGAATCTCCACCACTATCCAAAAAGACGGACTTGTCGGGGACCTTCGACTCCGCATCCTCAGGGAGACCCAGGATAGACTACAGACGAGAGAGGGGGGAGGAGGCAAATGGTCCAAACCAAAAGATGTTACAGTGTTAAACCTATAACACAGACAGCATCATTGAAAATAGCAGGGAAATGCTAACAATTCGATTAAAAATGATTTTCTCTACACTAATGGTCATCACACCAACTCTGCCACGGGTCACTGTGTAATCACTAAATATAATTCTGTTTAGAGCGGGTTTCCTACCCATAAAATAGGGATAAACTCACAGAAACATCAGCTCTACCAGCCCTCACAGCTGATAGTCCCCACATGGAAATAGCATTGTCCACTTCACTTAAGTCAAACAGCTTTACAAGTGAAGTGATAAGAACTCAGCCCTCAGTTCCTAAGACCTACTAATCAAATGCACCTACTTCACAGAACCTCTTTTTGTTTTTTAGACAGTGTTTCTCTGCCCAGCCCTGGCTGTCTGGGAATTAGCACTGTAGACCGGGTTGGCATTGAACTGAGTGATCTGCCAACCTCTGTCTCCTGAATGCCGGGATTAAAGACGAGTGCCACCACTGCCCAGCTAACGTCCGTATCTTATCTAACAAAGTTTGCTTACCTATTAAGACACACACTAAAAATGCCTTGAGCAGAAACACGTAGCCACTGCAAGTTTCTCAAGGCTAATGATGGAACCCAAAGTGTAGCGCCTAGCCCCTCAGTAGAGCATGGTGTTACCATGGCAGGAGCAGTAGGCACTGCCTTGCCCCTCCCAGGGGAAAGTCATGCATTAAGTGGACACTGGCACCTTTTAAATTACCCCATTTTCAATGAATTTCTTTGTAAGACATTTAATTAAACACTCTGACTTTTATTATGTACAAACTGGATTAAGGAGGGTATGCTAACTGGCATCTGGGCAGCAATAACATTCCTAAAATAGCTTTACTGGCTTACTAGGGACACTAAAATCCCCTATAATGAACAAATCATAGAAATAAATTTGCATTTAAAAAGTTGTACCTTCCATAAACACTGTAATTTCCCCCAAAGTTCCTCTTTTCCATGGAGTTTATTCCTAGGCTGTGAGCTTATGTAGTCTAAATATATCTTGTTTAGCTCAGAAACATCGACTTTACCTTAATATGAAGAGAAATAGCAAACGTTAAAATAACATTTGGACTTTAGCCGCTGGGTTTGCGGCTCAGTAGTAGAGCACGTGTTGAGCATACAAGGCCCTAGGTGTGACTCCACCCCATAAAATGAGCAAATGAATCCACTCAGCCCCAGAGCCACTGTGCTTATTGGTCACACTCTCCACTGTAAAGCTCAGAAGTCATGGAGATCAGCAGTTTGTGGCCAAGGCCACACAGACGGCAGTGAGTAACATGTATGAGGAAAAGAGAGGCCGTTTATCTAAGTTAAAGCGCTCAAGATGGGGCAGGAGTGCGGACGGGTGGGGGGAGCACTGCATACAAGTGAGGCACAAGGAACGAAATGTACCTGGTATAAAAATGTCATGACATGCAGGGCAGTGGTGGTGCACGCCTTTAATCTCGGCACTCAGAAGGCAGAGGCGGGGAATCTCTGAGGCCAGCCTGGTCCACAGAGCAAGTTTCAGGACAGCCAGGGCTACAGAGAGAAACCTTGTCTCAGAAAAAAAAAAAAAAAACTGTCATAATGGATCCCATTATTTTGTATTCTAAGTAAATGCATCAATTTTTTTTAAACATAATGAATAACTAAGCAATTACTATATTTTGAAGTATGGGTTAAATAAAAATCTGATAGAGAGAGAGCTCTATCAGAGTAAATGTTATGGGGTAAGGCACTATACATGCATATACATATATAAAACATTCTAAAAGTGTGTGTGTGTGTGTGTGTGTGGTGTGTGTGTGTGTGTGTGGTGAGCTTTCAGGACTTGAGGTCTCCTATCACAATACCATCAAATCATCAAACCACTAGGCAAGTACAGCAACCACACTGACCAGCTGAGCCTCCTCTCTGGCCCCACGCTTTCCTTTATTAAGCAGGTCTTACTATGCAGCTCAAGCTAGTGTCAAGCTTCCTAATCATCCTGTCTCAGCCTCCACAGTGTTGGGATGACAGGCATGTGGCACTGTGGCTGATATTCAAGAGTGTATGTTCTGTAGCCTGGGCTACCAACTGAAATTAAAACTACCCTGAAATTTCTATCAAGTTACTACTGCAAAAAAAGTTATACCATCTGAAGCTAAGTATCACTAGGCAGAATTTCAATTCTACCACTGTGACAGTTCATTTTATGTGTCAACTTGACAGGGTCATAGAATTGGCCTTCTGTTTAACACTGATTAAACACTGTCTCTAGGGCTGGAGAGGTGGCTCAGCGGTTAAGAGCACTGATTGCTCTTGGTCCAGAGGTCCTGAGTTCAAATCCAAGCAACCACATGGTGGCTCACAACCATCTGTAATGAGATCTGATGCCCTCTTCTGGTGTGTCTGAAGACAGCTACAGTGTACTCATACATAATAAATACATCTTTTTAAAAAAATGTGTATCTAAAATGATATTGGAGGCTAACATAAGCTTATCAACTACTGGACTCAGTACCAGGGACTGTGTTCCTTAAGTGGCTATGGTCAACCCAACCCTTGGAGGCCTGAACAAAACACAAACCAGAAAAAGGGAGTTAACGTTTGTTTCAACCTCACTGTATATGTGAGATGCCCTGCTCCTGGGGCTTAAACCAGTGGCCCCACTGGTTCTCAGGTCTTGTAGGCTGTGTCCAGCTTGCAGTCATAGTATGAGCGAGAGCTCTATCAGTCAGTCTCTGTAATGTTTTTATATATCTATACATTAGTTCCGTTCCTCTGGTGATCTCTCAGAAATACAGACACTGACCAGCTGTGATGGCTGACCTTCAGGGCCAACCTAACTGGATCCAGAGTCACCCAAAAGCCTAAGGGTACCCTGTGTGTGTCTGTGAGGATGTTCAGAGGATGAAGGATTCAGAGAGAACCTTTCCAGGATGTGGGCTGGGGGCATAGAGAGCATCAAGGAGACAGCCTGACAAAGCCCATCTTCGTCCTTCTCTCTGCTTCCTGGCCCACCATCACACGATCTCAGCTGCTCACTGAGCCTTCCCATCATGGTGGACAGACACACCCTAAAGCTGTGAGCCCAAATCTCTCTTCCCTTAACCTCTTTCTGTCAGGTATTGTCACAGGAATGCAAAATAATCCGGGGGGAAATTGCCTATCTGTAAATCATACAGCAGAATAAGACTCAGCTCACAGGAGTTAGCTACACAAGCTAGCTGACAGAGGGTCTCCCATAATCAACGCGGTATCACTTGTAACAACAGCCCTCTGTGGCTACTGATTAAGGAGCACCATTAGTGCTCTCCAGCACACCTGCTGTGTCACTTTACCGTGGCATGTAAACGGAAGGGAATCAATCAGCACCGTGTCATCTGGCAGGGCGTGTGCTGGAAGGTGTTTCTGCAATTCTTTAAAGATGCAATCCTTTACTAAGTCGACTTTGGATACGATGAAGAGAACCAACTTTTCCTGATTATACCATGTAACTGCACAGGACTCCACCTGGCGAAGCTCTTCAGCTACCTGGAAGAGAGATTACCCTCGTTTACGCATGGGAACATCCAGAAGCGAACTCCTGAAGGCTTGGATTTGCTGTGTAAACTCAGTGCTGTGGAATTTAGTTCCAGAAAACACCTGGGATCCTTAAAAAGAAATGGCTGCTATTGGTATCTCCTACTAACAGAGAGTTACCATTTTCAAAACTAATGCATTCTAAAGCAAATAAACCAATGTATTTTCACAGATCTCAAATCTATGTTGTTACTTTATTTATTATGTATGTACGTGTACCTGTGTAAGCTATGTGCATCACGTGAATGCAGGTGCTGGGGAGGCCAGAATGTGCTGGTTCCCCTGCAGCTGCAGTTACACAAGGTTGGGAGCTGTCTGATGTGGGTGCTGGAAAACAACCTGGGTCCTCTGCTGCTGACCTGCTGTGTCACTAGCGGTCAGAGCTGCTAGCCAGGGAGCCATCTTTCCAGCCCCTTGTTTATTTCAAAAGTGGCTGCTTCAAGCCAGGCTTGGGAACTCACACCTGTACCCTAACACTAGGAAGCCTGAGGCAGGAAGCCTCGGAATTTCAGAGAAGCCTGGACTACAAAAAGAGACTTCGCCTCACAACAAAACAACCAAACATTCTCGGATGGACCTAAGAGACACGGTGAGCACTCGCGCCTTTCTGCCTTTCGTTGTAGTTTTTGTAGTCACGGATTTCTTATTTTAGATAAGCTCCTGCTATAGCTCAGGCCGAGCCTGTAACCCTCAGCCTCCTGAGTGACGTTTGCAGACACGTGTCACCACACACACCTCCATGTCTTTTACTCTGATTAATTACAAATACAAAGATGTCAGCTTTAGGCAATGCTGATAGAAAATCTAGCATAGAAATTTGGTGACAGGTGCCTCTACTGTCTTACATACTAGTAGATTAAATTTTATTAAATTAGATTAAGATTTAATACTTAAGGGCTGGAGAGATGGTTCAGTGATTAAGAGCACTGACTGCTCTTCCAGAGGTCCTGAGTTCAATTCCCAGCAACCACATGGTGGTTCACAACCACCTATAATGGGATCTGATGCCCTCTTCTGGTGTGTCAGAAGACAGCTACAGTATACTCATATATAATAACAAATAAATCTTTAAAGAAAAAGTGTAATCCTTAGGTGGCTCCTTACCTGTTGCACAAGCGCAATGCTCAGACGTTTGCCATGGCGCTTGATCTGGCTGTCCTTTCTTCCCAAGAAAAATATCTCTCCACCTTTTACAGTCACAAAGTCTCCTGTGGCTCGCATGGTCCCAAGGGGCACTGTCATTTCCTCATCAAGAAAACAAATTCTGTTCTTCCCACCTTGCAAAGACAAACTCCAATGTCATAAAATACATGGAAAATAGATTTATCAATATCAGAATCAAAGGACCTCTAAAATTCAGTAACTAAGACTCAAACCTTGACTATTTGTATTAAAATGAGGTGAGTTTTAAATGCTACCTGATAAAATTAGCACAGTAACTTTAGGAAGTTAGTAAAGAGATAAAGCTAAATTTGTTTGTAAAACTATGTACGATTTTCAATGTATCTTTAGAACACTGCTAGATACGGTTTTGTCTACAAATGCTAACATTTCACGTTAACTTTCTAAATTATTAGAAACCGCATGTAAGTAATCCAGGTAAACTCTAAATATCTCATGATTATGAAACAATTAAAACCTATCACTGAAAAGTACACGCCACATTAAAAAATCATAAAATGAATAAAAAAAGAAGCTAATTTTTCTTTTTGAAAAAAAAAAATCAACCAACAAATATAAGCCAACCTAAAAATACTTGGCCAGTGCCTTCGTGAACTGGAGAACCATTTTTGTCTCTGACTTCGACCACTGTTCCAAGCAGTGGAGACCCCAGCTGCACAGGGGACTCGAGTCTGCAAAACACAACCCAGAGCACAGAGCAAGTTAAACTTTACATCTGAGCGGACGACTGCCCAGTGGAGTAAAAGCACAACCCAGAGCACAGAGCAAGTTTAAACTTTACATCTGAATGGACGACTGCCCAGTGGAGTAAAAGCATACTATAGCAAATAAAGACAAAACGGTTTACAGTTCAAAGACTGCATGAAGAGAAAGTTTGCCAGAAAGGATGTGTCACCAATTCAGAAGGGTATGCCGGGATCTCGTCACGAGTTACAGGAAAGATTTTGGATTCTTAACTTGAAACATTAGACAAACTATCCCAACAGTGCCTGACAAACCTATTAGTAGGGTTAGGAGAACAGCTCCCAGGCAAGGGTGTGCTTCCCATGCAAGGATGTGACTTCAACAGCCACCATGTTCAGCTGCCACACACAAACAAAACTCACTCCCTCCCCCCAGCATTAATGCTAAGGCCTCAGACAGGAACAGCCTCTCCCCTTGCACCCCTCTTCTGAGTATACTGAAGCCCTTACTTCACAGTAGAATTAAGAATCTCCTCTGGGATCCTGTAGAAAGTGGCCCAACTGGATACCTCTGTGATACCATAAATGTTAAATATCTGCGTTCTATTGCTTTTGCCTCGCCAGCTTTGGAGGACGGTCAGTGAGGGGAAGGCTTCCCCTCCAAGGGCTAGGACTCGCAGAGAAGTATGCGCTGACAGCACAGTGGACTTCATGAGCTCAGATCCAAATCTTCTCAGCAATGTTGGCGTTGCCTGGAAACACATTCAAATCACTTTCCTCCTTCCTTAAGTAAACACAACACTAATTAATTCAAACTCTGCATTTGGAGCCCATGTGGACATTAAGACTGTGTTTTTCTTTCTTTAGTTTAATATTTATTATTATTTTTGGTATGTTTGTATGTGTATGTGCCTGCAGAAGCAGGTAAGAGCAGCAATGCCTTAGAACTGGAGTTACAGGCATTTGCTAACAAGAGACACAGGGGCTGAGCTGAGCCAGGTCCTGTAGGAGAGCAGGAGATCCTCACCGGGACCGCTCTCTAGCCCTGCGGCTGTAAGTTTCCACTGGCAAGCCCTATTTATAAAGCCCTAAGTAAATATTTCACACTCCATCCGTGTTATTGTACATATAAACAGTTCATTTCCTTTTTATCACCAAGGACTATTTTCGCCATTTCCATATAAAATCTAGGATCGACTTGTGAATTTCTACAAATGTCTCCTGGGCTTTGGTAGGACAATACATGTAACATAATTCACAGACAACTTACTGAGAACCGCCCTTTTGACCATGCTGCAGCTTCTACATAAATGTGAGATGTGGACGAGTCTTGCTACTCTTTAAACTTGTTCCTATTTTATCATTTTTATGTTATTGTAACAAAGTACGTTTGTAGTTTTACTTTAGGCATTTCCTTAGTAGAAATGCACATACATGGAAATGCATGAGTATGTACATGTATTTATACGCATAAGTACAGTTGATTTTTACATCAAGTGTGTATCCTCCAGTGTTGCTAAATGCCCAGGACTCCTAGCGTCTCCCCCATTGCCCTTCCTGTTGTCTAGATCCATGACCGTGCTATCTGCATAGGAAATTCCTCCTCTGCCTCCTCCTTTTTCTTCTTTTCCACTTTCTTCTCTTCCTCCTCTTCTTCCTTTTCTTCCTCTTCCTTCCCCCTTCCCTCTGTCCTTAAGAAAAAGTATCAGAAGGCCCATCTTTATCTCTTCGGTGAAACCACTCAGGGTTTCATCACAGATCTGCCGGAGCGCTGGGATTTAAAGTACATGCAACCACACGAGACTATCTTCGGTTTGTCTTTAAGACTTTTTAATTATGTGTATATGTGTGCGATCATGTGTGGGTATGTGCATATATATGTGCAAGTGCCCATTAAGGCCACAAAAGGGTGTCAGGTTCCCTAGGGCTGGAATTACAAGAGCCACCCGATGTGTGTGCTGAGAACTGAACTCCGATCTCTTGGCCGCTGAGCCATCTCCCCAGCACCGTGTCTTCGGTATTTTTCTATTTTCTGCTTTCTATGATAGGGTCATCAGTCTTGGCTGGCCTGGGACTGACATGGATCCACCTGTGGCGTCTGCCTCAGTTGCTAGAATTAAGGGCATGAGCTGGGTACAACCAGTTGGCTTCGGGATCTTTAACTACTTATAATGTAGGATCTTTTAAAAAATTTACATTGTTTTATCTATATGAGTGTTCTGCTCCCATGTCTGTATGTGGGTGCCTCGGGATGACAGCTCCCTAGAGCTCAGGTTCTACTTATGCAATGGGGTAATATCTAGCTCTTGGCAGGAAGCACAGTATGCCTGACTGTGTGGGGAAGGCACCCCAGTAGCACATCCACAGTCAAAGTCAACCCTGCACCCAGTGCCCTCCAGGTGAGTGCCGGAGGACCTGCAGTGCAGCGGCCCTACAGACATGACTGACAGACTTCTTTCATTTAAACTAAACTCGTGCCGTGCTGTGCTGTCACAAGGTAGCAGGTAGCCTTTGATGCTCTAACTACACTGTCACTAACGCCCTGGGAAGAACCTCAGAAATATAAAGGGCCCTCTAAACATCTAACACTAGACAATGCAGAAGAAGACATTTCTGTTGCTACTGAAGTTACCTGTAGAACAGTCACTCTGTGACGGGAAAAGAGAACGTCGGCTAATTTTGATGGGAGCACTTTGACAGAAGTTGGCGCGATAAGCAGGCAGGCCCCACTGGACAGAGCCACGAATATCTCCACCACAGATGGATCGAAGGTCAGAGGAGAAGCCAGAAACAAAACATCTTCTTGAGTGATGTCAAAAAGCGACCTGAAGGCAAACAGAGCACAGTTGTCATGGGGAAGGCCTAAGCCTGGGTGTGCACAGACTCTAAAGCACCCTAAGTAGGGACTGCAGAGATGGCTCAGTGGTAAGAACACCTCCTGCTCTTGTAAAGAATCCAGGTTCAGTTCCCAATACCCACATGGTGGTTCATTACCATCTAAAACCCAATCCTCCTGCTTCAGCCTTCCAATAGCTAGGATTTCAGATTTGCACCTCCAGTGACATAGGCTGCCTTTAAGGAGGAAGCCAGAGACTAGAAGTTTGGTGGCTGCCACTTAGTCAAGCACTCCACTCTCTGTCAGTTATTCAGTCAGACATCACAGTCTGCAATCAGCTGCGTTTATCAATCCTGAGCCAGTCAGATTTCTTCCTGAATGAAAAACCAAACAAGGCTGGAGCGATGGCTCAGTAGTCCAGAGCAAGGGCTGCTCCCACGGAGAGGTCAGGCGGTTTAGTCTAGCTAACTCTAGCTCGAGAGGGAACTGAGGTCTCTGGCCTCTGCATGCACATAACATATTCACGGGTATCTACACACATATACACACAATTAAGGACAAAATAAAATATTTTTTAAAAATTAGCAGCAGCAGCAGCAGCTGGATCTGCACATAATTTCCACCCCACTGACTGTGGTCTGACTGTGCGGACGCCTGTGGGGTTGCTGCTGATTGTCTCCTAGCCACTCACCCATGCTCTCTTTCTCAGCCACACTGTGTGTGTGAGAGTCAGTTCCTAATAATAATCCACTCTTAGTGTGTGTGTATGTGTGTGTGTGTGTGTGTGTGTGTGTACATTTACCTGCACAGCATATGCACAGGCAGGATACCAGAGACCAGAAAATAGCATGGATTTCTCTAAGCTGGAGTTACAGAATGTGTCAGATGTTTGGCTTGTTACATGGGTCTTGGGATTCCAACTTTGGTCTGCATGAATTTGCGGCAAGCACTTTTAACCCCTGTGCCGCCTCTCCACCCCTCATTTGTCTGTTTTGAGACACGGCCTTACAATGTATCCCAGGCCGAGCAGGAAGTCTTAATCCTCCTGTCTCAACCTCCTGAATGTTCCGATACAAGTCAAGCTTACTCACCAATGTTAATGCAGACCCAGTCTTTCCTTTTTCTACCATTTGGAACTCTCTCTTGCATGAGAACAAAGAGTAGCCCGAGAGTTTAAGTTAGGATTCAGAACACGGATTTGTTTAGTCTATGCTACTGCTTTTAAACTGGACATGCAAATCACTGCCTAGGAAAACTGACTCTCTTTAAAAAAACACCTTTAAGTGTGGCATAAAGATCTTTAAAAATCGGAGCTGGAGAGATGGCTCAGTGATTAAGAGCACTAGCTACTCCTTCTAGAGGACCCTGGTTCAATCCCCAGTACACACATGGAAGCTCACAACTGTCTTAACTCCAGCTCCAGTGGATCCGATACTCTCCCACGGACATATATCCAGGTAAACAATAAAGCACACAAAAATAAATAAATTATCTTTTTAAAAAGTTAGAAAAAGGGCTGGAGAGATGGCTCAGCGGCTAAGAGCACTGACTGCTCTTCCAGAGGTCCTGAGTTCAAATTTCAGCAACCACATGGTGGCTCACAACCATCTATAATGAGGTCTGATGCCCTCTTCTGGTGTGTCTGAAGACAGCTACAGGGTACTTATATAGAATAAATAAATAAATCTTAAAAAAAAAAGTTAGAGGGTTGGGGATTTAGCTCAGTGGTAGAGCGCTTGCCTAGGAAGCGCAAGGCCCTGGGTTCGATCCCCAGCTCCGAAAAAAAGAACCAAAAAAAAAAAAAGTTAGAAAAAGAACCCATGAGTTGTGGGTTTGTTTTTTTTTTTAATCTCTAAAAATCTAACTATGGAGTATCTGTGCCTCACACAATGGGTAATGCAAACTTCAATTTTTAAGGGAATTGTTCTTCATACATACTCTCTGGTTTCCTGGTGAGATGTTCCAAGTCAGCAAACTTTCTTTCCTCCCTCCTTCCTTCTGTTTTAGCCAGGGACTCACTATGAACCCTGAACTTGGGATCCCTCTGTGTAGGAAGCATGCATGTTGTTATGTTAAGCACTTGCATGTTACAGGATATTTGATTATTGGGTGTAGAAATCCTAGTTGCTAGCAAACTATAAAAGCCTAAATGGATGAGTCTTGAAGAGATGCGGTTGGGTGCCTCTAAAAGCCTCCACAGATAAGAATGCTAAAGAACGGGAGGTTCCGCCTATTTGAAGGCAAGCTGCTTGAAGAGGTCTTGTGACCTCTGATCTATGACCGAGGCACACGGGCGGTCTGGAGCTACCCATAAAGGTGAAATGGTTCAGCACCTAGTGACTTGGCTTGGAGCCCCACCACCATGACTATGTCATGGTTCAGCCTGGAAAGGATGTAGAGGAAGAGTTAGAGATTTCTTTTATATTACTCGGGCCTTTACTAGAGCTCTCTCTTTTCTCTCTCTTTTGGCTTGGAAGAACTTTTATGAAGGACCTCTAGGTAAGAGGGATTTCCTCTTTGGGCCTTCAGGCAACTGGCAGGACACAGGAAAATGTAGAGGGCCGCAATAACATGCGCCACCACTAGATGGCGCTGGCTTCCACTGCGCCCCACGTGGAAGGCCAAGTCAGTCAAGATGGCGCCAGCCTTCGCCGCGGTGTCCCGGCCCCCCTTCTCAGGAAGTTGACTGTGCGCATGTGCAAGAGTGCCTTCGTGCCAGGTCTTTGCCCATTCCGGGGCGTGCCTGATGAGGTCATGAGTAAGCAACCAATCAGGTGTGGATGCGCGGCATTAGGGGGTATAAAACACACCATGTTGGCGTGACAAAGGGGCTTCCTCTTCTAAGATTAATAAAGTTGATCACAGTAAGGATTTCTATATGTCCACGTGCTTCTTGCCGGCGGGAGGTCGCGCGTGGGACATTTGATGCCGAAACCCGGGACAATCACATCACCGGCGCTATGGGAAGCCTTCGTTTCACGGAAAAAATCCAGAAACTGTGGAATGCAGGTAAAAAACTCTGAGAGACCATGTAGCCTTGATCTGCTCCAACTCAGTCCCCTGCCGGACGCGGCAGGTGCCGCTATGGTTGCTCTGGCAACCCTCGGGTGGTTTCTATTGACCTTTGAGTTTCTAGTTACCGCCAAACGGCATATAACAGCAAAGCGGAGAGTGTTGGGGTGAGGGCGGAGAGCGTCAGAAACAGAGGGTAGTGAAAAGTTGCAACGAGAAAAGGATCCTGATCGATCTCAAGCACTAGGCCCCCCTGCGGTCTTACCACCGCCAGAGGTGAAATATTGGGAAAGAATGCCCCGGGAAAGAAGGGAGGAAATAAAAGGAACACAATATTTTGGGAGAAAAATTTTGTCTTTATGCCTGTAAAAGGTGTACTTAAGCTCCGGCGCCGGCTCTCGGGACGCCGCGGCGTCCGTGCGCTGATGCGACAGCTTTGCAGAGTCATGCTGATCAGATTTGATCGAGGCAGACCGCCTGAAAATTTATTCAGGAGAATCAAACAAAAGGACATCTCAGTGCCCGTGCACAGCCTGATGGAGTTTATGTAATTGGGTTGTGAGTAAAAATATTCAGGGCTGTGTTTCACTTCCATACCATTGGCAAATGTCGGTCGTGCCGCTCAGATAATATATCTCAGTATCTTACAGGAATTGGGTTTCAACACGTTGGTGGACTAGTCCAGGAATTGAGACAATCCATTGCCCATATCAACTCCACCCGAGTGGATAGTCAGCGTGGACACCATCTAGTTTTTTCCCTCTTTGTCTATTGTTTGTCTCTGGTGCACCAGGATGTCTCCGTGTCTGTCAGTGTATATCTGTGGTTTTGTTTCTCGTTGTTTAAATGTTTTATGTTTCATGTTCAAAAGAAAAAATGGTAAAAACCTTATTTGCCGGTCGTGCACACCTTGACTTGGTTTTAATTCGTTTCAAAAAGGAACAAATGAATAAAAAACAGTTTCAATCAGGTCTTTGAAGCCCTGTGCCTAGAGCCAGGTGTCTAGATTAGCTGGAGGAGCTGCTTAGAGGCTGGCTAAGCGTCTACACGGGCTGATCTTAAAGGTGCTAACAGCTTCTCAGCTTCTTTGGTACAAGAGTTGATAGCTGTTTCTCTTAGAAAAATCCCTGACTGATTAATTGACTCAACAGGTGACAAGGTGCATCTCTTAAAATCATAGCTAAAAAGGTAAAAATCGTGTTTGGTGTATATATTAAGATATGTGTAGCCACTTCAATTTTGTTTCTCATTGGTTTTAAATGTATAATATGCTCTGCTTGTCTTGGTTGTGGACTATTGGCTTTCAAGTTATTAGATATGGTTAAAAAAGTATAATATTGGTAACAGAAAGTTGGCTTAAAACTGTAATTTGGATGAAGTAATTCTAGACAACATGTGACATTGGGCCACCCTAGTGAGACAGGTCAAAATTGAGGTAATGTTTTTATGGAATTCTTATGCTAGAAACCAGGCTTCTAAAAGAATTTAGGACATTGTCTAGAAAGGTATTGGAGACCGCACCATTGTGCGTTCAAATGTAGAATTGACAGTCAAACTTTACAACATAATAGATAGACTTCGGGTGCCTTGGAGACTAGATTGTTTGTTGGGGGTTGAGTTTTGCTTTCCAAAGGTGTGGCTTGCCCTGAAGTTATCTGTATTTTAATGCTAATTCCACTGCCCCAAAAACAGCTGCCTAGCAAGTTTTGCTTTCTAAAGCTGTGGCTTGCCCTGAAGTTATCTGTATTCTAATGCTAATTTCCACTGCCTGGAGAACAGCTGCCTAGTCACGTACTCAGAACTCAGGTGACCTTGTGGTGGTGCTCTGGTGTTACAAGGAGAACTTAAGGATTGTAATTAAAGATTGCTAACGTTACACTAACTCAAGCTTATTTATAATTGAGAAAAAATCAAACAGGTAGAGATTGTTACAGGATTTACGAAGGATTGATGAGGTTTGGGAACTTATGAGAACATTACAGCCAGTTTCCTTACTCCAACTGCCATTTCAAGATAGATCTAGAGGATTGATTTTGAGTTTTCATTTCGTGAGCTTGCTTACAGTTTTAGAGAGCCCATAGAGTGATATCATTAAAAGTGGCTAACAGCCTTATATTATATAATTTTGTTACTTCTTCAATGTAAAAAGTTAGAACCTTAAATCTTTCAGTGTATATGAAAATTTTTACTACAAACTTTTGCTCTCAAAATGAGCTTTAATATTTGGGGAGTAGCTGTTACACTACTCCAGAAAAGAATATTTGAAACTAATTTTAAACTACTAAAGATATGTTAATTGGCTAAGTACCTCACCTTACCAGAGGACTTAGGTCTTTGTTATGCACATTAGAGATTAAGCTTCAGCTGTGTTAGTACAGAGTTGTGGACTGGAGTCATGGAAGTATTTTGAAAAGAAACCTGGTAAAACATATCTTATTCCAAACAACAGTTAATTGGTTATTACTAAATACTGATATTTGGCCTATTACTTATACAAATTTTTCAGGCAAAATTGATAATTTTACTCTTCACATGCTTTTGTACTTCCTACATATTTGTGAGTACTACCCATAGGAAATGCGCTTAGAGTATTTATAGGTGGTTCATCTAATAAAAAGGCTACAGGTATGATTGGATCACTTGCTTATTCTCTTGAGTTTCTGCTGCTTCAGCACAGATTATTAAATTCCATGCTTTAGCCGCTGTTTTTAAAATGTTAAAAATCAAGCTTTCACTTCATATACTGATAGTCATTGTGTGGTTTGTGGTTTACAATTGATTTCAATTACTTAATGCTTTATTGGAGACAGGCTTTCTACTTAAAATCAGTGAGTGATTTCAGTGTAAATTGTCTGACAACTCACTGTCCTTTCAGTGCTCTGGCTCAGACAACTAAACAAAACCATAGACCCAGCTCTTTGAAAATGGTAATGGGGTTGATAACACACCCTCACGAAAAGAGGAAGACTCCATTTGCTTACTTTCAACTCCCAGCTTCACCCTGCCAACTCAGAGATTTCAAAATAAGGCTAAATCTGGACCTTGTTTACAGGATTTGACATTTCTAATTAATGCTTATGTTTAGGTAAATAAAGTTTGTGAGGTGCTGGAGAGATGGCTTAATGATTAAGAGCACTAAATACTGTTCCTTAATAGACCATTTAAGAACTTAAACTGGATTGCCTGGGCTCTTTAACAAGGGAGGACAGATACCAGACAGATTAGGCCTTACATAAGAAAAATTAGTGAAAAAATCTCATTCTTTATATATCCAATACAATAATGCTGGAGATAATAATTTGGTATACAAGTCAATTTATAAATACAAGTGCTCATTGTCCTCAATTTAATCCTCGAGGACTTACCTTAATAAATAATATCTTTACTATATCTTAATAAATAAAAAGGGGGAGTTATCCCTGTATGCTAAATAATGCTCCTTTTATTTCAATTTTAAAATTTTGGATGCCAAAGTTTATGGCACCCTACAACTAGGCATACTTCTGCCTAGGTGAAATAGAGAGATCCACTTATTGACATGTTCCTGTCCAGATATTTTATATGGGGAAGAGGGAATGTTTGTGTTTTTTCTACAGGATGCTACAAGAGTGTGCCAGCTGCCTGGGTGGTTGCTGAGACTTGCTGATCCTGGTTACATGAAGATTCAGCTCTCGTGGTTCGGGTCCCTAGAGTCATTCCTCTGCCCTAAAAGGAAGATGGAAGATCCCCCCTTCACCTTTTGTCATCACAGAGATTTTTGCGTTGCTGCAGTCAGTGTTACGCTCGTGTGTTCCCGTCCACTGTGGCCCTCACGCTCAGACTCTGTACACTGCTGCTTGCTGACTCCAGCTGTTACCCCCTGTCCCTTCATTTCCCTGGTGACTCTTGCTGCCTTAACTGGTAACTGGTGTTGCCATTTTACAGACTGTAGCTTCACAGAAAGCCATCTGTGTAAAGCTACAATGACTGGAGAACTCTGTCCTGGTCATACAGATCTCAGAAATTGGTTCCATTGTCTGCTGGTTGTTCCAGAGAAAAATGACTGATCCTGAACTGTCCTGGAAAAGACCTTGACACTTTCGCTGCTATTGTAGCAGCCATTACTGCTGCAGACATTGTCTCTGCAGTGTCTGGAGTTATCCTCCCCCAATCTATTGTTAGACAAGTACAGTGGGTGAACTTTCTGGAGTAGTTACTAACAATTGGGAATTCTAAATTTCATTATAGGAGTGGCTTGACCACGGCCCTTGGTGGCAACAGCTGAGGAGGACCAAATGAAGTGCCCACTACTTATCGAGAGTGGCTCTGTTTGATGCAGCCCTATGCTGTGGATCAGTATTCATACCATGGTTGGTTTGCAAACTCAGATCTCAACAGTAACGTGACAAGGCCGTTATTCACTCAAGCACTTGTGGCCATTGTACAAAGGGCCTCCCCTGGAATTTGGTTATCTTGCTCAGGACTTACTCTGTATCTGAGTTCCCTGCTCCTGCACCCCATGGACCTGTGGGACCATTGCACTGGGAGGAGAGGGATACTCTCTGTATTCTGAGTTCTCTGCTCTTGCACCCCATGGACCTGTGGGTCCATTTGCACTGGGATTGAGAGAGACTCAGTGATTTCCTTTGATCAGCCCCTGCACATCGCTGAGGTTTCCTCATTGCACGTGATAGGGTGATCATGACTGCTATAAAATTATAATTATAAGGGTGAGATGTAGAGGGCCGCAATAACATGCGCCACCACTAGATGTCGCTGGCTTCCACTGCGCCCCACGTGGAAGGCCAAGTCAGTCAAGATGGCGCCAGCCTTCGCCGCGGCGTCCCGGCCCCCCTTCTCAGGAAGTTGACTGTGCGCATGTGCAAGAGTGCCTTCGTGCCAGGTCTTTGCCCATTCCGGGGCGTGCCTGATGAGGTCATGAGTAAGCAACCAATCAGGTGTGGATGCACGGCATTAGGGGGTATAAAACACACCATGTTGGCGTGACAAAGGGGCTTCCTCTTCTAAGATTAATAAAGTTGATCACAGTAAGGATTTCTATATGTCCACGTGCTTCTTGCCGGCGGGAGATCGCGCGTGGGACAGGAAAACATTATTCTAGGAAAGGGAACTAGGAGCCGTCTTGGGTTTATTGGAGCTCAAGAGAAAGGCAGAGTAGCTCAGTAGAATGACACGGAAGAAGATTTCTAAGGAGCTAGCAGTTTACTTGTGGAATCAGGCTTGTGAATAGATATTTGTATATAGTTAAGAAAATAAAGTTACCTTAATGAGCTAGCAGGTTTCTACCTCAGTTTACACCTGTGTCTTCACTAGTATAAATATTAGATAATCTAAATGGTTGTGCTTGTGTTTGCAGATAAGCAGTAGATGTACGACCTGTTTGCTATCCAGAAGGCTGGGAACAGATACGGTTAATAGCCGGTGACCTGTGCACCATCCAGGAGGTCAGACCTTACGTTTACCTCAGTCATCTACAGAACTACCTATCCTTCGGGGACACTTACAGGGGCGTTGTTAACCTTGAGCCTCCTCCCCACTTAATCTAGAGAATACAGCTTGTAAAAGATGTTACTGGTATTTACAAGAGTCTTCCATGAAGTCCTGTCTTAAGCTTTGTTCTATACACAGGACTGACTTAATTATCATAGGAAACTTTTCCCCAGATTGTGCTGTGCTTAAATATGCCTAATAAACTGTGCCATGTCGGAATCTCAAAGTATGAACCAACACCAGCTACTGAGTCATGTCGAACCAAATTTCCTTCTTACCTCCCCTGATCCACACTCTGCCAGCCATGGTGTTTGCAGAGAGCCTCACACACCTACCTCAGCCTACCAGTTAATTACACAGAGCAAACTACAACAGGCTTTCAACAAAGTCTAAATCCCAACGGGCTGTGGTGGCACACACCTTTACTCCCTCCCTGGGAGGTAGAGGCAGGTAGATCTCTGAGTTCAAGGCCAGCCAGGTCTACAGGTTGAGTTCCAAAACAGCCAGGCCACACAGAGGAACTCTGCCTCAAGAAGAGAACAACCAATTTTTTTTAATGACATAAAATTATGAAAGTATCTTACCAGACTCCTCCTACCAACTGTTCCCGCCCCCACTTCCCTAGGGCCATGCCTGTACTGCTTCACGCCTTCTCTGCTTCTTCCTTATAAAATGGGTATCCACAAGAAGAAACTCATACTGAAACCAGGGCGAACTTAATGACAGGCAAATCTATGGTGACTCCTCATCATGTAATGGATTAATTAAAACTTGAGTTTAATTAATGTGCGTGATTAATACTTTAATTAATGTATCCTGACAGAGCCATATAGAAAAACTCCTTCCTCCCATACTTAATTGGTGCCTTTGCCAAAGAAACATTTCTTCCTCTTTTTAGACTAATAATTAAAACTCCAAAAGTAAAGTTGGTGGTACAGGCCTGTAGTCCCAGCGACTGGGAAGGCTGGGGCAGCAGAATAACAAGCAGAGGCCAGCCTAGCTGCAGAGCAAGTTCAAGACCATCCTGGGCAACTCAGTGACATCCAGTGTCACAAGCAACACGGGAGTTAGAGACAACTCACAGGTACAACCTTTATCTACCATGTGTGAGGCCCAGAGTTCAGTGTGGACATGCACACATACATACACGCACATTAATGCACACGCACACACATGTGCACACACATGTGCATACACGCGCACAGCTTCTGTCCAATCATCTGGTTACTCTGTAATTTGCCTGGATCCAATTGTTCAGTTACTTAGGTTTATACATTGAGGTCAAGATTTACAATAAAACAAATACGTAAAATTATTCTTTTTCAAAATATAAGATTTTTATTTTGTTTTGTTGTCCTGAGTCTCTCTCCATAGCACGAACTGGCATCAAACTTGTAATCTTTCTGCCTCTGGCCTCTCAAACACCTCTGAGTCCCACGACACCCAGCTTAAAACACAAGGACAGGATTCCAAGGACAGAACTTACCGGAAGTGCTGGATGTTAGGCAGTATGCACGCGTGAGGCACTCTGACGATCTTCGGTGTCCCTGTGGTCCCTGAGGTATGTAGGACATAGGCCAGGCACCCCTCACGCCGCATGTCCATGTGCCCCTTCTCTTGGCTCCCGTTCTCACCATTCACTCTCTCTTCTCTGTCATTCACCTTGCATTTATCTGTTCTGTCACTGAGCACTGAGTTCACCACACCATCTTCCCAGTGCAGTCTGAGGAGTACCAGGTCCTTATGTTCCACTGAAACTGTATCGTAGTTCAAAACTGTTTCATGTGAAGATTTGAATTTCTGTTAGAGAAGAAATTTACAAATATTAACGTGTTAAACAGGGAGATGGTGGTGCACACCATGGGAGGCAATGCAAGCTGATCTCTGACTTTGAGGCCAGCCTGGGCTACAGAGTGAGTTCTGATACAGCCAGGACTACACAGAGACAAATGCTGTCTCAAAAAATAAACAAAACAAACAAATAGATAAAATTAACATGTTAAAATAATTATTTCATGAAGACTGTGAAATAGCCATTTTCCGCCAATGTGGCTGAGGAAGGAGGGGAGTACTAGCTTGTATCCTGGGGCAAAGGCAGAAGTGAGGCAGAGCTCACTTATCAAGAGTTAAATGTTCTTACTTTTAAACACCTTCAAGGCAGACATGTAGAAAAACACATACTTACAATACAACACGGTAAAAGCTATAAGGGCTCATAACTGAATGTTAACTCCACACAAAGGGTCAGAGACTTCAGAGGCAATATTGTCTCCAAACGAGGAGGTGGGTAGTTCAGACAACCACCAATATGGAGCACATGATCTACGAGAGCTGACACTGGAGGACACTAAGCACCTCAAAAATGTGGAAAAATGGCAGAGAAGGTGAGGTTTGGTATGGACAGGAGATGAAATGAGAATCTTCAATTACTCTGCATAATCAGCATAAAGGAGTTCGGCCCTGACCTGTATGTGATGGGACCCAACTGACCCCAGTGGCAGAAGCACGGGTCTAAAGTATTAAATGAGAGTCACTTCCTGAACCCCTCCTTTACCATGGTCCCCTGCTAGTCTTGCACAAGGACTGGACACCATGCATCTGGGAGCAGAGCTGGCGGAAGTTGTGCTGTCTGTTACTGAGCCAGCCACTGCAGGGTTCTGACCTGGCTGCTTTCCTGTGATCTGGAAGAAGCTGGATGAAACAAGGTATGTTTAGTTTGGTTGGTTTGGGATTTCGGGGAATAAGCTCTGTTCTGTGGCCCTGGCTGGCCTGGAATTCACTACGTAGACTACACTGACCTCAAACCTGAGGCGTCATCAGCTTCCTGAGTTCTAAGATGACAGAGGACACAGCCACACCTGACCTGACCTGCGCATATTTAAAGTGGGGCTCTTCTGAATAGAGCCTCTTGGGCTGATTTTTACAAACTGCTTAATTGAAAGAATCTGAGTTGTCTTAATAAGTAAATATAAATAACAAAAGACCAAAGCCTGGTAGCTTGCAATGTTTGCTGCATTGCATCTTTCTCTCTCTCTCTCTCTCTCTCTCTCTCTCTCTCTCTCTCTCTCTCTCTCTCCCCCCTCCTCCTTCCCTCCCTTTCCCTTCACACACCCTCATACACTTAAACACCAAGACTTACAGTGATCTGCCGTTTTTCAACCAGGACATACTTTAGGCCACATTTTTTCATAAAGTGGGTTGCTAACGATGGTGGGGAGTCTGGATCAATGGGTGCATAAGCTGCCGGGATCTGAAGAATCCTGCAGGGCACGTATATGGTTAGTACAATGAATACAATTTTCCCATACGCCCTTGATGGCCCTAAGAACTTTATTGTTCCTTAGCATTTCACAGAGTTTAGGGTCGTACCTTGTAGTTATTTTATCTTGCGCCCAATGACTTCTGGAATATTGTAAAATTCTACTTTTACTTCTTATCCCAACTTGGGATGGGGATGCAGCTCAATTGTACAGAGCTCATTTAGCATGCACAAGGCCCTGTGTTCAATACTCAGTATTGAAAAAAAGAAAGCGCTCTTAACACTTAACATACAGGAAGATAACATTTAAGAGAGTTAACAGGCACTGGAGTGATGGTTCAGTGGTTTTTGTTTTTGCTTTTTTTTTTTAACCTAAAGACAATTATAAAATGCTTTACCTGTTTTTTATGATGGACAAATGAGGCCTTTATACTTCAGAGATATTTACATATTTTATTAGTAAAAACTTTTAGTCTTTCCTTAATAGGCTAAAATTAACTGTTAATTTGAAAATTAATAAAAAAATACCAGAAGGAAAGTGTACTTCACCATCTTTAGAAAATGACAAGCTAACACAGAAGAATCTGATAGTAAGTAAAACAATAGCTTACAATGTATACTATGTACTAAAAACTATAAATTAGCTTAGAGGAATACCAGTTTATACTAGAAATATTACCCTAAAATCCAGGAGGGTAAGTTTATCCCAGGTTGACAGTAGAGACCAATTTCCCGAATTCCTCCAAGGTCACAGTGTGCTAGCAGAAAAGCGGATAATTCTGAAGCCTCGCTCAGCAGAGCCTTGTAGGTATAGCACACCGGGGGCTGGTTGTTGCCTTCGTCAAAGCATACAGCTGTTCTATCCAGATAGATGGAGGCAGCCTGATGAACCAACTCCTGCAGAGTCATTTTACTGAGGTTTGTCTAAACACCAGGGGCCGAGAAATCTACACACAGAGAGAAACGTTAGATGTTAGGGGAGTTTCCGGGAGGTGAGGAGGAAACATGTCTACTAGCATAAAGGACCATCAACTGGGTATCTAGGTCAGTGATAGATCCTTTGCTAGTGTGTAAGATCTCAAGTCAAGACCCCAGCACTGCAAAACAATGAACCGAAAGGAAGTGCCCAGATAAGAGCCGTCTATTTAACATTCTGCAAGGTTGACTGATGAAAATGCATGAGGCTGGAGACCGGGGATGTTGCATACTCTGATAAACTATCTTGGGTTATCGTGGCAGCAGGTTTGCTGCCCATCGAGTCCACCCAATGTCCTTGTGGCTATCAACCAAAGCCACTATGAAGATAAGTAGCTTAGCTCCCACCAAGGCTAGGGCTAAGAGCGTCACCTGATCACACCCCAAACCTATAATAGAACTTCCCTTGATTTGCTGGAACCCACCTACCTAATTCCGACCAATGTATTTGAAATGCCTTGATATTTTACTTTTCCTTTGTCTTTCGACTATACAAGTTCATAGACCTGCTTTCACCCCAGGATGTGATTTTTGGGGTAACCTAAATCTGTGGTCCTGAAACCTGATCACTCATATCCGGCTCAGAATAAATGATCTCCTATTGTCCCTATGGTAACAGTAGTGCTTTGTGTTACTAAACCAAACAAACTCTGTATCACTGATACATACCTGAAGCTCTAAACTTACAGAATACCCATGACAACTTTGCTGAGAAGCAAATGACATAAAAAAGTTAACTTGACAACAGTCGAACTAATACTGGATCAGAGCTTAAACATGTGGGAAGGATGTGACATTCACATAATAGAACTCAGTAAGAAGAATTATAGGTCTATTTCTCAACTGACCACAATACTAAAAGGATATATGTTTAAAAATAAGCAATAAAGGGGCTGGAGAGATGGCTCAGTGGTTAAGAGCACTGACTGCTCTTCCAGAGGTCCTGAGTTAAATTCCCAGCAACCACATAGTGGCTCACAACCATCTGCAATGGGATCTGATGCCCTCTTCCAATGTGTCTGAGGACAGCTGCAGTGTACTGATATAAATAAGATAGGCTGGAGAGATGGATCCTTGGTTAACCACACTAGTTGCCAAATTAGCTGGGTTCCATTGCCAGAATCACATGGCAGCCCACAAGCACTACTAACTCCAGTTCCCGGGCTTCCAACTACATCTCCCGACATCTGTAGGCACCAGAAACAAACATGGTATATGTGTGGGCAAAACACTCATAGACAGAAAATAAATCTTTTTTGTAGATACTTTATAGCTATGTATTTTTTTGCCTGTATGCATGTGTTATCTATGTTTATGTCTGCTAGATCTCCTGGAACTGGGGTTGTAAATGGTTGTGACATACTATGTAGGTGCTGGGAACTGAACTCAGGTCCTCTGCAAGAGGCTCTTAACCACTGAGCCATCTCTCCAGCCCAAAACAAACCAATCTTAAAAAAATTTTTTTTTAAAGCACATAAACAATCAATATGACTAAATTTAAAGCACTTCACTTTTTTTTTTTACTTTCAGTTTTTGTTACAAATTAATTTAAAGTGCTCAAGTTCCTCTGTATGGTGACTTTCAAATAACTTATGTAAAATAAAATGTTATGTAAATAAGTCTGCTTTTAAATTCCTGTGGGAATTAAAGCTAGAGGAGGACTTCTTTTTTCAATGTTTTTCTTTTGCAATGCTGGAGATTAAAGCCAGGGCCTGGAGCTCGCTAGACAAGCACACTGTCACTGAGTAACATCCACAGGCCTCAAATCAATCTTTACCAGAAAGCAAAGCGAAGCAAGAAAACGAACAAGCCAAGAGGGAATCCTCATTTAATACCTACACAGTTACAGCCCATTATCCGCTACAGGGCTTATCATTTATCATAGTGAAATTCTAAAACGACAAGAAATAAACTCTTCGAGCTCTATCTCACGTGTTGCCAATAGATTCTTTTCAATTTAGGTCCTAAATAGTGTTAGACGTTAATACAGTATTAGGATCGACAAATAAAGTGTTCTTGGTTGCCAGCCCATGCCTTTGAGCCCAGCACACAGGAGGCAGAGGCTTGGACTTGTGAATTCCAGAGCTTTGTGAGTTCTAAGAGCTACTTAGTGAGGCCCTCTCACAGAAAAGTGTGGATTTTTTTTTTTAAAATATAGGTTAGAAGACTTCAAATAGTATTTCATAAGAAAAGAGAAAGATGAGAAGGAAAGACAGACAGACAATCCTAGGCAGAGGCAAGCTGATCTCTGTAAGAGCAGTCTGTGTATATAGTTCCTGAACAGCCAGGGCCACACACAGAGATCCTGTCTCAAAAACAAACTATAAACAAAAACCACTAGGGATCAATGCTAACAAAAATATTGTAACTCCTAGTTTCCTTGAAGGCAAAGGAGACTTTCTACTGAATCCTATTAACATATCAGAGAAAAAGAAGAGTTATCAAGTGTCATATTTAATTATTCCAGTTTTTTACCTGTTCATACTTAGGTGGCTTACTTTCTGATTCAAAATACAATTAATCTTCAATTGTATCATTTTAATTATACCATCCAGCTGGTAATTAAAAGCCTTCTTAAACCCATAAAATAAAAAATGTCCAAAAGGGTGCAAAAATTTTGAAATGTGATTTCTAAGTATCAAATTTTAAAGAACAAGACAATTTTAATACTTAATGGTATTTTTAATAAATATTTCCATAAATCTAACTTTTGTATATACAAGAGATGATTTTTCAGATACACAAACGGCCATTAAACAAATTATATGAACTATAGTATACTCTACAGGATACAGGGAATGAGTTTATTTTTGAATATAAGGTTATTGCAACAAAGTATCTCATACGACTGTTACCTGTATAAGAACACAGAATACCCAAATAAACTTTGTTAAGTACCCAATTTTCCACATTAATGTATTCTACTTATTTTTTTTACAAAAATCAAGTCTGGACCTGGAGATCTGTCTTAGGAGTTAAACTGCACCTGTTCTTTCAGAGAATACAGGTTCCATGCCAGCACCCAGTTGGGAGCTCAATACAGTCCATAGTTCCAATTCTAGGCGATCCGACAGCCTTTGAAGACACCAGGCAGGAACATGGGGCACTTACATACATGTAGGTAAAACATCCCCATACCTAAAATTAAAAAAAAAAAAAAGTCTGTTCAAAAGTTGCCTTTTCTCCAAAAAGCAAGCACATGCGTAACTGTTAATTTTGCACAAGAAAATATAATCTAATAACATACAGTAGAATAACAGTACTATAACTTAGTTCTTTAAAAAGAAAATGTCATTTTTAAACTAACTACAAAACTGGCCACACAAAGTCTATAAAATTACGGAGTTTTTCTACTTTGAATTTAAAAATTCCCAGTGGCAAAAATTCTTGCCTAAGTTTTCATTTCAGTCATTGAATTTAATGTCTACGTCCCTGACTCTCTGTCCCTTAGATGGCTCAGAAATGAACTTGTCATCACAGCAGAAAGCCTGAGTTTGATCATGGTCTGGACTCACAAAATGGAAAGAGAGAACCAAGTCCCGAAAGGTACTTTTTAAAAAGCATGCTGGGCGCGCGCGCGCACGCACACACACACACGCTTTAATTTTAAATAAATAAAAGAAAAACAAGCCAACTTTGAAAAAGGATGATCTAGATGATCTAGCAAGCAAATTTCGTGCTATAGCATTAAGATTAAGAGGGTCGCTAATGTACAACTGTAAATGAAACCATTTAGTCACCAACAGATCCTGCTCTTAAGGGCTCTCCCTATATTGGGCGCTATAAATACAGGTAAATTATCCATCTGCATCTTGATACACAACACGCAGCCGCCACCTTTAGTAACAATGCACTTCGTGGATCAGGTACACTTGCATTTCACTGAATGGCACCGGGCGCAAGTAGGTGACCCAGGAGACCACACAGCAGCCCGAAGCCGGGTCCGGCGGAAGTGGGCCGGACCCGGGATGGAGCAGCCGGTGGCTCCCACAGTCCCTCACTCTCCCGCGAACTCCCGCCCCACCTTTTCACGACAGTGCGCGGCCTGCACTTTCCAGCCCAGTAGCGGACGCTCAGCAGCCGTAAAGCGGACCAACGCGTCATCTGCCGGCGCCCGAACGTCACGCCAGCGTCGGGGGCGGGCTCTCGCCGACGGGCTCCGCCCCAGAGCGCCGCGTGATCCTGCAGAGGGTGGGACAGCTTTTACCCAGGCCTATTTGGACTGAGCAGATTCATACCTGACCTACACTCCCAGCAACATACCTGTGTATGTGTGTGCGTCTGTATGAGTTTACGTGTACTGTGTGCGTGCAGGTGCGGACGGATTCCCTGGAGCATCCAGGTGGTTGTGAGCCACTACGTGGGTGCTGGGGACCTAAAACTCTCCAACACAGTTGAAATTTGACCTGGAGTCTCCGCCTTCCTAAAGGGGGAGGGGGTGCGTAGAAATATCCCAAAGTCTGAAGTGAAGAAATCACCATCAAATTGGCCTTATGCCATCCACATCTTCTGGGAATATACTCAATACTGGTTGGGATCGTCACTGCATGGGTGAAGCACGCAAGGGAAGCCCCCTTGAATGTGTGTTTTCCAAGGGCGGCAATTATGACAATAAATGGAAAGGATCACAACTAGGGTGAGTTACTGTGCCCCAGCAGAGAGGAAAGGAACAGGGATTTTTTTTAAAAAAAAAAAAATAATAAGATTTATTTATTATATATAAGTACACTGTTGCTCTCTTCAGCCACACCAGAAGAGAACATCAGACCTCATTACAGATGGTTGTGTGCCACCATGTGGTTGCTGGGAATTGAATTCAGGACCTTTGGAAGAGCAGTCAGTGCTTTTAACCACTGAGCTATCTCTCCAGCCCAGGAGCAGGGATTTTTTTTTTTTTTTTGTCTCTGTGTTCCTGGAAGAAGGAAAGGTGGGATCGGCAAAGCATCCATCTATAGAGGTTTAAAAGGCATAGCAGTATGTCCTTAGCAGTTGGGGACCAGAAGCTTGTAAAGGGCCACGATTCACCATAAAATAACACCCCGGACTCAAGTAGTATGTAAACAACGCTTAGTGTTTTATCCTGCAGAAGTCCAGGATGGTGGCATCTCCCAATTACCAGGATCGAGAGACAAACAAGTGAGCTCGAAGATTTGATTTAAAGCACATTGGAATTCCAGGTTAGATGAGCTTTATCTTATTCTATCTCTAGGCATTGTTATTGGGGAAGTCTAGAAATATTGTTGAGGAAGTCTGGAAACCGCTGCTGACCATTGTCCTTGCCTCAGGCCAGGTGGCTGGGCAGCCCCTGATAACAGGGCAGTTTCTGAAGCCTAGTTTTTTTTCCACTAACTGACTTGCCTGGGCTTCGGCCTAGCCGATTAAAGTGACAGTTTGAAGCCTATCATGGAATCAGCCCAGCCTTCTCATCTGTTGTACCAAACGCGCAAGAAATACCCATTTGGAAGCCACCTTTTCCTGTGTACTACAGGCATCCCCAAACACCTTTTTAGTGTTTTATTCTAGTTATCTTTCAATTGCTGTGATAAAACATGACCAAAAGCAACTTGGGGAACCAAGATTTATCAAAACACTACCACTAACAAAAGTCAGGATAAGAACTCAAGGCCAAACTCTGGTGGTGGGGCCTGATGCAAACACTATGGTAGAATGGTGGTCACAGGCTTGCTCAGACTGACTTTTCTTTCTTTTGAAAAAGTATTTCATGTGTAATGGCCTTTTACCTGCATGTTTACGCACCATATGATGCAAGACCACAGAGGGATCTTAGTGTTAGGACATCTAGAACTGGAGCTATAGATGAGTCACTCCGGATACTGAGAATTAAGCCTGGGTCCTCTGGACGAGCAGCCAGTGGGCTTAACCCCTGGACCATCTCTCCAGCCCTCAGGCTGTTTTCTGGCCCACGTGCCCAGGAGTGTCATTGTCCACACTGGGCTGAGTCCTCCCACATCAGCCATTAATCAAGAAAAATGCCCAATGTGATTGAAGCATTTTTCTCAATTGAGGTTCCCTCTTTCCATATGACTCTAGCTTGGGTCAAGTTGACAAAGAACTAGCCACCACACTTGTCTTTTCTCCCCAGAAGAATATCACCTTTTATCTGCCCAGTAAACCTCTCCTCTTACCCTCTTGTTCACTTTGATGCTCTGGTGTTCCAGCCTCTGGACAACAACATCAGAAATGCCTGGACTGATTTTAAAGGTGGATCCCAACTCCTTATCCCCACAGGCTTTCAAGTTTTCCAGTCAGGGCCCCAAGTTTACACTTTTAAAAAAGATATCTTCATCTTAGTTCAGATTCTGAACTGCTTTTCCCAATGCTTTCCAGTATTTCACAGCTTTAAGGGATTCTTAACTTGCCAACTCAACCCCTTAACACCTCATCCTTTAGAAGTCTGATTCTGAAGGATCCTAGTTCTTACTTAAGTGTAAGAGCTATTAAGAGACTTGGCCCGGTAGAAACTAGGTAGGTTATGGAGTTCCTGTGAAGGACCCTAAGGGCTTTCACCAGCTTTACACCCACCGCCTCAGGTCAAGGCTAGGCCAAATTTCATTCTCCACCCACAGTTCTCGGGAGGAGTAGGGACATTCTTGAAAAACCACAGAATGTACTGACTGATAGTCACATGACCCCCTGGTCCCAGATAGAGTTTGAATGCATGTCTTATGCTTGCTAGCCAATAGATTCAAAGGTCAATATGCTTAGCCAATAAGTTTAAACTATAACCTTGCTGATGTAACCTGTACCCCTAAAAAGTATAAAAACTGCTTGTTATAGCCATTCCAGGTCACCTTCCAGTCACTTTCCATGAGGGGCTGATTGAAGGTTGACCCCAACACGCAGGAAAATAAACCTCTTGGATTTGCATCGAACCCCATTCTCATGTCTCACTTTTGGGGGGGGGGGGAGGTCTCCTGGTAGTTAAGACTCACTTCAAGCCTTACAATCCCAGCTTGTTTATTTTCTTCTTCTGGAGTATGGTTTCTCAATATTGCCATGTTGACCTGGAGGTTCAAGAACCTCTTGCCTTAGCCTCTCATTCTCTCACAGTAAAGAGACTTTCCACTAGTGGAGAGGGGATTTCCAAAGCCAAGTCCCCCTCACTCATTCTCCCTGGACATTTAAATGTTTTTAGTGGTACAGTGTGGGTCCTCTTCTCCTTATTCTGGATTGGCTGACTTCAACAAGTAAAAGGGAGATGATATACACAGCCTCACACAAGCAGAGACGTGTCCAGGACTGATCTTGGGCACATCAGTAGAGTGAAAAAGCCCACCAGGCCTTTATTCTGAATGAACATGGGGGTTATCCTTGGCCTCTTTTCCCACCTGTCTGCCTGTTGGGGTGCTTACCTTCAATAATTTGTGCTTTTCCCTTTCCTTCCCAATTATTTTCTTCCTACTCATTTTGGGCTATCTCATGTTAAAGAGACTTATCTAGAATGTAATAAATTCATGATCACCCATTCTTATTTTAAAGTTTTCTAAGTCAGTAAGGGTTGCAGAGACTAGGGTGCATCTCAGTTCAGTACTTGTTCAATGCCATTTCAATTGATACACCATGGGCAGACCTTGAACACCAGATACCAATCAGTGCCTCAGCCTCTTAAGTAAATGAGCTCACAGACCTGCACCACGCTTACACTGACTCTTGGTAAGTAAACATGTATGCTGGGATGAGTTTTATGAAACTAGAAAGTGGTAAACAGACTCAGGATGGAACAGAAAGCAGTTTCTTGTGGACTTTATGATAGTGTATGGTCCTAGCCAGAGCAAGGCCTGTTGTTTTTTGTGATTCATAAACATGAAGTTTATATAATTATATGGCCATCTGAGCTATAATGTACCTGGTTTATCACAAGCTAGAATTGAGGATGGCAAATGTTGCAGCATATCTTATACTGTGACCCCCAAGACTGTGTACTGGAAAAACCTGTCTCTGGTTATATGGCTCAGCCCTAGCACACGCCTTGAATCCAAGAACTTTCTGTTTACTGTAAACAAGACTAAATAAAGTCAACCATAGGTCAAGAGGTGAACAAGCAACCATTGACAGGGAGTCAACATGCGGAAAAAAATAACTGAGGGGAAGTCAGAAGAACGGACAGAGACGAACAGGAAGCAGGAGGGAGGAACATTCCATTGGAAGGGTTTTTAAGATATTGTGGAGATATTGTGTGCACCACCCCCCTCACCACTGGGGAATTTGTTAGAGTAAACTAGTACAAAACCCACACTGTAGATTTTGACCTAACACTGTTCCCCTTCACCCAGGAACAGTCTACTTCCCAGAAACAAGAATATCAGGTATTATATAGCTTAAAACCAGTCCCTTTCCCATATGTAACTCTTCCCCCCATATGTAACTTTTATACAACTAACAGCTATATTATTTCCAAGTCTACTTCCAGGTGTTAAACAGTAAGTACCATCCCAATGGCAGCCAAGTGCCGGAAGTCCTCAGCACATTCATGATCACATACTGCCCATCTCACTGCCTCTCTTCTCGGATTCTCCTCCTCTTCCCCCAGTCTCACTTCTCACTGGGAAGTGAGCAGCACTGCTTCCTTCAGAAACAAATTGGAAAACGGTTTTTCCTGTATGCAGAACAATCCACGAAAGTCAAGCTATGAGTTTCTAGTGAGTGGGTTAAGCCTATCACAAGCAAGAGCCAACAGCAGGCAGCAGAAAAAGTGAGTCCAATAGGGAACGTCCTGGAGGACAAACAGGACCCTAGGTAAGGCTTCCCAAGCCATTCCCACCAGAGGCATTTTTATATTATGGGCTTTAGTTTGGGAGTGATTGGCTCTCTACTCACTGGCTGTTCTAAAGGACACATCATTTTCATTCTTGGGCTGTTTTGCTCTTTCTCTTTTCTCAGACTGGAGCCCAGCCTGGCCCTGGACAACTGGTCTTGGAAGAACTCCTAGGACCAACAAGCTTAAGGAGCCTTAATGAGAAGGCTCGATGAGAAGGGCACTTGCTGCTGAGCCCAACTAATGGCGTTGTCTGAGGTCCAAACTGAACCTCTTCTGGGACCCCTCGAATGAGATTCATGGAGGCGGGGTGAGCGATACAAAAGCAAGAGTTTGCAGGGGCTGTCCCATTCCAAGGGGAGACAACCCTGGATACATTCTTAACAGGGGGTTATATACCTTGCAAACAATTGGGGCAGAATTTGCACAAAGGTACCTAGGCAGGGCACAATGGCATTTGATGGAAACAACTTTCAGATCCACACCGTGTACTGTTCAGGACTTTTAGTTGGGAGTCAGGTAGCTTTGTGTGACAGGTTTGGTTTGCTGCTGTTCCAGGAACTAAACCAGCTTTTTTCTTCCAGGAAGGGAGGGGTCCTTGTGCTCAGAAGTTTGTAGTGAGAATTTTCCCGCTGGCCCCGTATTGGTCCCAATTCTGGTTCTTTCAGTTGAGTTTGGTTCCACACAAGGTAGACAGATGACTCCCACAGATTGTCTTGACATTCTATTTTCCAGTTACTTCACTGCCCTCCTGCTTGGCATGTGTTTGCCCAGCTCATAAGAGATGGACTATTTATTAAAATGCCTGAATCAGAGAAATAAGATCTCATCAGCTGATGCCAGGTATGGAACCTGGCACTGCCTTCATGCTGCGCACCATAATGTACTGATTACTACTATTTTTAAAAAGCACACATATAAACACGTTTATTACATATATTTGTTGCCAAAAACAAAAAAATCACACACACACATATACAAAAAAAAAAGTAGGCTTACATTAGTTTAGGACGTTAATTGTCTTCAAACACATTTTCATCTTCTTTCAGCATATAGTACTCTAGTTATATACATTTAAAGCAGATAAAATAAGGCTTGAAACTGGTAAAAATGTTAATTTAATCCATACTCAGAAACTTGTAAAATAAAAGGTAACAATGAAGAAATAATTAAGAAAGTTGTACAAACGACCATGGTTATTATTTCCCTTTATAAAAGTATTCCAATAAAACAAAATAAAAACTGTGGAACACAAAAGTCAAATTAGAGATTTTGGTTGTAGTACCTTCCCTGAGTTTCTTTGTAAAACATCAAATTTAAATAAGGCCATTTAAAAACTGACCTAAGGCCTTACCCCTCCACGCCGCCATTACACACAACGCATGTAACACAGGAGGTTGCACCCACTAAAATGGCCCCAGGGCTGTGAAAGGCCAGCCTGTGTCTATGCCACAGGACAACCTCAGGCACCGCACGCAGCACATGACCTTGAAGTCCTAACAGTTTATCTTGACCTGCCATATGTGACACACCACACTATATACCAAATGTAGACTAATGATTTCAGTTATTAATAAATATTATATTTCTAAGTGGGTTTGGAAAGTAGCAAATTTTGGCAATATAGAGACAATTATTTTTCCATGTGAAAAATCCCACACAAACAGGAGTTAGTAAATCACCTCAATCCACTAAATCTGCATGATAAAAAAATTAAAAATGTCACTAGACCTAACAAAAAAAATTAACACATGATCATGAGCTAACGCTTGGGTACAGGCAATCTAATTCCCCAAACAGTGGCTGTCCCCTCAGCCTTTAAACAAAATCGGCCCTACTGTGTCTCTATTCCCTCTGTTTAAACCAAATGCATACATGTATACAAGTACACAGTTCTGTAAATGATCAAGCACTCATTCAAACAGCCAAGTTTAATCAAATCAAGGATAAAGGCTTACTTGAAATTAAAATTTTCTCTTTCCAATGTACTTACTAAGTTATTTGCTAGGCTAAATATTTTCTGTCAAGTGTAGAAAAACAGGGCTCCAGATAGATTTCTCAGTCCTTCTGGTATATCCCAAAGAGATGGAAAAGGTCTGCAAACCTCCATCACAAGGAAACTGAAAACTAATTTAGTGAAAGCTAATTACCATTAGCTTCTGAAGCTACTGACCATGCATGGTAAAGAAGTAGGGGTAAAACGGCAGCTCTAAGCCTCCCAGACAAGCACGCAAGTTCCCGCTAAGCATTAAGTTTATGAATGACTTAGGAAACAGATGTGGAGTCCGAGGCACAGAAAGAGGCTCTTTATCTTGAGACAGGAAAGCCCAGGTTGGCCTTGAACTTGGGACTCTCCTGCCTTAGCTTTCCACATAGGTTTTCATTTTTTAGGAGTTGTACACTGGTCCCCAGAGCCATACATGTGTGTATGGGGTGGAAGAATCAAAGACCAAGGCCATAACTGCAGGCTTGACTGCATAGACTAGATACATACGGGGCACAATGAATTCAAGCTTTTCATGAAACTTTATAAAGCTCCCTGTCCTGGGCACACAACCTCCCTATCTCACCTCTTTAGAACCATTCAAGCATGGGTCTGGGAAATGCCACTAACTTCCTGCCTTCTCTTGGGTGAAAAGTCAGTCCTTATACAAAAAGAATCCCCACATGTCGCATTACATGTAATCTTTATGATTCAATTATAGCAATTCAGTGACCTCAGAAAATCTCAAAACTTAAGGTATAATACATAAGCAAGTGGTGTCCATTTTGTACCAACTGAGGAACACATGTAAACCACTTCTTGATGACCTTTCAGTCTGGAAGCAGCACGTCTGTCCAGGCAGCTACCATTCCAGATCCACAGGGTACTGGCCAGTGAGGCAAGCCGTACAGTGTCCCGTCTTCTCGAAATACTCCAGACCATTTCCATTTTCTTGAATTGCGATATCACGCTTTTTAACTTTCTGCTTCTTGAACTTTATTTCTTGTTGCACAGACGAAACCAGTCCTTCCACTGACAGATACACAACACTGTTTGCTCCTGCAGGAGGAGAGGAAAACATGTCTCACCACAACACAGCTACCTACAGACATTGCTGACGGTCAGGACGAAAGCTTCTCTCTTAGCCTTCCTAAAAAAGGGAAGGCTGTGATGACATACAGCCTGCAGTCCCCGCTGCTTCAGAAGCTGAGGCAAGATGATGCCAGGACCAAGTCAACCAGGACAATTCAAACTTTTAAAGGCGAGAGAAACTGGGAATGTAGCTTAGCGGAAAAATGCTGGTTTAGAGCTTAAAAATCTACAAATCTCTCGATTCAATCGTGTGTGTGTGTGTGTGTGTGGGTGGGTTATTCTACTCTATGATAAAACATGGTCTTCTGATCTTGCTTTGACCTATGGCTCTAATATAAAAAGTGCCCCACCCGTTTTTCTCTTTAGAGTAATTGTGTTCAATGTCATAATAATTATTGTGGGGTTTTTGTTTTTATTTTGTTTTGTTGAGATAAGGCTTCACTCTGTAGCCCTGGCTATCCTAGAATTAATTACCATTATAGACCTTGCTGGCCTTAAACTCGGACCTGGCTGCCTCTGCCTCCTGTGTTAGATTTAAAGGCACGTGTTACCACATAAGATAGGATTTGCAATCTTTGTGTTATTACTAGAAGGTAACTTTTGGTGCTACTGTGAATGACTGACCCCTAGCGTGTATGTGCACATGTATACATGAGTCTGTAGAAGGCCAAGGTAGTGGTCTCAGGGTCACGGATTCTGTGACTCTAGCTAGCCTGCTTACTCTGGGTATACAGTCTCCACTCTGGAATTAGACACACCTACCCCACGTATCATTTACAGACTCAACTCTGGTCCCCCAAAACTTGCAGAGCCAGAACTAGAGCCAGGACCAGCTCCCCAGCACTCAAATTTACCTTCTAACTAATTGCTGTTTTACACAAAAGTACACTCAAAATTTAAAACAGACAGTTAATAATATTTATAGAAATGTTAATACCTACCAAGGTACTCTGCAAGATACTCAAATTCGGGCTTATTGGCTATAAGCTCTTCTTTTGTAGGAATGTTTATTCCCATGAAGCACGGATGTTTTATTGGTGGCGAAGCGACTCGAATGTGTACCTTGGGAAAAAAAATCATATCATATACTCGCAGCCCAACTAATCATGCATTCCTGTTGACTGACTGTATACATGCCTAGTGCTTTTGTTTTATTTGAATGCCTAAATGGTACTTTGCTGATCTGTACTTAGTAAAAATGGTAAAATCTGCTAGGTTATAATGAAAATCTCACTAATCATAACATGGCTCCTTCTGTCTGCTATTGGTTTTGCCCTTTCTGTTTGGTCCATTTACATGGTTACAACTAGTAGCTACATTTTATTTTTAATCTTTTATATATTATAAATCTTCACACAGATTTAAATGTCCACGCCATATTTCATCACAGGCAAACATGTCATTTTATATACTTAATCTACTTGCCCGGTATGTGATTAGCGATTCTTTTTTACTATAGCAACAGATGCTGAATTGATTATATCCTCTTGTTTCTACTCTCTAACCTTCATAGAGTTCAACAGTGAGATTAGCAGAACCATAATCAGTCATAAAAAACCTGGAAAACCTTAGTAATTCTTGAAATGTTCTAATACAGGCCGTCCTTATTGCTTTCCATCCCACTTTTCAAACTCATTCAAACATATATATATATATATATATATGGCATCTTGCTTCTATAACTTAAGGGACTGAAATAGTTACAGTTGAGACTCCAACTGAGTCACACAGACTTTCTGAGCTTTTTGAAGAATTTAAAGTTATTTTATACTACGTTTTGTTTATTAAAGGTATAGCAACATGATATGCTGCCCCGTTTTATGTCAGCCTAAGTCATCTGAGAGGACGGAGCGTCAATTAAGAAAATGTGTCGTCCATCAGAGGAAGCACCTGGCCTCAGGAGACTTCAAGTGTCAGGGTGGGTTGATGCCCAGGGGAACCCCCACCTGCTCAGAGGAATAGGGGGAGGGGTGTGAGGGGAGGGTAAGAAAGTTAGGGAGAGGTGACTGAGGGCAGTGAGCAGGATGTAAAGTGAATAAGCAAAATTAATTAATTAATTAAGTAAGTAATAAAAACCTCCTTAGCTCCAGCTGGAGGCAGGCTTGTAAGGTATTTTCTTAATTAGTGATCAATGGGGGAGGGTCCAGCCTGTTGTGGGTCAGGCCTCCCTGGTCTGGTGGTCCTGGGTTCTTCTATAAGAAAGCAGGCTGAGCAAACAGAGAGGAGCAAGCAAGCCAGTGAGCAGCACCCTCCACGGCCTCTGCATCAGCTCCTGCCTCCAGGTTCCCGCCCTGCTTGAGTTCCTGTCCTGACTTCCTCCATGATGAACAGTGATGTGGAAGTGTAAGCCAATAACCCTTTCATCTCCAACTCATTTTTTGGCGGTTGTGGTGTTTCATCGCAGCAACAGAAACCCTAACTAAGACGGACGTCTAAAGGAACAATATATAACATTAATTAAAAAATATTATAGTGTGAAACATACTTGGGTTTTTTAATTGTTTTTTTTTGGAGACAGGATTGTAAGCAGCCACAGCAGGCCTCTGCCACTGCCTCCCAAGTGCTGGGAGTGACTTCTAGGTTCACCTTTTCAATCTATGAAGGTTAAACTTAGTAGAGTGTAAGAGTAGTTAGCACACGTTCTCCATCGTGCTGCCCAGCTCTATAGAGCAACCTGATATGCAACGTCACAGAGACTCTCCACTGGGATACAGTACTCTGTGTCCACACCATACGGTTAATTACTGGTACTACAGCATATGCTTTAAAACACTCACCTCCTTTGCACCGGATTCTTTGAGGAGTTTTATGATGGGTGAGATAGTATTGCCTCTCACAATGGAATCATCTATGAGAACAATTCTTTTGCCTTTAAAGTTGTCAGACAACACGCCGAATTTCTTTGCAACCCCAAGTTGTCTTAGCCTCATGTTTGGCTGAATGAAGGTTCTTCCTACATACCGGTTCTTACACAGCACCTCCACATATGGCAGCCCACACTGATGGAGGGGAAATAAATGCACGTTAGTAGCAAAACTGGCCTAAAAATATGACTCTGAGAGACAAAAGATCTTCATTCATTCCCTCGAGGTAACTGTCTCTATAGCACATGTGCACTATTCCTTCACGTAGAAGCTAAGTAAGCACGCTCATCTACCTATGACCACTAAATTCTGCATGCATTCATAATGCCACCTTGTTTCTGGAAAAGTATTTCACTATGTTGCCTAGGCTGGCCTCTGACCCATGGCAATGCTTCTGCCTCGGTTTCTCTCGTACTGGGATTGAAAGCCTATGCTAACACAAAACAGCTCTATCCTTTTTTAAAAAATGGGGGCCATAGATTTTCAAGTAAGATGCTATCTTCTTCTGTGTGACCCCACGAAGAAGAGTCAGAAATACAAGAAAATAGGCTATTCCAAGGAAAAGAAGGAGGGCCATGGAAACTCACAAAGGAATTAATACAACAGTTTAAAACACTGGGAAAAAGATGAGCACCACCAATAAAAAGCTAGCCAACCTGAAGGAGTGTGTGTGTGTGTGTGTGTGTGTGTGTGTGTGTGTGTGTGTGTGTGTGTGTGTGTGTGTGTGTGTCTGTTTGTGTTGAAAGCAGAACAGGGACCAGGTGAGAGAGGGAGAGACCGTAAGGTAGAAGTGAAGGACAAAAAAGAATGCCCCTAATAGGAAAGCACAAAGGACAGCTACTGTGTGTGTGGAAGCAAGAGTGCAGAGAGGGAGAAGGGGGTGAGTAAGAATACCATAAATGACACGTGTATGTCCAAATGTCACAGTGAAACCCATTATTCTGTGTGCTGTTAAACATTTAAAATGAGGGCCAATATTCTAATCTTTGGGTAATTAAAAATGACTTATTGCATGGGCTTGTGTGGAAGTCAGGGTCCTGGGTTCTCCCGTGGTCTCAGAGAACAGACATGTCTCAGCCCACTTTTCCTTGAAAGAGATGTTTAATAACTCAAGCACAGGAAGGTACATTAGATACCAAATCTTTTCTTCTTAAAGTTAATGAATTTCCCCTTTGTGGGTCACATTTCTTATTTCACTGCCCGGTGACCAACTCACAGATAACAATTAAAAGTAAATACCTTTGTCGCATACCCCAGGGCCGCAGGCGTGGCAGATTCTGGAACTGTGCTGACCAGGTCCGCCTCCACCGGTGCTTCAACTGCCAGCTGCTGGCCACACCGGTACCTTACCGTATAAACCATCTGGTCTGGAAGGTTTGGAAAGAAAACCAAATTGTCTTAACTTAGCAGAATTTCACCTTAATATGTATTAGAAAGATAATCTTTATTAAAGAAAACCAAAATCTAACAGTTGAAAAGAGAAGCAGTCATGACTTGTAATTCAGTAACATATTCACAGCCGAAAGCCATGTTCCTCCCAAGAGCCACATGTGCCTTTGGGCCAAGGACTCTCATGTTTCAATAAGATAATGAGACTACTTAAACAGTGAAAGAGAAGAAACATACTTACCTTCAAACATACTATCTGGTCTTGCAAAATAAACATATTCGAAGATACAAAAAGCCACTGGGTCTCCATTAGACCTTGGAATTATATCAAGAGTTCTGACACCATGTCTGGATATTTCTACAATTTCCCCAGGCTTCACTTCATGGCAATATCTGAGGAAAAACAACCAGAAGACACTTGTGAAGCCTATCATTTCATACAAAGAGTATATGCTAAGTTTTAAAATAAAACAAAGGGGTCGGTAAGTATTCTCATCCATGTGCCCACTGTCAAGTCCCGACAGCACACGCATTTTCCCTATGATCTGTAGTTATCACTCTGCTTTTAAAGTTATTGTGCCTTTTTTGAGAGAAACAGAGATAGAGAGGGTAAAGAGACTCTTAATTAATTTTTACTATCATGACTTAAGGAGCTGGTGAATGGTTGGGTAGGGAAGGACACTTGACAAACTGAGATTGTCCGGGGAGCCCACTTGGTAGAAGTGAAGAACTGACTTCGCCGTTTTACCATTTTACAGGTGCGCAGGGGCACACACACCCCTTCACAACACAGAATAAACAAATACAAAACAGACACCCCGCTCAGCCCGCTCAGCCCGCTCCCAGGGGCGAGTACTATGCCGCAGCCAGCTGTTACTGCCTGCTGAGGTCCAAGCTCAGGTCTGCACGCTCCAACAGCAGGCTCTTCACCAACTGAGCCACCGCCCCAGCTTGAGTTCCTACTTTCTAAAGTAAGTCCTCGGCCGGCAGCATTCGCTACTAAGCCGAGAGACCTTAGTTTGATCTCCAGGACCCACAGGGTGGAAAAAGAGAACTGACTACTTCTTTTATCCTTTGATGCTGCACATGCCCCTCCCCACGAAAAATAAATAAATGTAATCATAAACAAACAGAGGAAGAATTGCCACAGGATCCAAGGTAGCCTGGGCTAGAGTGAGACCTAGGATCAAAACCAAACACATACATACACAGTAGGAAAAAAAAAAATCAAGTGAGTCAGACAATATTTTCAGAATCAAAAGGTAGTATTGGAACATTAAAGTCACATTGCTAAGCACACTATAAATAACAAAACACATTCATAAATGCTTTCTTACAGCAAAGAAAAAGGTTTGGAAAAATATCCAGGTCAGTGGTGTTGACACGAGTCTTTAATATCAGCACTCAGGAGGCAGAGGCAGGCAGATCTCTATGAGTCCAAGGGCAGCCTGGTCTACAGAGTGAGTTCCAAGATAGCTAAGGCTACAGAGAAACCCTCCCTGCCTCAGAATCAAAACAGAAAGAAACGAAAAAGTAAATAAATAAAATATCTACTACCTCCCTTTAAAAATTATATAATCTGGGCTGGGGATTTAGCTCAGTGGTAGAGCGCTTACCTAGGAAGCACAAGGCCCTGGGTTGGGTCCCCAGCTCAAAAAAAAAAAAAAGAACCAAAAAAAAAAAAAAAAAAATTATATAATCTGATCCTCTCGTTTCTTTATCTCTAGTTTTTGGATACAGGGGTGACCAAGCTGGAATTAACTCTTAAGTTTAAGGCTCAAATACATTTCCAGCTCTAACTTCCCCCCAGCCAGTTTTGTGCATTAGGTGTGCATTTACCACACTTCGAATAAAGTCTGTTCCTTCCTGTCACTTGCCAGCCCTCCTTTGGGGGGAGTAGGAAGATAAGACACAGTGTCCATATATATCCTCAAAGTTATAACCTCGCTGTCTCAGACTTCTGAGTGCTAGGAATACAGGCATATGTCATCAAATTTGGTAGACATTTTTCCTCATAAATGTAGAGAGAAATAACATGATGAATGGGATACGACTTACCTCGCACCAATAGATAAAAAGCTGCAAGACTCTGAGGACACCACCCATCCTTCAGTCTCTGAAGACTTTTTCTCTGTTAAGTCACAAGACAATCAATTACTGAATGGATTCAGGGTCCCTTGTTTAGTGCTGGCTTTTTTTTTTTTTTTTTTTGTATGGAGTCCTGGGGACAGAAGCCAGGAGGAGCCCTGCACAACCTAGGCAAGTACTGTGTTAACCGGCTATATCCTCAGACCCCTCAATTTTTTAAAATTTTTTAAAGGGGTGTTTAGGCCCGTGAGACGGCTCACTGGATAGAAGTGCTTTCTGCCAAGTCTGACATCCTAAACTTGATCCCCGGAAACCATGCGGCAGGAGGAGAATGGACTCCTAGACTGGAGGTCCTCTGGTCTCCGCCTGTCATTTGTGCCCTCAAACACAGGATGTAATAATGCCTGTTTGTTTTAAACTAAGAAGCTCCTCCAATAGAACAGCTAAACACCAAACAGAAAGTGGGCATCATCTATCACATTAAAAGCAGGTGGTGCCTCATGACTTAAATAAAAGACAACAAATAAGCCGTTCCCTTCTCGCATCGTGATATCATGCTTTGAATGGGAGCAATAAGTCATAAAGAAAAACTACTGCAGAAATAAAAAGGATAGGCCAGAGATGAATTATTAGCAATTAGGAAAAAATAAGGAACATAGGCCAAAGAAATGTATTTTAAAAACTAAGACTAAAGCTAGCCAATGGCTTAGTGACTAAACTGCTTGCTATGCAAAAATTTTTTAAACGATTTATTTTATTATTTATATGCAAGTTCGTTGTCACTCTCTTCAGACCCCAGAAGAGGACTTCAGATCTCATTACAGACGGTTGTGAGCCACCGTGTGGTTGCTGGCTCTGGAAGAGCAGTCAAACTTAAGGGACTGAGTCTGGCTCCCAGCTAAAGGTAGGTATGACGGTCATCACCAGTAACCCCAGCTCCGAGCGAGTCCCACAGAGCTCACTGGGCAGCCACTCTAGCTGAAAACCGTGAGCTCCAGTTTCAGTGAGATCTTGTCTCAGAAAACAAAGTAGAAAGCAACAGAAGTCGATACTCAAGTTGACCTCTGACCTCTATCAACACATGCATAGGCAAGCACACCTGTATGCACACATACATGTATGTGCACACCTCCACCCCTTATATTTTCAGTTGTGAAACCATAAGGATCAGAGTTCAGATCCCAGCACCCACATAATAACCCTCACACCCTGCACTTACCTGTAAACGCAGCCGAGGCTCGGCTTCCAGCAATCTTCAAGTTCAGGAAAGACCCTGCCTCACAAAAATAGGAAGAGTGACGGGATGATCCCAGACACCCTCTTACCAGCACACAGCCATGCAAAGTCTGTGCACACTCACATAAATGTTTAAAAATAGATACTGTGTTTTCTTCCCTATTTCCTCCTATCCATAAGCTTCCTGTAACCATAGGTCAGGGGAGGGGGCATACAAGAAAAAGGGGAGGAAAGCCAAGGATGTTAAGACTGGGCAATAGGAAGTCAATAATTCTGAAAGATGTTATGAAAACGAAACTCCCTCTGAAACGTTACCTTTGTCATTTATGTCAGAAACTGGCATAAGACGGCCGATGCATAGAGGACGATTTCCGTATGGATCTCGCACTGCGTAAATGACGTCCCTGTGCATTATGACCAGGGAGTAGGCTGCGGGCGCTTCCTTCATTAAGTTCTTAATTCTGGAATTACAAGTAACTGAATGAATCGCTCTGGCTACATAAACATACCTAAGCAAAGCTCTCACTACTGGAGCTGCAGCCATCTATAGGCCGGTTCTGTAGTTACCTTGCTACCCAGTCTGGAGTATCATCTTGTTCCTGAGGAGGGGTATATGCGAGTAACTGGGTAATCATTTCACTATCGGAGGATGTGGAAAGCCCAATACCGTGCCGCAGAAGCTATGGGAGAGAGACGTTTCATCATTAGACCGTTAGATGCCTCCCTGCCCCCCAACACACACACAGATAGATACTAAGTCACAACCTCTGTGCCCCACTAACGGTATGTGTACACTCATGGCAGCGGCCCACTGCTGGGAGCAATGTGGAGTTTCCAGAGCTAAGCAGAAAAAGTACTTTAGCAGATACAAGTCTGAGGCTGAGTAGACTTGCAAAGGGCTTGACCTGGCCTTTTCTACCCTCCACAATCCTGACGAATAGGGCGCATTCCTTCCTTTACAGTAGCAAACGGCACCAATGACTCTCAAACCCGAGTTTGTTGGTGGCATGAATGGAACAGCCACACGGAGAGAAATCAGGTATCAACATTTTAAATGACTAAAGGTAGGAGATATTCAATAAGAATTAGTTGAGTGTACTGTATGATCATGAAGTTCTGACCAAGACTGACCAAGACAGAGGCTGTACCACAGACACGTACAGAATGATTTAAGTGGACACCGAAAAGCATTTTTCAAGAGCTGGCTACTGTGTAAAGTTCAGTCTAATACCTGGATAAGGAGCTATGTCTAAAAGCAAGGAGCTACATGACTGAATTCTTTTTTTAAAGATTTATTATATGAGTACACTGCAGCTGTCTTCAGACACACCAGAAGAGGGCATCAGATCCCATTACAGATGGTTGTGAGCCACCATGTGGTTGCTGGGAATTGAACTCAGGACCTCTGGAAGAGCAGTCAGTGCTCTCAACCACTGAGCCATCTCTCCAGTCCCCTAGATTGAATTCTTGGTGATGATTATTTCTAAGCAGTGAACTTTTGTAATTTTCTTCATAGTTATCGACTTTTGTGAGGGTCTACATTTTAAAAAGTACTCACGTTCCCAATTTATGGACAGAAATGTGTATTACAGTGCCACAGTGTCACTGCCAACAAAGACCCCTAAAGCTACCAGAGAAAGCAGAGGGACACTGAGTGGTAATGAGACCTGGGTTCTAGACGCTTCCAATTACCACTTCACAACCAGTCACTAACAACGCATCATACCTGAGACGTCGGCTCTAAACATGCTAGACAGAACGCACACACACGTGCACATGTGCTTGCTTTACCAACTCCGGCCTGGCCCTGAAGTTATCCAATGAAGATAACCAGGATCTAGAGAACTGGAGGAAGCAGATGATAATCTGTGATCGCATAAATGGGCTCAGAGGAGGCACCAGGAGCACTAGCAGCAAAAAGATGAAACGACCACCATAGTTAGAAGCTGCACACCAGGGACAGCACACAGGTTGCCCAAGTAAGCACTTTGCCCCTCTTCCCAGATTCTAGCTTCCTGTGATTGTTTCCAATTTATAATTTTCCTATATTTGTCACCTTTTAAGTTCATATTCCATTTTCCTCTTGTGCCTTCTTATGCTTCAAGAATACACAGAGAGGGGGTTGGGGATTTAGCTCAGTGGTAGAGCGCTTGCCTAGGAAGCGCAAGGCCCTGGGTTCAGTCCCCAGCTCTGAAAAAAAAGAACCAAAAAAAAAAAAAAAAAATACACAGAGAGCAGTTCCTAATTCAAACCCCCAGAATGTTCCACTTTCCAGCACAGCTCCAGAGGGTCTAGACCAGGAGTCTCCAGACCTCACTGAGGCTGCCGCCCAGCTGGCTGTTAACACAGGAACAGCAGTGACTTCACCACAGATATTTGTTGTAATTACTTCCAATCATCTATTTCTTTAGATAAAGTGTCAAGAACTAGACATTCAGTCTCATGACTGACAGCTGTCAGACCCTGCCTGAGACTTGCCATTGCAGCAGTTACCCAAGAGCCAGCCTGTATTTGCCCGAGGACAGCAGAGACAGAGGCCAGAGGCCCCTCGGATATGGCAGAGGGGCGAGGAACACTGCTGCGTCATTCGTGATGCAGTGCCCGGAGTTTCCTGGGAAAGACGATAGCCCGGACTGCAGTTTTCACCATTTTCAGGGAAATCCCACGGCTGCCAAATAAATGGGTCAGGACAACTGCAGGGGACTCAGACCAACAGTCACCCTTAAGGCTTATATCAGTGTGAACGGTGTGTAGACTCCGATTCTAAGAACCCTCAAAGGTTCCTATGCCATGATAGTTTCAGATAACAGCCCAGCCTGCAGCCCGAGGCCATCCAGATAACCTCTGGACCTCACCACAGTTGTCTTCAGCACCTCAGGGACAGTTCCTCCCTGACCCACGTCAACTAATCCAAATATATAGGCAAGGCTCCTCTCAGTCTCTGCACATCTGTCTGGGAGACTTCCTTCCTGAACACTGCCCTGTGCTGCAGAGAGCCACCAATTTGATCAGCTGGCTCATTTGATTAGCTCTGTTGTCTACTTAGGACCTTTCATTAGGGGTCCAGCAGGCTGAGATAGCTGAAGAACAGATGTCCTTAACCCAGGGACACCCAGGAACGGCTAGAAGGTGGCTAAATGGTTCTAAGAGGGTGGTCAGGACCGTAGGCTACAGAAGGCTCCAGAGAATTACAAAGAACTGTGGGAAAAGGCTAGAAGCATCAGCTGCTCGTTGACGTTCAATTCTCAATACCAACATCGCAGCTCAAGATCCCTGCAACTCCAGTAGCCAGGAATCTAATGCGCTCTTCTTGTCTCCAGAGGCGCCATCATGCACACTGTACAAAACACACATTCAGCCTCCCCAGCCCTCCAGATCAAACAGAGCTGTGGGAAGTACTGGAAAGGAGAGACAGCAGAGAACTGTAGACAGAAAAAGCTCTGGAGGAGCTGCCAAGACCTGAGCTGGAAGGGTTCCAAAGTGCTGCCAAAGCTCTGGTTCTGGTACCCAACACCCAGCTCAGGCTGTAACGCTAGACGCTGGGTCACTGGCACGCAAAGCCCAAGGCCGTATGTAACCCCAGCAGCAGAGGGCCCTGACGCTGTAGGCTCAAAGCTGTGACAGAGAGGGGGCTGCACTTTGTGTCTTCATGACTTCCATGCTTATGGAGCAGAGAATCCCCCAGTTAAAAAACAAACAAACATCGTACAAAATCGCCTTTATTTAGCCAATGAGTTTAATTTGCACCACGAAATATAATCTTCGTGTTGGCTTGGCCTCTCACCTAAGCATTTCAGATAAGGAATACCGAGTCTGTGACCCACTTTTTTCCTACATTTTCATGCTGTTGCTCAGATAGGGAAAATGCCTGTGATCCCAGCGCTTGGGGGACGGAGGGCGGAGAACCACTTTGAGTTTGGTGTTAGCTAGAGCTGAAGCTCTGACCTGGGTTACAGTAAGACTTGGCTACAAAAAAAGACAAACACATCATTGCCCTTGATACTGGGGTGGGGGCGTGGGGGTGTACACTCCCAGACTCTTGTAAAATCAACCTCTGCAGATGCTCAGGCCCCTTACAAACCAGTATGCAGCTAAGGACATGGCCCAGCAGCACACCGCTTGCCTAGTACACATAAGGTCAAGAGTTCAACCTCCAGAACCTCAAACAAACAAACGAGCAAGAGAAGCTCACACACCCCACCCCCACCCCAGACAGGGTTTCTCTGTGTAGCCCTGGCTGTCCACAGTCAGAGATCTACCTGCCTCTGCCTCCTCAGTGCTGGGATTAAAGGAACACACTGCTACCACCACCACCACCACCACCACCACCACCACCCAGCCTCTTTATTTCTTACAGCAACAAACACAATATAAACCACTGACAGGTTATTTAGGCCATAAGAAGGAAGGAGGCTATGCATTATCTACACTCGAGAGATCTGGAGAGCCAAAAGGCCAAATGCATACTGATTTCAGCCTAATTCTTCCTGGCAAAGCCTAAAACTGTCGGAGCCACTAAAATAAGCGTATTTTGTCCAATAACATAATAAGGATAGGACTGGTGCTTAGACACTCCTCAACAGCTACAGGATAGGGGGGAGCTACCATAGAAACCAATCACATGACCAGAGGGCTACACTCAGCCTTAGACTAAATCCTAAGGAGGAACAGGTGGTAAAGGCCAAGATGACCACTAAAGGCCAGTAATTTAGCAGACATGTGCTCGTAAAAACCTAAAAGACATGGCTTCATGGGTCTTCTGGATGCTGAGCATAGTAGAGAGTGGTGCCAGAAGGCAGGTGCCCATGCCTCCTCCCACAACCTCTACCCCATCTCACGACCTCTTCTGTATCCTTTACAATGTCTTTTAAAATACATCAAGATGTACAAATTAAACATTTTCCTGAGTTCCGTGAACTGCTGCACTACCAAACGACTGAAATCAAGGAGGGATTTGGGAAATCAACTTACAGCTTAAGTGCCCAAGGCCTAGACCTGGGGTGGGCATCGGAACTGGGAGACAGTCTTATGGAACGAGCTTTAACATAGAGGACTTGAGGGAGAACTATAGGACACTAACTAGTTGGTCTAAGAAAACCCCACATCTGGTCACAGCAATATGGCTGTGCTGAGTTCAGACATAGGGAAGAGTCCTTGAGTTTTCCTCTCTCACAAACTCTGGTAATCCTTTGTGCTGACGGCAACCACAAACCAACATTCCAAACGACAAAGTGGCACCGCTTCAGATCACTTGGGGAGTACAAGAATCTAGATTTAGAGCAAGCGGGCCAGGCAATTCTGATGCAATGGCGTCCTGCACCGAGGTAACAAGTGGCAACAACTAGAAGACGCCACGCCCTTTGTCGACATCGACTTCCTTCCGTAAAGGAGCTGTTAACAAACAACTTACCTTCTTCCTCAGCCGAGCTGCGTTCACCAGCTCTCCGTTATGGGCCACGGCTATTTTCCCATGCAGAGTCTCAACAACAAACGGCTGGCAATTTTCCAGCTCACATTTCCCTGTGGTGGCGTACCGCGTATGTCCGATTCCAAGATTTGAGACATACAATTTCTTCAAATTGTCTTCGGTGAAAACATGATTTACAAGGCCCATTCCCTTGAGAAGTCAAAGTAAAAGCAGATCTTAGGAAAAGGCAGAAACTAGGATTGCTACAGAATAAGACTATATAAGGCAACCCAAATTAGACACGCACGGTCTCTGTGCTCCAGAATTTGAATGAATTTGCTTTGGGGTGGGGGTAGGTGTGACATAGGGTTTCTCTATGTAGCCGTGGCTGTCCTCGAACTCCCCCTTCTGAGTGCTGGGGGTAAAAGGTGTGTACCACCACTGCCCAGGTGAATTCATTTTTTAAAATGGACCTGGATATTCAATTACTAGTTTAGGACTGCCATAGCATTGAAACACTTCTATCTTATGACAGATAGTTAGCAATAAGATTTTATTACTAGGCAATGAAAATCAAAGCATCTTAAAATATTTAAATAGATGACTTCCTGGCTTGAATGAGCCAGCCTAGCAAAAGATCACTGGGAAGGAAGGGCATCCTAATTTGACAAAAGTGAGGACCCACAGAGGAACACAGACCTATCCAAGAGTATGGCTTCTAGCTACAAATTGATTTATCCCCCACCCATATTCATTTATTTACTTACTTGCTTACTTACAAACAGGTCTTACTATGGAGACTAAACTAGCCTCACACTCAGATCCACCTGCTTCTGCCTCAAGTCCTGGCCTTAATGATATGCGCCACGATGCCCAGCCTCCCCCCCCCAGCTCTAGCATCAGTGTTTTTAACGTTCAAACTTACCTTGTGCACCCTGAATTTAGGCACTGAACTCCCATCACTGGTCACAATACCAGCGCTCTCCTGACCTCTGTGAACAAAATAAATGTATCATTTGTTAAGTCAGACTCATAAGCTTTCTCAAGCACACCTTTCCCAAAAAGAGCCCATAAACTGAGGTTCACATGTTAAATGCTACGCACTGGCTTCACCTCTCTGGATATAAAGATATGATAGCGTCATCTAATTCTAATTGATGTGCCAGGTACTTCAGCCATCAGTGTTTACGTGACCCATCTAATCTGGCTTTCACAGCAATCCTGTGAATGATTATGATTCAGAGAAATGTAAAGACAATGAAGCAATGTAGCAAACGTGCGGCCATTAGGTTGTACTGTGGACTCAGAACAGATAACCCGACTCCAGAATTTGAATATCTAATGCCTACAATCTGCCTCTGAATAAAATTTCAACCACTGAAGTATGTACATATCAATATATATAAAAGAAGGCAAGAATACTTAGCTGAATATGGTAAAACTGTACACGACATCAAGGAAATTTTAATGGGACAAGGTACTATACCACAGGCTAGCTTCATGGGTCCCTCTTGCTCTGACCTCCAGTGTGCTGGGATAACAGCATCATCCCCACACCCTGCTAAAATTGCTTTTTTCTCTTTTGCTTTTTATATTCTCCAAGGTTTCTCCAACAAATCAATCCCCACCCCCCTGGTTTGGTTAACATGTCTAAGTAACCTGGCTGTCCTGGAGCTTGCTATGTAGAGCACGCTAGCCTCAAACTCAGAGATCCGCCTGCCTCTGCCTCCTTAATGCTGGGATCGAAGGTGTGCACCATCACCCTCAGCATGAAACAACAGTCTTCAAGTGATTATCAGCTATGAACTTCAGTCAAAATGCAATGCTTTTGCAAGTGTTTGCCCTTTTTCTTTTCTGTGTTTTGGTGTTTGCACCATGTGGGTGCCTGGTGCCCTAAAGGCTAGAACAGGGTGTCACATCCCCTAGGGCTGTAGTTACAGACCTTCGTAAGCCACCATGTGGATGCTGGGAACAGGGCCTGGGTCCTCCCCTTTGCTGGAACAGGTGCTCCTATCCACTGAGCTATCGCTTCAGCCCAAATGTAATGCTCTTCAGATACACAGCTATTCACACTAGCTACAAACCTTTAAAAATATCCCCACAGCTACCGCCAACCATTTCCAAGTAATTTTAAGAAGCCAACACTTTCGGTGAAGCTAAAAATTACGTAAGACTTCGTGCCCCCCACAAAGTACGTTTCATTCCCTTTGTCGCAAGGTTAATTTTCCCCTAAAGCCCAAATAAGATTAGCAGTCATTTCAGTCCAGGTTTCTTTAACCACCAAGCCTGCTTATTTGGCAGGTCCTCAAGTTACTCCCTTAGGCAGCTTGAACCAGTTAAACTACACCCTTTCAAGCTCTTAAGAGCGTATTGACAACCAGCCCTCTGGTTTCCTAGGAAACAAAAACATTAGCTAGAAATAGCAAATCATTTATTTCCAGGTCACTTTCAACATGGAGAGTGGACCTGGAAAACACTGGACTGAGGAGGAGGTTAAAGCTTTACTAAGTGTCTGGGCAGAAAGAAATATACGAAAACAACTTTACGGAACACTGAGAAATAGAGAAATCTTTATTTACGTTGCTAAAAGGCTGCGATCACTAGGAGTATACAGAGATTGGAAACAGTGCCGGGCAAAGTATAAAAATCTCAAGTATGAATACAGGACAGTTAAGCATGCCCACAGGTCAGGAGACAGCTCTAGAACGATGAAGTTTTTCCATGTTCTGGATGCAATTCTGCAGTCTGAACCGACCGCGCGGTTAACAGAGGAGAGCGATGGTAACAGCAAGTGCCTGGTAACCCTGAGCTCAAGTTCCGCCCCAGAGATCACAGAAGGTAAAAAGAAAACGCCATTCTTTTGTCTGTCGCTGCGCTTACAATTTCTAAATACATGTGATAAATGTAGCCTCAAATATCAAGATTAATAATAATAATAAAAAAAACATACCACTTGGCACAAGGTATGAATTCCCAAACCATTATTTCTTACACCCCAAACACAGATTAAAACAGCACTAAATTGCTATACTAACCATGGCTGGGTTGATATGCCTGAAACAGACAGGTCTGAAAGATACTTTAGGATTTATTTTTATACCCTTAGCAAAAGGAAAAATATCAAACAATGCTGTTCAGCTGCCGTTTTTCATATAGCTCCAAGGGAGACTGAAACTTTTCATCTACTATCCCCGCCTCTTAAATGGATAAATAAAGATAAACAAACAACAAACAAACAAGCTGTAATGAGCCCCCAGGAACCAGGGCTCCTCCAGGAAATTGAATGCTAGGAATGAAAACAGGCTACCTGCTGGACCTTGTGGGGCAAAGACCTTCTTTTCCAACAACGCGTCACTTCACAGGCAAGGTCAATAGATGGAGATTTTCTCCAGCTTTGGTCAAGACTAAATAATAAATAAGCCCATTCCCCATTTCTGTGTGTACTGTGCAGTTCTGAGGAATGAACAGCCTTGCTCTTGCTGACCAAGTGACACCCCTTGGCTGCATCCTTCCACATCTCTCCAGTCCTTTCTGTTAACTCTTGCAGGTTAAATATACTTGTTCATAACTGTAGATAAGACAGTCCTTCCTTTTCTCTCTTCTTCCCTCTCCTTTTCTCTTTTGCAGTGCTAGAAATTAACCTCTACACCCCTGACCCCACCCACTAACACTTAATGACAAGCAGACATGACATTTTTAGATTTAGTCACTTCTGTAAATGACTATACATGTCAATGGCATCTCACATAAGCCTCATGTTCATCTCACATAAGGCTCATGTTCTCGTAACTGAAATCAGTCTGGACCATAGTCCCAGGGGCCAAGAGTCCACTCATTTGTCTCTCCTTGCTTTATACAAATGCACCACGAACAGTAAGCATTCTAGCTCAACACCTCAAGACCAGAGCCTTTGAACAACTTTATGATTCGCACCACAAATGACTAACTTAGAAGGAAAAAGTCCTCCAAAGAGGTAGGTGTAAGAACCTTTCCGAATTCCACTGACCGTTTGAGCCAGGCCCTTTCTGTGACCATAAAACCAGACAATAGACAAATAGACGATTCTATCTTTACTATACCCTAGCCAGGCTCTAGTGGTACAGGACCCGTGGGCCATGATCCCCTTGCTTGTCTAATGTAGAATTTCAAATCTAAATCTGGACCACTCCTTACCTGAAACTTAGCCTCAATTAAATTGTGAAACCTGATTCTAAGTGGACAGTTTTAATGCTGAAAGCTTAAATGTGGCGATAAAGGTTCTCTCTGGAGGATCAAACAGGCTTGGCGGAAGTGTCTCTACCCACTGTGACACCTTGCCAGCCCTTATGCACACGGCCAAGCTGTATCAACCACTCTGCTACAAAATGTGTCCACCTCTACAAGAGCTATCAGTTACGCCAATCCGATTCTTCCCTCCTTAGTTCTGCAGGGAGAACGATTCCCTTCCAGGTACACTGTCGGCGTCATGAGAACACAGGAAGCGATCCCAGGAGAGCGTCAGAACCCAGGGAACCTTCCTGTTGATCTCTTGCACCAGGCAGAATGAACAAGGTATAGAATAGGCCAAAACGTAAAGAAACTGATCTACTTTGAAATGTAAGGAAAATAGACATGCCCCCCCTAATAGAGACTTAAAATCAACGATTTCTCTTTTTTAACCAATCTATACTGAAAATTTATCATTTCTAAGTCACGCAATTTCTTTAATAAAGTGCGAGTTTCCTAGAAACACTGGCTCTGAAGGTTCCAAACTTTACACTGTGAATCAGGTTAGCCATCTCAGAACTAAGCTGATCTGCATTAATGTACACACCCAGCACAGCTTTCTAGGGGTCTAGCACGGAGAAGGGAAATTTACATCTAAAGTAAATGAAAGTAAATCCACAAGGAAGTCCTATACGTTTTAATGACTTGCAATCCCTTACTGAAGCTAGCTTATGCCTGTGCCTTAAGAGAAAAGCCTACACTCCCTATCTTCTCACCTCCTATGGAGAAGGTGACTCAGACTGTATCTGCCCATGCATTCTGCCTGATTACACAACCCACGAGTGCGGTTCTCTCTCCGGCTGATGCAGGTATCTGCATGTCAATACTGAAAGCCTCTAATAATTCACCTTTTACTCCCAACAGCAGCAAACGAAGGAGGGAAAAGACTTACACGGCACCTAGAGGGGACAGTGAGAAATAAAAGGATATTTGAGCAAATCGTGAGCAGGCTTCAAAACACGGGAAGAGAAAGAGACTGGAAGCCATGCAGAATAAAGTACAGAAACCTAAAACATGAATATGAGACTGTAAGAACAGCCCAAGACCCCGGCATCACCGGGAATAGGACATTTTTTAATTAGTCGAATGCCGTGCTGGGAAATAGCAAGACAGAAAAATTCACCAAACAAGACGAAACAAAACAAAAACCATGAATTCCAAGATGGGGACAAACCTCACAATGTGCACATGTAGAATGGAAGCAGGATCAGACATGTAGAGGAGAGGGAACGTACTCTTAACATGCTGTCACATCATGAAGGGGCTGGTTCAGCTATAGAAGACGAATAAAATCTGCATTAAATAGGTTTCATTAAATGTTATTCATTTGAGTTATTTTGCACACATGCTACACGGGGGTGTATGGAAGAAGGGGCATGCGTCCCAGTGCACATGTGGAAGTCAGAACAACGCTATAAAATGTGTGTGTTCTCTATTTTCACACTCCACAGAGTGAGTTTAGGTTGCCAGGCATGCATACCACTCACCCACTGAACCATCAGGCGGGCCCTTTGCTGAATTCATAAAATGGATTTAAAGTAGATTTGTTCCCCCCCAAAGATGTTAAAAGAAAAAAAACAAAAACATAATTACAAAGAAGAAATAAAGTAGCATTTTTGGAACAAGTCTCAAAATAGATGACATCCTCAAAAAGCCAATAGGCAACCTCAGATCACAGAAGGTTAAGTTTTCACACCAACTGCATAAAACAGCAAATCTAAAAATGGCAGTCAAGACATCCTTAGAGGTGGGTGAGGTCTTCTGTGAAATGTGAAGCCCTTTAAAAATAAATGTAGTTCAAATGACAGAGATACAGTGCACACAAACAGGTAACAAGAAAGGAACTGAACCAGGATCCAGGAATCTAAGTCAGCCTCTGGGATGGAACCCTGACACAGCCTAGTACACAAACTTTTGTCTAAAATGGGAGGTTCGGGCGAGGTGGCCATGAAGACCTGGACAATGTACTTCCCTAAAGATTTCATTTGTGGCTTAAATACTGCAACCTTACCATGTGCACCTAAAGAAACAGGAGGGAATAGCAGTTAGGGCTGAAACTTTCAAGGAAGTAGAAAAAACAAGTATGCTAGGTATTTCTGCAGCTGTTTTCACTAAAACAATGTGAGCTATCTACTGATAAAGTTGCCCACAGGCAGGGCAGTGATCTGTCAAGGTTGAGAGGGGTAGGTGGAATCTGTGTCACAAGACTTAGAAATTAACATATGCTCAATACCCACCAGTAACCTTAGGCAAAAGGAACTCAAAAGTCAAAGAATCTAAAAGCAAAGGCTCACTGAGTTTTAGTGAATTTAAAGTGAAATTCTGAAAGAGGGTAAAGTTAAAACAAAAACTGCCTATCTCTTTATGTTCCTACAGTCGCTGCTGGAGGAAGTCACTAGAGATGACTCAGTAAGCATTATATCAGAGGACAGCTTTTCAAATGTAAGACACTGTCTGGACACAAGTAAAATGCTCTGTTTACAAGTGTAAGATAAAATACGACGTTATTATAGGGTACTGCTATAAATAAATTTAATTATCCCACCTCAGTTCCCAGAAAATCCTTATATTGGAGCCCTAACTCCCATGGTATTTGTGGGAATGGCTCTGGAGAACAATTTACATGAGGTCATGAGAGGGAGACTTTCATGATGTTTTATAAGAACCTAGGATGCTATTTAGGATATAACATTATGTGAAAGGTTATCACTCTTAGTTATGAAGTATATGGATGGGAGGGGAAATCAACAAGAACAAGGTAACTTTCTGTAGGCTGTTGTTCTTAAAGTGTAGAGTCATCGGAGAACTGATTTAAAATTTAAATCATTGTCTCCAGCACCAGAAACACTGAGACTAGGGGACACAGGATGCATGTTGAATGTGAGAATTACTGCCTTGTAGCAAACCTCTTCCACTCAAACCACAGGGCTACAGGAAAAAGCTTCACACAGCCCTGGAAAGGAGAAAGGCCAGTGGTGACTTACAAGCAAAGCCAGTCTAGTAGCCCTTTTCTGTGGTTTACTAGACAAGATGTTCTGTGCTTCATAGGTTTGGGGGGGAGGAGGATCAATCAATCAGATTACAGTTTTTAATAAGAAAAAGTCCCATGGGGAGAAGATTAGGTGCTGTTAGATCTGGGAGTAGAGTTCAATGTTAGAATGCCCAACTGGTTAATTTTGTAACCAGAGTTATAACTGATTCGCATAAACTCTGATACACCTATGTGGTGCAGATACAAAGGTACATCTTACCCTTCTGATGGGTTAATCCCCATTCCTTTCTAATATTTTCCTTTCTTACTTTAAAGTAAATTATAAATCTCTCTTCATTGTTAGAGGTAGGGCTGCAATTCCTCCTGGGCTGCCAATAACTAATTAAATCCTAAGCTCAAATTCCTGGAGATTTTGGTCTAGCACAGTGATTCTCAACCTGTGTGCAACAAGCTCCAAAAATATTTGTATTACGATTCATAAAGGGGGCAAAATTACAGTTATGGAGTAGCAACAAAAATTCTACAGTTGGGGGTCAGCACAACACAAATAGCATTACAGGGTCGCAGCGTTAGGAAGGTTGAAAGTTCCAGGGCTAACCCTCTGGAATTCAGCTCAGCACCTACGCTCTTAAGCACAGCTGTGCTGAGAATCACAGCGAGGTTGCCGTGCTCAGACAATGTGACCAGCACACAGTATGACAGATCACAGAGAACAGCACACAAGCACCAATTAGATTCCACTCAGAAGAAAAATTAGCCAATTCTAGCACGTTATCGCTTAAAACACGTGCACATGCAGTGAGAGAAAGCACCCATTAACAAGTATCTTGAAACTCTCAGACTACTCCAGTTACAAAAGATACCAGACAGAATTACTGTTATCTCAAACTGAAATATCCACATTCATGACGGAGGAACTCCCAATTCTTACTGTGGTAACCACTGTTCCGAGTCTGTTCTCATCAATGTGACCACCCATGCACACAGTGTTACAGGAGGACCCATCTCCACTTAGCATATCGTCTTTCATTAGGTTCGTGTGTGTTAGGACAAGTCTGTGCTATCATCTGCATAGTTAGTTCCTCGGATCACTTGGGTTCTTTCTGCCTCTTGGCTATTTTGAACAACGCTGCAGTGAAGAACAAGGGTACACAAAAGCCTTGGTTTATAAAGGAGCTTGCATATACAGCTTATCCAGGGCAAGGACTTTATGTTGAACCCGTTTTCAACTCTGGGGTATAAGTGTTGCAGCCGAACCATCTTATCTTTCCACTACGATCTTTAAAAGTCTACCAAGTTACGGTGATTAACAGATGTCCAGACGTGCATGAGGCCTGGAGATCACTTGGCACGAAAACCCAGCAAACCTGGAGATGAGGGCCCACTACTAAACACTGCCGAGTAATCTCTCTCCTCCCACCCTATGGCTGCTCTACACCAGTGTTTGTTAAGGTCACTTACTAGTTTGCAAAGATAACCTTCTAACAATTGATTTCATTAAGGTATTGGAAAATAACCATATTCTCTTGCATATCTGGGCCTTTATATGTAAGAAAGTTTTAAACGGAAGTTTTTCATGGACAGGAAGAGATATTTACTTCTCTTCAAAAGCCTGTGCCAACAACCTACTATCCCAGCATTTGAGGCTTGGTACAGTGACCAGGTATAGCTGGCCATTACTAAAGTTTGCAATAAGAAAATCAGTCCTTGAGGAGGGTTCCAGGGACATTTGCTATGCAAAGGGCAGCACGGAAATCTGTAGTGTCCTGACACAGGCACGCTCAGTTTGCTCAGTTCAAGTCAGAGAACCAACACCTTATCTTTATTTTAGCTATCTTAATGTAAACAAGTTATTTGTTTTTTTAATTTCAAGCTTTGATGATTTTCTTCTCACACTGGAAAACAACATCCACATACAAATGCACCACAGAAATCCTTTCGTTTTCCAGAGAACATGCTCTAATTAATTGAGGGGCTAATTAAATGTGTTTGTTTATAGAGGGTTTCATGTAGCTCAGATGGGCCTCTAACTCCCTCTGTAGCTGAGGATGACTTTGGACTCCTGACTCATCTCATTACTACTCATATGGTGTGCACATCGATGTTTTGTTTTTGCATACATGGAAGTGACTTTTATTTGAACAACACCCCGAGGGCAGTGTTACCATGCTATATAGAGCTTCTAAAGGTTAGGTGCTTTGTTGAACCTCAGAGAGAAATCAGATAACCTTCATTCAGGCATGACTTACAGACGCTGTTGATAGTGAGTCCAATGTTAATGAATCTACATGAAGCAGAAATACACAAGAGTTATATACTGACCTATGGAAGAAGTATCCTAATTAGAGCCTTCCAGGAGTCCAACTCTGTATGTTCCCTGGGGGGAAATGGTTCACTACTCATGTCAGTTTTACACAGTGAGAATTGCTAAGAATGAGAATTGCAGGGTGTGGGTGGCACATGCTTTTAGTCCCAGCACTCAAGAGGCAGAAGCAAGTCAGAAGTCTTGAGTTCAAGGCTAGCCTGGTCAACAAAGCAAGTTCCAGGGCAGTCAAAGCTACATAGGGAGACCCTGTCTCAAAGAGAGGAGAGGGACTAAAGTGTAGGTATCTTACTGAGTGGCTCTACATGACTCCAGAATGCAGTCTATCATTTGAGGGTTGATGCTGCCACAAACTTCATCTTGGGGTCACTGTGGAAATATGTCCTTAACGAGCTCTGGGCTCTGGCTTGAGGAAGCTCTCCTCATACCCGCTACTGAATATACTTACAGGTCTCCTAACTATTTTGACTCACTGGCTTATTAATACAAATTACTTCCTAGTTCAAAAATCAATTTTGTAAACATCTAAATATTGTTCAACATATTGTTACACAGTGTACTATTTTTAAAATACTGTCCCAAGTATAGCAAGTCCTATCAGAGCCTGCTACACTTCCATTCAGAGTACAACACAGGAGTAACTGTGCTATACCCAGGGTTCGAACGACTGACCTGGAGACATCTCCTACGTGTACAGCACACCAGATAACCCCATGACACTTACTAGGCTTAGGACTATCAGCTCCTGAAAATATTTTATGAGTGAGAAATCTGCCCAGTCAAACTCTTCTTGGGGAATATAGAATAGTTTCCACATGAAACTGTTAAAGTTACTACAGTGATCTCCTGTCTTCACTATCAACTACACTAAGGAGCATCCTTATTTACCATGAAGACCAAATGAGAATGCTCTTAGGTGCTAAACAGACAGACTTGCTCTGAGAATACTATCTCAGCCCCAAGTTCAACACACTGCCTCGCAGTTTAATGCGGGACACTTGAAGATGCTGAAGGAGGCGGTCCCATCATGGCCGCCTTAGAATGTGGTTGACGAAGGCACGCCTCCTCAGTCACGGTTATGTTTTGGAAGAGAGAATTCTGCCCCAATAGTGGGGCTCAGCACAACCTTCAACTGAAAGAACAGATTACATTCAAACTGCGACTCTGTTTTCTACCAGAGGAAAATACCATGAACGCTCAGGGTCCGGGTGGCTAGATTTTAAGTGTTCTTTTCACATTTTCAGTCTAGTATGTGCTGTTGAAAGCTAGACCTCTATTATGTATTCCTCAGAGCTTTCTTATTATACCTAAGTTGGTACAGAGTATGAGAGGTGAAAGACAATATTCCCATTTCTTACCAGAAGAAATAGTAAGTAACATACTTTATAGTTGTAAAAATCCTGTGAGAACCAACTGACCGAAAGCAGCTACCTCAGGTGGCAGTCTGCCTTGTTTCCAGACTGACTGTAGAGTTGTGAGAACACAAGAACTGTTAACATGTGTGAATAACCGAAAGCCTGTTGGTTCACAGGTAATCGTATTCCCTTGGAAGGTGCTGAAAGTCACACACACACCGTGACATCAAATGACCCAGGAGCTGGAAGGTGCCAGTCTGAAAACGAGGTCACAGCACGGGTACAAATATGGCATGGTGAAAGAGTCAGGCAAACGCCTGAAGAGACCACCAGAAACAAAGGGACATCGGAGGAAACTGCCCAGAGACCTATCCAGTTTGGGATAGACAGAGACTGGAAACAATGTCATGATACCACGCATAAAACCCCAAACCATGAACACAGAGTTTTACAGAAGACAAATGATAGCCCTCGGAGAAAACGGAGATTTCATGATGAAACTGACTGCATCCTAAAAAGCAGGACTCCTGGAATTACCAAACGGAAACACGGTAAGCTTGGCAATGACTTTAACATAAGAACTCAGGCACTTTTCTCTTTGTATTTAAGCTACCAAGAAAAAAAAATAGTCTTTTAGGGGTTGGGGATTTAGTTCAGTGGTAGAGCGTTTGCCTAGCAAGCACAAGACCCTGGGTTTGGTCTCCCGCTCCAAAAAAAAAAGAAGAAAAAGAAAAAAAAATAGTCTTTTAAAAACAAAGTCCACACACCACCATTATTTATTCAACTGACTAAAATATATTTCTAACTTCAATTCCTTTCTAGGCCCTGACCAAAATACTCCTAATTCTTCAACTCATTAATTTTTCTAATCACTTCAGTATTCCTAGTTTAATATACTTGAAAGCTAACACATACCACAAGGCACCACACACTGATTTTCTTATGCTTGTTTAAGAACCACCTGAAGGTCACTTTGGAAGCCATGGAACTGGGAGCAACAAGAGAAAAGCACAGGAAGGCGGTAAGAGCCTGGGAAATGCCAGGGCCTTTTTCTCTATGAAGAACTTTTGTTGCATTTTCCTGATAACAGAGATATTTAGCCCCGTCCCTGACAAACTAGACTAAATACAGTCTGTGGACTGAGTAGAGAATGCTGGGAAATTAGTTCACATTAAGAGTAAGAGGAACTCAAAGTCACTGGATTCGTTCCCAGTCAGGTAAGTGCAATAACCACGCCCCTTCAAATTACGCTTAGTTACATAAAAGGAATGGGGCCCACAAATTAAAAAGCTATAAAATTTGGTTTTCTCAAAGGGTAGGTAATAATCGGTATACTGTTTTAATAATTATAAAGATAAGCCAAACTCTGAAGTCTTTTTAGAATTATACAAATTAAAACCCTGAAATGAACCAGCGATCCAGATGTCACAACCCATTTCCTTGTAAGCCCAGTACTTGGGAGCCTAAGGGGAGACCTGAGTGAGGCGGAGGTCATCCAAGGATACATAATAGAGCTCCAGGCTAGCCTGGGATAGAGTGAGAGACCCTGTCTTAAAAAGTCAAAGCATGAGCTAACCAGATACTAGAAGAGAAAGTTCAATGCAATATAGAAGACACACAAATATGCTGACATTCAAGCTCCTTATATAAAAGGCACAATATTTCTTTTTTTTTTTAATTTTTTTAAAGATTTACTTATTGGGGTTGGGGATTTAGCTCAGTGGTAGAGCGCTTGCCTAGCAGGCGCAAGGCCCTGGGTTCAGTCCCCAGCTCCGAAAAAAAAAGAAAAGAGAAAAAGAAAAAAAAAAACTTTACTTATTTATTATATGTGAGTACTCTGTGGCTATCTTCAGACACACCAGAAGAGGGCATCAGATCTCATTACAGATGGTTATGAGCCATCATGTGGTTGCTGGGAATTGAACTCAGAACCTCTGGAAGAGCGGTCAGTGATCTTAACCGCTGAGCCATCTCTCCAGCCCAAAAGGCACAATATTTCTATATAAGCCACACATCTCCTCCTGTATATTTTAAACATCTCACTGCTGTTAGATAATATCTAATACAATGTAACTGCTGTGAAACAGTCACACTGTATTGTTTAAAAAGCAATGGCAAGAAAGCCTTTTTATTATTCCGTACAGCTAGTTTAAAAAAATTCCTTTCAGTATTTATGGATTGAAACCATGGCTACAGAAGGCATGTAGACAGATGGCTGACTATATCCAGGAATGTGCACAAGACTAAACTGAGTTCTAGTCTCTCTCTGCGCCTAATTAGATAGCCCAATCTTGTGACCATCACCCAAATCAACATTCAGAAGGTTAAGAAGGATCAAAAGTTCAAAGCCAGCCTTGGTTACACAGCAAAAGCATATAAACAACAAAAAAATATAATACCAACAAAACCAAGAATTCCAGATGCCCTTACAAACCTGCTAGCTTTTAACTCCATCCCAAAAGACCATCACTAATCCATCTACCATCATAGTTTAGCTTAACACTTGTACTCGCCCCTGCCCTCAGTATGAACTTCAAATGTCAAGTTCTTCTCATGCAGTCATGCTTCTGAGATCCATTCCTAACTGTGCTTGTGTTGGGAATGTTTTGTGTATTACTCTGGAACGGTCTATTCCATTCCATCACCCCCTCCCCCATATTATTCCAGTTTCCCCCCAGACTAAGGCCATTATGAGTAAGTGCGTGCCTGTCAATGAACATCTGTCTGCACCTCTCAGTGCATACCCAAGGGGGATACAGCCGTATCCAGACTTAATCCCAGGCACTATTCTAAAGGGTTTGTAAGAATTTAGTCCAAACAAACTACGACCTAGCTGTTGATCCTTATGGCCAATTTAAATGCGGAAACTGAGTTCTAGAGACTCCTGTGCTTCTGAACTAGTGAGTTAACACGCTTCTGTGAGGTCAGGAGTCACACTTGCCCTGTGTTCCCTACGGAAGGCCAGTCATTTAAAAGTACATCACGATCTCAGAACAGCACAGGACACCTGATGATAATGGCAGCGGGCAACTGTATTTGCTAGACCGTGCTTCTCATCATTGTAGTGCGTGGTTATTTATAGAGGCTCCTATGACATAAAACAACTGTGACCCAGGCTGTTACCCTGGCAGCAGCCTCCTACAGCTAATGTTTACCCAGTCTCTTGATTGAACAAGATACCTTGTTGAGTGATTGACCCTCATCAAACAAGCTTGTACACTAAGAGCTATGATGTGATGTGCATAGCAACAAAATGGCCCAGTGATATACTTCTTGGATGGAATATATCCATATCCCAGTACCTAGCTGGCACGCAACGCATGGGGGAGGGGGGGACTGAACCCCAACACGCACCCCGGCTCTGGTAATCAAGGGAGGTGAAGAATCTTGCAGTACCATTTAATTTATAAAAAGTGGGTCAGAGGAGCTGGCCCACCTTTACCTCCAGTGAATGTCACGTGAGGAGATTGCTGGCTACTGGCTCAATACAGAAAAGCATCTTTCTGAGCTGACTAAGTCTCAACACGAGAACTTTAAAGTACTTACCCGTAGCCCAAAAGATGACAAAACAGATCCACAAGTCTATGAGGATCGTCCAAGACTAAGCTGGTGGTTTAGCTTCATTGTTACCACCAGCAGCCTTAATCCGGCGCCCCGCCAAAAGCTCAGCTTCCCACCGCATTGTGTTCCTCAGCACCCTTTGGGAAGAGGCCTGGGAATACTTACCTTGGAGGCTGTCTGAGTGTACCTCTCCCTATTGGCTGCTTTTCTGGTGATATTACACATTCTTTACAGAAACAATGTCTACACCTCTCAAGAAAATGTCTCCTGAGATCCTTACAAACTGGTTTCCTCAAAGCTTACTAGAACTGGAAGGTTCTACAGGATGTTTCTTCTATCAGGACCCTCACCTTCATCAGGTAAACGTCACAAATGTTTAGAAGCCTAAAAATATGTAGTATTAGTCATTGGTTTTAATTTCTGCTCTGGAACAGGACCACTCACTGACACGCTCATTTCCTAAATAACAAAACAAAACAAAACAAAACAAAAAAAAAAAAAAAAAAAAAAAAAAAAAAAAAACCAAACCACCCAATAATCTATTTTTCATTACTATTACAAAATACAGAAAGGTACCTTATACTTTTTTGGTTTTGGTTTCCTTTTGGTTTTTGAGACAGGGTTTCTCTGGCTGGCTGGCCTGGAACTCCCTCTGCATACCAACTCCATTCGAGAGATCCACCTGCCTCTGCCTCCCGAGAGCCAGGATCACAGGCGTGTGTCATCGCTAGGCCCAGCTTAGGCACTTTTTTTCTTTTAAAAGGTTTGGGAGACTCAAAGTCAATGTTTGGGAAGTCCCATCCGTTCAGTTTCTAGTGAGACTCTCAGTGTGTGTGACCTCATGGTAAAGGTCACGTGTAATGGTGAGGGAGGAAGTCAGGGAGGGCATAGTTGAACAGAAGGCCAAAAGAATTCCAGGATGGGGCTCACTCTTTTATAGCATCTTGCTCTCTCAGAGCTAATTTCCTCAGTCAGACCACTCTTAACCCACAATCGAACCTTCCCGTGAGCTCCATCTCTTAAAAGATACCACTACAGCACTGCCACACCCAGCATCACTTCCCACACACAAACCTTTGGAGAACAAACCATATCCATAAGCAGCTGATTGATGGGATAGTTTGAGTAACCTTTTTTTTAAAAAAAAAAAAAAAGAAGAATTTTAAATAAACAGGTCCAAACTGTTCTATCTCCATAAGATGGGATGGTGATTTAAAGATAAAAGTGAGTGACCAGAGATGTCTAGAACAGTTCAGACTTGTCTAGAATTGTTCAGAATCTCTGCAAATAACTAGATTCGATGTTTCCAAGCCCACACGGTTTCTGGTGATTTTATGACTCTTATGTGAGTACATCCTCATGTGAATGGTAATACTGAAGGCTTCTGAAGTAAGCCACTCCTCTCTTTGTATTGGTTTTTCCAGACAGAGAGGGTTTCTGTGTATTCCTGGCTGTCCTGGAACTCAGGAGATCCTCCTGCCTCTGCCTCCAAGTGCCAGGATAAAAGGAATGTGCCACAGTCACTCTATCGTACCTCTCTTTTGAAGAAACGTGCCTTTAATTCTACTATACATTCACCTGTGATCACCTTTCCAGGTTTTAATAGTCCCATGTTCAGTGCAATATACATACATTAGTTCTTAGGCTGGTTATGTAACTTGGTGGACAGTGTGTGCTTAGTCCATGTGAGAAGGCCCCTGTGTAATCCTAAGCACACCATCCCTCAAAGTGTGTCCTTATTTTCTCTGGTCCTGAACTATGGTTTTATGGTAACAGGTCTATTATATCTTCTGGACAGGTCTATTATATCTTGGTTTTAGGGTAACAGGCAACTATTATATCTTCTGGACATAATGGTATGGCATTCCACTGGTTTTTCAATTCAAGTTAATGCTACTGAATGATAAGAGATGCTCCTCTTTATTTAAAATGTTGCACTACCTAGATTTGTACTGAGATCTAGGTAAACCTTAATGTCAATTCTTATTCAAGGAAAATCCTAAGTCTCTAGGTAGTATGTTTGTTCCCCCAGAAACTAGCTTATCACTGATGTTCAAAAGAAAAAAACCAAACCAAGTCAAACCACTCCACAGTCCTATTTTTAACTCTAGTCTCCTAACAAAGCCTCCCTTAGTTTAGTTAAATAGTTATCCTAATAAAGTCCTTCCTCTTTTGGTAGACAAGTCTTGCTTTGTTTGCCAGCGCTGAGATTATACACTATACTATAAAATATAACCCATTGATACCACTAAGACACCTTATCTTTATTGTACTTACATTATCTAATCATACAGCTTTCTCATATAAAAGTATAGGAAACAAAATAACATAGGGACACGTGACTAAGTAAGTTGTAGCTTGTATATTTATTTCTTGAGACGGGGTCTCACTGTATCTCTGGCTGGCCTATTTGCTATGTAGCCTCAAAAACTCTAGAGATCGGTTTGCCCTTGCCTCTCCAGTGCTTTGAGCTGGAGGCATATGCCACAGCACCTGTCAACTTGTAGCTAATTTAAAAAGACAGACACCACATACAGTCCCCTCACCCCACCACACACACTCTCACTCTCTCAAAACAGTTCTTAAAAAAGCTTCTCTTTCTTCAGGCTCACATTTAAGGAGGGAGACAAATGAAACATGAGGGGAACTTTCTAAGTAACCGACCAAAATGTAAACACAGTTAAGAAAAAGATGGAGTCCCTAATCTGTCCTCTAAAATTCTCTAGATTCATTCCCACTGTTCCTAATGGGATATTCACAACAACATTTAAAACATTATTCACTACTGCTCCTCAGAATCATTTAATTTCTCTTCTGGGTTATATGCATAATCTTCTGACTAACCCCACATACTAAGGATTGAACCTACAGCTCCCACTGATCTAGGTAAGTCTACCAGTGAGCACATTCCCACCTCTTAGCTTTTTAAGATTATAATTGATTACATCACTTCCCCTCCCCCTTTCATCCTCCAAAATCATCCATATACCCTTCCTTTTTTCATTAGTTGTCACACGGGTGCTTAGTCCTAAGTACGTGAATTCAACCTGCTCAGTTTATAACCTTTTCTCAAGATAGACTCAAACATTTTGTGTGATTCACCCCAGATGCGTTTTAATGAATAAGGAGTATACAGAATGTGAAATGGAAATTCAAAGACTCCGGACTCTGGAAAATGCAAAAAGACAACTTCTAGGTTAAGTGTGGTTAAGGGAAAGGTAATCAATCATTAGCGATGCATGTGGCACCCAAACTTGGACAATCTGACCAGTAGCTCTGCCCTTGCAAACAAAGCTTGCAAGGCTCTGGGCACAAAACAACAAAAAAACAAAAACAAAAACAAAAAATAACAACAAAAGAAACTTCAAGTGTTGCAGGTCCTTCAGCACCACCATCCTACAGAAGCTTACTTATCTCTAGAACACTCAGTCTAGTTTCAAGATCTTAACGATCCCTTCCCAACCTGGCTAGTGTAAGCAAACTCCAGCATAAAAAAAAAACCGCGGGGAGAGATGCACATTCTTGGGGTTTACCAGTAAAGAGCATTCGGGAGGAATGCGACAGGCTACGTTAATGTCTATGCAGGCAAGGTGTATCCCACCCCCACTTGGTCAATCTCCTGCGTAGGTACTGGTCCTGATTCCACAGATCCAGCTACCCTAATCGTGACCCACCTTCCTAGTCTCCATCCACCCTCCTAGCCCTGACCCACCTTCCTAGTCTCCATCCACCTTCCTAGTCCTGATCCACCGTGTTCCTAGCCTGATCCACTCCTAGTCTTACGGTGCCCGCAGCACAGAGCTGGGAAGCGGCTCGTGGAACTGAGCAAATACTTGCCACTCCACCCCCACCCCTCATCCTGTTGCTCACCGGTGCTGAAGCCCCACGAGTCCCAGAGTGATCACATGTGGCACATCTAGCTGCGTGGGCCAGTCTCCAGAAGCGATGCACCCGAACACACCACATTCCTCACGGATCCCCGACTCCTCCAGTTCCATGGCGCCGCCGAAAGCACGTGGAGGGACCTGCTGCTGCGGCGTGGTCCAAGCGCCAACCAGCTGTCCGCTCCGCTATAGAGCGCCTCAGAGGCTCGAGCTACAGACTGCCTCCTCCTTCCCCGCGGGCTAGTATCTCGCTACTGCGGCGGCGCTACTCCAGCTCCCGGCCAATCAGCTAGGACACGGGACGGGGGCGGAGCTATGGAGTCAAGGGACTGGGGTTAATCCTCCGCGGCAGAGGTCAGGATCGCTGCTTTTCCTGCACGTGGGAGACTCCGTTATTTTCCCGCTCCCAAGGCGTAGGTGATGAGAGTAGCGTAGTTAATCGCGTTGGTCCCTCAGAAAGTTTGAGCCGTGCGTGTCCCTGGTCTCACGCCGTCCCCCGGCCATCAGGACTTGGTCCGATCCAACCCAGAAACCTCTCCGGCCGGCGGGGGCCCGCAGCCTGCGCGCCACTTTTCGCGGACTGCGGGGGAGGGGCCGCCGGAAGCGGGGTCGCGTCAGTACGCCTGCGTGGAGGGAAGCCTGGGGACGCGGTTCCTGCCCCGAGCAGCCAGCCGAGTGCTTTGGGTTCGCTGGTGGGTTGCAGGGCTGAACTTTTAATAGCTGCTTCTCTGGGGCGTGTCCGTGGGCTGCACCTCCCTTTTCCCGCCCTCTAATCCTGTGATCTCTCTTGTTTTCCAGATCGCTGCCTCTTTTTCCCGCGCGGTCTGCTCCTCTAGTTCACCTAGGATAATGGCGACAGCTGAAGGTGAGTAACTTGCTTTCGGACCCGCTTGGGTGCCCCTAGCCCTCCGAAAGCTAGCAGGCTTGACGCACATGCGTTTGGATCTTAGCCCTTCTGGCAAAGTGCGTGGTCGGCTTCCCCAAGACGGCGCCTGGGCCCCGGAGCCTGAACACGTGGTCCAAGCGCTTGGAGACGTGCGATAAACCACTAAGCACCCAGAGCCTCCCTAAATGCCCAAAAATGTTCCCGGGACTGGAGGAAAGTAGTAGAGCGGGAAGCTACTCTGGAGAAATGGCCAGAAACTAACGAAACGTGCCTAGAAACCTTGTAATAAGCAGATAAACAACCGGGGAAACCTAGCAGAATTTTTGTTTACATTGGTAAAGCTAATATGCCAATAATCTCCTTTGCTGTAAGCTTAGTAGTTTAAACTGTGAAAACAGGTCCCAAATTTTTGGTCAAGTGCTGCTTTGCAATCTCAGGAATTTGGGATTATGGGCTAGTAACAATTTCAGAGAGTGCCAAAATGGTTGGCAAAGTTTACTTTATCCACTTTTTAGTTGATAGGTTTATAGTTACATTACCATTTTGTCCTTGCATCGTAAGAGCCTCGGGAAAGGTAGTTCTTACCTTTTATACTAATAAAACACTGTCTTGGAACAACACAAGTTTCTAGGTTAATAATGAAGCAAATCGTGTGGGCGCCTCAACACATTTTTTCCCACCTATGAAAACCAAAAGAACCCCCCACCCCCTACACAAACACACACCGAAGTTTAGGTGACACAGCCCTATCAAATTGGGATTTAGGGCCAGAACTTGTGAAAATTTAGAATCTAACCTCTTTCTTCCCCACATCTGATGTGTCCCTGTGTGGACAAGGGCCCAAGAAGGTGTTCACATCCAGAGTTTAGTTTAGAATGGTTGTGAACTACCATGTAGGTACTGGGAACTGAACCTGGGTCCTATGTGAAAGTTATTCACTGCTGAGCAACCTCTCTGGCCTCTGCTTTACTTTGTTCATTGTGTATCTGTGGTTTTGTGCGCTTGAGAACAGGTACAAAATCCAGGTCTGCTTTGAAGCTGCAGTGCCTGTAAGCCACCCAGTGTAGCTAGCTGCTGTGAACTGAATTCGGAGCAGTTTCACTCTTTCAGCCCCTTTTTTCTTTAAATAAAAGTCTTGACTGAAACTCCTTTGTCTTCCGTATTAAGTCAGTACCTTGTGGCTGTTTGCTGCTCCTTAGTAGTCAGCGGCCCCGTGGTTCTTGGGTTAAGTCTACATGGCTGGTGGGTGACTAATGAACTAGATGGGCAACAGTGTCAGGCTGAGCTCGGAGATTTTCAAAAGGCCTGGGAGAGGACACAAACATTAAGGAAGTTGGAGTTCTAGAAAGGAAATTTACAGCTCAGCTCAAAACTGGAGTTAGACCCTGCAGGGCTTTTTAAAATTTTGTTAATTCTAATGGACATTGAATTAGGAAAGTGCTGATTCATCTTTTACGTCACTGAACCACACAGCGGCAACTGTTAGCCAAGTTTTAGTCAACAGTGTCAACCCAGAATCAAATTAGCTTAGTTGGGGGGATATTTACATTTATTTAGTGCTAATTAGAATTGTAATCTCAGGTACCCAAAAGCAAGTAGGCATGAATGGTGTATTAAGTTTTTTACAAGATGACCTTTTTATAGTTTTAAACCACAGGAAAGCTTCCTAACAAGTCACAGGAGTATAGTTGATGTGGTGGCCACTCCAAAGGCCACCTCACATAGTTGTGACCAACTAAAATTTTATTCAAGAAGGACTTGTCCTCTTGTATCCATTATTTGTTTTTTCCTATCTACTTGGTTGCTTCTTAATCACAACCAATCTACACGTGCCTAGAACACTAAGTGCTGACCTTGACTTGGCTACCTGGTCTTACCTCCTAATTACTGATTGACAATTCTGATCATTCTCCAGGTCTCTTTCAGCTTTTGATTTGTCCTAGACTTCTCTGTAAGGTGGTCCTGCTGTGACTATGATATCCCATTGTCTCAACCTTTTATTACGATTTATTTATATCAGCTTTCTAAAAGACTTAGGTCCCTTGAGAGCAGAAACTAGACTTCAAATGCTGCTCTGTCCACAGTCCCTGGCATGCAGTAAAATTGGAAAAGTACTGAGGATAAATGTTACAAGATGTCTGATCACACTGTGAACCTCAAGGATGTGTTATTTACCCAAGAACACTGTTTCTAGTTGTGATGTAGCTCAGCCCGTGGCACATATCTTTAATACCAAACAGTAAACATAGTTTGTAGAAGGAAGCACCCATGTTAGAAAGTGATATCTAATTGAGTGGCAGACAAACTGATGAATCAGAAAGACTTGACTAAATAGGATGTGCCCAACTCTCACAAGAGAGAAAAAAGGGAAGCTACTTACGGTGATGTGCAGAGAAAAGGAGTCAGTTTTCTTGGGACAGGTTGAAGAGAGGCTACAGACTAGACACAGGTGAAGATAGAACGGACCAGGAAATGAGAAGGGGCCAGGAGATTAGAGCAGATTGTTGTTAGACTGAGGTCAAGCAGAGCAGTTTAGGAGAGGGAAAAAAGCCAGATTGCATCAGTCAGCCTGGAGACTAGTTTGAGCCAGAGCAGCTGAGGTGACCCAGCTACAGAGCTCAGAACTAGAAAGGGTGAGCTTATTCAGCAGGAAGTCTCAGAGGCTGAAAACAGTCTAGGCCAAGATTAGAATGTAGGGAGACTAAAAGCTTCCAGGACCAGGTCAAGGTTAGCAGGCTGAGGCAGTGAGCCTGGAGACATTTACTTACAGAAGAATAAAGTTATTTTTGCAGATAAGAACATGAAAAACTATCCTAATACCTTTAAACTTTGGTTCCTTTTGATTTTCATCTAAATCATTCTAATTAGCATCTAGTATCTTAGGTCTTATGAGTAACTTAAAGTTAGATGGTTTTGCCTGGTCTGGTGGTACGTATCTTTAATCTCAGTGGGAAGCAAATGGATTAGAGTTTGAGGTTAGTCTGGTCTAGGAAGGGCATTCCAGGCTAGCCAGGACTGTGGGGTGAGACCCTGTCCCCCGGGAAAGGAGAATGCCCCCCTGTTTCCAGATTCTTACTCCTCAATGCAGAGGGTAGTGATGGCAGAAGGTTGAGAGATGCCTCAGCTGGGTTAATGGAAATGTAACCCAAGGAGAACCTGTCGGTGTCCCCACGCCTCGGGCTGGAGAACTAGCTTCAGAACTTCACAAAGTTTTCCTTTGGTTTGGAATTGTTTGTTTTTCCTTCGGTGCTAGACTTTCGACTGGACCTTTTACATGTTGGGCAAGCTCCAGTGAACTGTGCACACATTCATTGCCGCCACTACTTACCTGATTCTTTTTTTTTTTTTTAAATAAGCAAAGGAACCTCTTAGGTTAATTTGAAATGAAGAAATTGTTCTGAATTTTCTCATTTAGCCTGCTATGAAATGTCTGGAAATAAAGCACTCTCTTCCTGTGAGTTAGTTTAAATAATCTATTGTAGTTGTGTATACAACAAATACTAGTATGGCTACAATAATTTTAGTTGTTTCAGTTCAAAGACAAGCTGGTAGAGAAAGCATGGTGTTGATACCAGATGATCCGTGATTATTTCTAGGTCGGAATATGCCATGTGTGACCTCAACTTCTCTGAGCCTTGTTTCTAACTCTAAGGTTGTAATTAAACTAACACACAATTATATGAGTATAAGGTTCTGTGTAAGTGGTTTTTATTGTTTTTTTACTACTGTCTATGCAGTGATTCATCATTTTTAATGGATTCTTTACGATTCAGGAAATCTTAGAATCTGGTATAATTCTGTTTTATTCCCACAGTACTGAACATCGGGAGAAAGCTCTATGAGGGTAAAACAAAGGAAGTCTATGAATTGTTAGACAGTCCAGGAAGAGTCCTCCTGCAGTCCAAGGACCAGATTACAGCAGGAAATGCAGCTAGAAAGAACCACCTGGAAGGCAAAGCCGCCATCTCCAATAAGATCACCAGCTGCATATTTCAGTTGTTACAGGAAGCTGGTGAGTGCCCTTTGTGTCTATTACATCTAAAGCAGGTAACTCTGGGAGATGGCTGTGTTTGAATTGACCTGTTAGGAATGTCTCACAGGCTAAGCTGCATATAAAAAGAGTTTTAAGGTTCACTGTAACAGGTTCCTGGTTTGGAAGTAATGGTGTTTAGGTTCTAAAGATGGATGCTTAAGCTAGGATAGCCCAGTGATAAAGCTACTTCCTTAGCCCACATAAAGCCTTAGGTTTAAACTTCAGTGTTGCCCACTGTCTTGATTCCTTTGCTGTTACCTCAACCAGGGCAAGAAAGAATTTAATTTGGGGCTTACAGTTCCAGGGAGTCCATAACCATCATGGCAGGAGCATGCAGCAGACAGGCATGGCACTGGAGCAATAGCTAAGAGCTTGCACTGCAAGTAGGAGGCAAAAAACTGGGTGTAAAAGTTAGGGTTTTACTCCTGTGAAGAGACACCATAACCAAGGCAACTCTTCTAAAAGGCAACATTTAATTGGGGCTGACTTAGAAGTTCAGGGGTTCAGTCCATTTTCAAGGCAGGAGCATGGCAGCATCCAGGAAGCCATGGAGCTGGCGGAGCTGAGAGTTCCTCCTCTTGATCAGAAGGCAGCTAAGACAAAGATATTAAGGCCCACACCCACAGTGCCATACCTACTCCCAGCAAGGTTACACTCAATAGTGCCACTCCCTGGATCGAGCATATACAGACCACCACATTCTCACTCCCTGGCCTCCATAGGCTTTTTCAAACACAGTAGTCTATGGGGGCCATACCAACCCATAGCATAATAAAAATGCATTCAGTCTAACTTCCAAAGCCCCCATAGTCTATAGCAGTCTCAACAATGTTCAAAATCTTTCCTGAGATCTATCCAGTCACTTAACTGTCATCCCCAAAGCAAGACTGGAAACCAGCTGGGCAAACTCTAAACTCTGCATCTCCATGTCTGATGTCAGCAGTCTTCAGGTCTCCAATTCCTTTCCCATTTTTGTTGACTATAACAAATTTCTTCCTCCTGTGCTGGTTCTACTCGGTCAGCAGCTTTCCTCAACAGATAACCCACAGCTCTGGCATCTTGAACATCTTGGAGTCTCCCTTCAATAATACAATGCCTTAGTGTTACACCTTGGTTCAATGTCTGGGATCCACACATGATCTTCTGGGCTCCTCCAAAGGCGAGGGAACTTCAGTTCTGCCCACTGTAGCACTCTAAGCTCAGGTTGATCCACTCCACTGCCATTGCTGTTCTTGGTGATCATCCCATGGTACTGGGATCTGCTGCTGCAACTGGGTTTCACCAGTAGTCTTTCACAGGCTCTCTTCATGGTGCCAAGCCTCAACTTCTTTGCATGACTGAAGGATGGTTCCAGGCCATCAAATGCAACTGAGGCTGCACCTTCTCCAATGGCCTTCCCTGACCTCTCACAGTGTCAAGCCTCAGCTGCTCTTCATGCCTTCAAAACCAGTACCACCTAGGTGACTCTTAGACATTACCAAATACTGCTGCAGCACAAGTACAACCTTGGCTATCTCTGAAACACAGCTTCTTTGTGCTCTCAGAAAACACCAGAAGATTTCAACTCGGTGATGCTGGTCTCTTAATCACCACTAATTTCTTAGCTCCAGCTAACCAGCATCAATTGTCTTGGTAGTCTCCTCCTCTTGACTATAAAGCCAGAGACACATGGCCAAAGCTGCTCTTTGCTGAGGCTGGAACATGGCCTCCCTGTTCTGTTACATCATCACCAGCTTTCTGTTTTCCAACTCTTTCACACTGTCTAGCATGGCTATCCTGGAGCTCTACAGATTGACCTTGAATTCAGAGATCTACATGACTTTCCTGAATGCTGGGATTAAAGGCATGTAATGTCCTACCTGGATTACTTAGAACTTGCTCTGTACTAGGCTGGCCTTGAACTCACTGATCTGCTGGCCTGTCTCTTGGGATTTAAGGTGTGTGCCACCAAGCTTGAACCTCAAATAGTTGGGTGGGATTTTTCCCCAAGGTCACCACTCCCTTTTCAATTTAATATTCTTGACAAAGGATTCGGCTCCATTTCACTTCTTGGTGCCCCTTTAATACTCGAACCATATATTTTATATTTTTCCTTTCTAAGCTTGCTATGATTGTTCAAATGCTCTCCATGAGACTGAACAGAGGACACAGTCTCTGCTGGGCTCTTCTGAGACTTCCTTTGCAGTTGAATATAAATCTTTTTATCGTAGCCTCAGATGACTCTTCAGACAAGGGCAAAAAGCAGCCACCAAAAAATCACAGAAATAGTCTCTAGAGCATATAGTAACATTCTTCTCTGAAACCTCTAGAGCCAGGCTTAAGTCTGATTGGGGCTGACTTAAGAGGTTCAGTCCATCATCATCAAGGCAGGAGCATGGCAGCATCGAGACAGCCATGGGGCTGGAGGAGCTGAGAGTTCTACATCTTGATCCAAAGGTAGCTAGGACAAGAGTATTAGGCCCACACCCACAGTGACACACCTACCCCAACAAGGCTACACTCCCTGGGCCAGTATGTATAGACCATCACACTGAGAATAACTTGTGCTTTCGAAATATTGAAAATGCCCCAGTATCAAACTTTCTCCAGCAAGGCCACCCCTCCAAAGAGTTGTGCCAACTGGGAACCAAGCATTCAAACTACCTCCCACTGTGAGAAAATTCAAAGGAAACAGTTTCCTACAATTTTTTATCAGCCATGTGAGTCACCAGTGTAATTTCCCACTACAAGGCCATCTTTAGCCTTGGGAATTTTAAAAGACGCCTTCCTGGTATTAGCAGCCCCAAATAACAGCCTGAATTCACTCCCTGGAGTGCTGCACAGTTGTTCTTTGTTCTGCCCCATTGAGGACAGGGCAGAACTGTAAGTCCCTCTTCTGCTTGGAAACCCTGAGAAGTATTCCATGATAGCAACTGTGCCTTCCTATCCTGTTCTAAGGGGAAGAACTTGTGAAAAAGTTAAAGAAAGAAGACTTTTCTTCCATTGGAGAAGTTAAAAGATGAAACAAAATCAGAAGTTGTCTATGGGGTGTGAAGGAAGGGCAGTTGGGGTTTGGTTTATGTGTATGCGCAGAGGAGGGTGTCCAGTCCCATGGAACTAGTTACAGGTGCTGGTAAACTGCTGTGCACGTGCTGGGAACCACATCCAGCGCCCTGCAAAGGCTGTTAACTGCTCTCCAGGCCTGGAATGTGGCAGGCTTCAACTATTAAAGAAGTCGTTCGTTTCCAAGGTCACCACATAAAGCAAAAGTAGCAGAGAAGCAAGCTGGGTTCCCTCAAAACTGAATAGCTGCAGTGTTCCAGACGGTACTTGATGGATGCCTTCTCAGGGATTATTTAGGCAGTTAAAGAAAAGTATCTTCAGAGTTTAGGGCTATTGATAAGGTAGATCAGCCTATAAGGATTAATATGATACCAAACTGCAGAACTAGAATTCTCTAGTCACGCTATCTTCAGAGGTCATTTGATGCCACTTGGATGACTTACGTGGCTTCTACAAACCTAGATAAGTAGAGGAGGAGACGCCTGAAGGTGAATGCGTCCCTGGAGTGTAAAACGCTGAACACCAGTCTTTAGGTCTCATGCATGGTTTGCCATGCGATACTGAAATGAAACTACTGTTTGATAAATAGAAAAAGTCATCTTATTTTGTTAACCTTAGATGATTTTAATTATGTGTGTGTGTATGTCTGTGTGTGAGTGCAGGTGCTATAGAAGGCCAAAGGCATTGGATCCTCTGGAGTTAGAGTTACAGGAGAGTTTGAGCCTCTGGTCATGGGTGATAGGAACCGACTCTGGTCCTTAAGGATCGTGGTGAGCACTCTTAACCTGTGAGCCTTCTCTAACCCCATGGCAGCATCTTCTTTGGTAGATGTTTGAGTCGGCTCAGGAGGTACTTGCCATACAAGCCTAGCTTTCTGAGTTTGGCCCCCAGAAATTATGTTAAAGAGGGAGGAGAACTGGTCTTTGACATGTGTGCATGCATGCATGCAAACGCACAACCATATGCATGGTCCTTTGACACTCATGCATGTGTGCACATACACATAAATACACGTCAAAAGAAATTGAAAGAAAATTGAAGAATGAAAACTTTGAGTTTTAGATCTTATCTACCTTCCTCAAAAGAAAAAACTTCATTGCTTTTCCCCCTTTTATTGTCAATGTGTAGGTATAAAAACTGCTTTCACCAAGAAATGTGGGGAGACTGCTTTCATTGCACCCCAGTGTGAAATGATTCCAATTGAGTGGGTATGCCGAAGAATCGCCACTGGATCTTTTCTCAAAAGGAACCCTGGTGTGAAGGAGGGGTATAGGTTTTATCCACCAAAAGTAGAGATGTTCTTCAAGGTAATCGCTTTTGTGACTTAGAATTAAAAACTCAAAATGTTAAACATTGAAGCCTCTGAAACTATATGTATCCTACTAGAAATTATGTTGATAATGTAGGATTACATTAGCAATGATAAATTAGGTGTTGGGAGAGGGTCTGTGAAAATGTTTTTTGACAAGATGGGCTAACAAAAAAAATTTAAATGAGCAGAAATCAAGAAGAAAGTTAGCATCTTAAAAAGATTTACTTGTACATTGGCCTGGTGGTACATTCCTGCCTACTGTTTAAGTAATGGGTTGGAGAGGTGGCTCAGCCGTCTAGAGCCTCCGGAAGGGAGGACCCAAGTTTGAGCCCAGCACTCAATGGTGGCTTGTAACTGTAGTTCCAAGAATCTGACGGTCCCTTCAGGCCTACGGGAGCAGTCATGCATGCAGGCAAAACACCCATAGTTACTTATAAAATGTATAGGAAAGAACGGGTATAGGAGAATTGCTATTTCAAGGCCAGCCTGAGACGTGCGATCGGACCTTGTTCAGAAAGATTTTTGTTTTGTTTGTTGCATTTGAAATTTTTACTTAGGAAGGGAAAGGGGTTTTGAGTTTGCAGGAATTTGTGACTTTGGTGTTTTGTTTGGAGACAGGGTTTCTCTGTAGCCTTGACTGCCCTGGAACTTGCTTTGTAGACCACGTTGGCCTTGACCTTAGAGATCTGCCTGCCTCTGCTTCCCCATTACTGGGATTTTTGTAAATTTAATTGTAATGTATAACAACTTATACAGCTAACTGATTAAAAATACACTTGACATTATTTTCAAACTGTGTGTGATGCACATGCATGTAGGGAAAACATTCATATGCAAGGGAATGGGCAGATTTGAATGAATTATTTCATTGCCTAGAAGAAATGGCTCATCTAAGAACTTAAGAATAATTAAAAATAAACAAAGCAGAGGCTGGAGAGATGGCTCAGTATGAGAGCACTTGTTCCAAGTTCAAGTCCTAGCCCACAGGACATCACAGCTACTCTAGTAGTTCCTAGGTATGCAGTACAGCCTTCTGCCCTCCACAGGCACCAGGCACACGTGGTGTACAGATGACATGTGTGCAGGCAAAACACACATAGACTTAAAAAGGAAAAGTAATGATGTTTTTTTGTTTGTTAGGAGCAGTCAAATTGGCATCAGAATGGCAGAAGGCAGCACTTGCTGCTCTTCAGAGAACCAGAATTTGGTTTCCTCTTTACACGCGTAGCACATATATAGACACACAGACAGAAATGAAAGATAAAAATTTAAAGTAGACTTTAAATAATTACTTGAATCATAGGATATTCTGGGAGATTAGATTGAATAGCAATTCTTTGATACATATTCTGGAAAGTTAAATTGTAAGATTTAAACTAACTATTCTGTGCCTTATCCTTAGGACGATGCCAATAACGACCCACAGTGGTCTGAGGAGCAACTCATTGCTGCAAAATTTTGTTTTGCTGGACTCGTTATAGGGCAAACTGAAGTGGATATCATGAGTCATGCCACACAAGCTATTTTTGAAATTCTGGAGAAATCCTGGCTGCCCCAAAACTGTACGCTGGTTGATATGAAGGTATTGATAAAATAAGGCAATGTAAAAGTAAACGTCGTAACTAAGAAGTGTCTTTAGTACTCTGTCATTTTCACATTATTTCCTTGGCAATGTGCTGCTTCTAGATTGAGTTTGGCGTTGATGTAACCACCAAAGAGATTGTTCTTGCTGATGTCATAGATAATGATTCCTGGAGACTATGGCCATCAGGAGATCGGAGCCAGCAGAAAGACAAACAGGTATGTAGTGTTTGACCTTATTTATCAAGCTGTGATAGAGGTGAAGGGGGAAAGGATATTAGTCTTATTGATAAGTGCTTAGTTTTAAAAGTCATTTCTCAGGCTCAGCAGTTAAAAGCACTGACTGCTCTTCCAGAGGTCCTGAGTTTGATTCCCAGCAACCACATGGTGGCTCACAACCATCTGTAAAGGGATCCTATGCCCTCTTCTGGTCTGAAGACAGCTACAGTGTACTTGTATACATGAAATAAATAAATCTTTAACAAAAAAAAAAAAAAAGATAGCAGAAGAAAGTAATTTTCTAAATTGTTTTATTTTCTAGTCTTATCGGGATCTCAAAGAAGTAACTCCGGAAGGACTCCAGATGGTAAAGAAGAACTTTGAGTGGGTTGCAGACCGAGTGGAGGTAATTCTTCTAGCAAACCTGTTGCATTTTATCTCATGATGTCGTGGGGTGACAGACTAGCTCAGTAGTTGGTAAAGTGCTTGCTTGCCTTACAAAATCAAAAACCTGACTTACAATTCTCCATGTAAACAACAAAGAAAATGCCAAATGTGGTGGCAGGCATTTGTAATCCCAAAGTTGGGCCTTCGGAGGCTGGAGGACCCCGAGGTCCTCCCGTGTTAGTCAGCATACTTGGCAAATTCCAAGCCACCAACAACCAACAGTTCTTTTCTCATCAAAAAGGAAGGAGGAAAGATGTGGCTGACCAAAATGGCTTAGAGTTTAAATCACTTACTACACAATCCCAAAACTTTGTTCAATCCCCAGAGCACATACACAGAAAAGGCCAAATTTACAAAGTTCTTTTCCTTCACATTTGCACGTGTACATTCACAAAAATAAGCAGAAAAAATTTAACTTAAAGAGAAAATTCTGGGTGGCACCCAAGGGACATCTGAAGGTGTTCTGAGGCTTCCATACATACATACACATTAAAAATGAAAAATGTTTGAAAGCAGGCATGATGGAGCTTGCCAACAACTTTAGCTATTCTGGAGGCTAAGACATAGAGGGTTTCAAGGCCAGTGTGTGGAACCTGATTGAGTGAAATTGGCTGGAAAAAAAAAGAAAAGAATAAAAAGAGAGGCCTTTTAAGTTCTGTTTTCAGTGACTTTGAACAAATGGATTGCTTTAGGAATGATCACAGCAGGCTTCGTACTGCTCTGCCAGAACTCTGCCACTGAGTTAGTCATGCCCTTCCCAGATGCTGGTGTGGAAACCTGAGATCCCGTTTCACTTAAATGTTTATTACTACTGTGAATCCATGAAAGGTGAGCGTGATTCATCTGAATCATAATCACTTCATAGACCAGTATTTCCAACTTACCTACATCTACTATTCAAAAAAGCCAACCAGCAGATTGATAAGCTAATTTGGTTGACTACGATTTAAACATTGAACACAATGTGCTAAGGGCTCTGGCCTGGAATACTTTGCTACTGTTCTCTGAATATTGAGAGGCTTAGGAGGGCAGTGGGTTTGGAATGCGTTCTTTTGTTTTGTTTTGTGAGAGGGGGTCTCACTATGTAGACCAGGTTGACCTGCCTCCATGGTGTGGGGATTACAGTTTATGCCACAGTGCCTTGTTGAGTTTGTTGCTGTTGTAGTTGGCCAAGTTTGTTGTTTTGAGTGATCTGTTTTGTTCTGTTCACAAAGAAAAGGCCAGCTGTGTGTGGTGGCACAAACTTAGTCCTAGCACTTGGAAGGCAGGTATGGCATCTCTGAGGTTGAAGCCAGCCTGCTCTAAATGGTGTTACTGTCTATGAAAACAAAAACACACACATGCTGGGGATGGAGCTCAGTTTAGAAGTGCCTGCCTAGCATGCATGAAGCCCTGGGTTTTATTGTTCAGGACTGCATAGAACAAAGTGTGGTGGCGTAAGCCTGTGACCCCAGCTTTCAGGAGATCAGAAGTTGAAAGTCATCCTCAGTTACCTGTGAGTGTCAGTCAGGTCCAGGTGGGCTGCTTGAGACCCTTTCAAACAGGGAAGGAAGAGAAGAGGGAGAGAGAGACCGTAAGGAAAAATAGGAAAACCATTTAGCTGGTACTTGAAGTAAGAATACAGGAATTGCAGGCTATATAACATCCAGGCTCAACATCCTGACATACACAAAAAGAAAAGAAAAACCACGGTTACATTGACTGTCACCCATTTTTCATAGTCCTGTTTTTCTTTTCCAGTTGCTTCTCAAGTCAAACAGTCAGTGCAGGGTGGTAGTGCTGATGGGGTCGACCTCTGACCTTGGTCACTGTGAAAAAATTAAGAAGGCTTGTGGAAACTTTGGGATTCCGTGTGAACTTAGAGTAACATCTGCACATAAAGGACCAGATGAAACTTTGAGGATTAAAGCAGAATATGAAGGTAAACTTTAAATAACTACAGAATTGCGGTTATTTCTGATTTGGATAAAAGATTTTAAAATACGTGCTTAAAAGAGCCTTTCCTATTTTTTAGGAAAATCATGTATCATACATATACTTTTGTTTTAAGATTCATTTATTTTACCTATATGAGCACACTGTCTCTGTCTTCAGACACACCAGCAGAGGGCATCAGATCCCATTACAGATGGCTGTGAGCCACCATGAGGTTGCTGGGATTTGAACTCAGGACCTCTGGAAGAGCAGCCAGTGCTCTTAACCACTGCCCCCTACTTTTATACTTAATCTTTAGAAGGGATGCTTTAGAAGCCTCTAAAAGAACAAGAGGAAAACTCACAGTACAGGTAGAGAGGATCTGGAAGCCTGCCTTGGCTGGATTCCCAGCACCCACATCAGGCATCGCACAACTGCCTGCGACGTCACATCCAGGAGATCCGACATCTTATGGCCTTGTGGTTACCTGCATGCATAAACTCATTCAGGCACACATGATTTTTTAAATAATCTCTGTAAACATGGCTCAGTGACTTAAGAACATGTAGCTTAGCCCCAGGAGAATCTGTCACCCTTTTCTGGCCTCACCGCACACGTGTGCATAGACACACAGCATAGAGGCAAAACACCCATACATGTAAGAACTTTTTAGAAAGAACAAGCATGAGAGAAAACAGACTGGAGCTGTGAGGAAGTGTGGTCTCCTGTCTACGTAGCAGCTCTCCTTAGCATTGACACTTGTGTGCCCAGTGGAGGAGGAGGCCGAAGCAGCACAGCCTCTCTGGCATCTTTGTCTGGTTTCTTGGAAGCAAATAAGAAAGCTATAGTTTCAGTAGATAGTACATTAAATAAACGATAGGATATCGATGATATAAAATACTGGAATCTGTTCACGAGAAAACTGGTTTTGTTTTTGTTTTAAAGACACACCAGAAGAGGGCATCAGATCCCATTACACATGGTTGTGAGCCACCATGTGGTTGCTGGGAATTGAACTCAGGACCTTTGGAACAGCAGTCAGTTCTCTTAATCACTGAGCCATCTCTTCAGCCTGACAGAACTGTTCTAAACAAGAAAAAAATGATTCCCTCGAGATTTCAGACCCTTTTAATAAGCTGAGACTCAAATTCTTTCCCAGTAAAAAAATAAAAAATATAGATAAAATTTTAGGTGGACTGAGATAATGTAGGTCAGTTGGAAAAAAGTGCTTATTCAGCATGTATGAAACCCAGGATTCAATACCCAGTACCGCATAAAACCAGGAGTAGGTATCACACCTGTAATCCTAACAGTTGGGAAGGTAAAACAGGAGGATTATTGTGAATTCAGAGTGAGCCTGGGCTACAGAACAAGACCCTCTGTTAGATATAGCCAGGCTCTTAAAGATTTTGAAGTGTGAATATGCACTTTTTTGGTGCTGTGTTTTGATATTGACAATTATTGAGCCTAATGATTAAGTCTTAAGCATGTTAAGCACTTCATCTGTGGGTGCTATACGAAATATATTCTAGCACCCAGACACTATAATTTAAGGAAGTGTCTACAAAATCTCTAATTCCTATTAAATGAGTCTCCTGGCACCACTTAAAAAACAATTCAACATGAAAGGTAGCTGTTCAGTTTGTGAAATTCTTCATTTTGCTGAGTCTAAGCAGGAATAGCAGAAGGAAGCTGAGGCAGCCATTCCCTCACTTACCTCATGACATTCCTTTTACACAACACATCTCAGAAATAGGCAAACCTGTTCTGCCGAGGTTTGCTTACAATACACTTAAGTGACAAAATGAACAATACATTTTGAACTTACATGTATAAGTAAGTTCAAATACCTTCTCAATACCTTTTTCTATAGCAAACTACTTAAAGATTTAAAGCTCGTTCGTTCTTTATTATTTTTACTGTATGTGTGTGCAGATGCATATACCAGTTGCAAGAGTTGATTCTCTCTTAGGGGTTCCAGAGGCACACAGGTCATCAGGCTTGACAACAAACACCCTTCGTCCACTGAGCTGTCTCACCTGCCCTGCACTGTTTGTACCTAGCAATTGTTTTTGTTGGAAAAAAGAATAGAAGGACCTGACTGTCTTAAAATTTCCATAGGGGATGGCATACCTACTGTATTTGTCGCAGTGGCGGGCAGGAGCAATGGACTGGGCCCAGTGATGTCTGGTAATACTGCATACCCGGTTATCAGCTGTCCCCCAATCACAGCAGACTGGGGTGCTCAGGATGTGTGGTCATCTCTGCGACTGCCCAGTGGTAAGACCTTGAGAAATTTTTGTACTGTGTGTATAACCAGAATTTTGAGATACAATCTCACCTGTTAATAGTTGATGACATATTTAACCACAGCCTACTATTTTAAGTCAGGTTTTATAATTTTTAAATTATTTTATGCTTAGGTGCTTAAGTATGCATCTTTAAGAAATAGGATTTGGGTTTATTACCATCTTTTTCTTTTTTAATTTTTCTGTCTTTTTCTTTTCTGAACCAATAGGTATTGGCTGTTCAACTATACTTTCTCCAGAAGGATCAGCCCAGTTTGCTGCTCAGATATTTGGGTTAAACAACCATTTGGTGTGGGCCAAACTTCGAGCGAGCAAACTGAACACGTGGATATCCTTAAAGCAGGCTGATAAGAAAATCAGAGAGTGCAATTTGTAATAAAGCAATTTAATTTGTAGGAGAAAAGTTACATATTCCTAGTTTGGATTTAAAAAAAAAAAATCAAGCAAAATGATTTCACATCAGAGAAAACAATTCAGTTTACTAAGGAGCAAATGGCCCTCAACGTTTATGAGTTGGTACATTGTCAGTGGATATTATTAATATTTTCTGGCTCTATGTAGTGATATGTCCCTGTAGCCTTAGCACTCTAGAGGATCACTAAATTCAAGGCCAGCCTGAATTGTGTATTGAGACCCTGTATTTGCTGGGGAGGGGATCTTGGCACAACGCTGCTAAATTACATCTCGCTTTCTATATAGTCATTGTTGGGTAAATATGTAATTATGGAACTGGAGCAATGTGTCTGTGGTTCAAGAACCAGTGTGGCTCTCCTGCAGATGCCCTGAGTTTGGCTCCCAGCATCCATGTAGACTGCCTCACAATAAATAACCTTTAACCTGGGATCTGACCCCGTGGCTTCCTTATGCACCTGCTCTCAGATTCTGTTGCATTCCTCCACCCAACACACATAATTTTAAAAAATAAACTTTTTTAAAGAGTATTATTTCTAAGTGGTAATAACATTTCTTTTATAAATCAATAGTATTGCTTGACATTTGGAGTTGACACTTTAAAAATTAAAATATTATGCATGTTAATAACGTGTTCTCGCTGCGTGCTCTGGACATTCTCAGTAAGTACATTGCTACATGAGTCTCCAGCTAAGGAATGTGTTTGAACTTTGTTGTGTTGGTTTTTACAGTGGTGAGGAAACCCTAGGTCCTTGCCCATGCTTTAACCCTGGTTTGTTTGGGGGTATTTGCTTGTTGTGCTTCTAAAGAAATTGAGAATAGAGGTAGAAGAAACTCATAAAATGGAAGAGGTGCTAAAAGGGCCCTTTCCTGCGATTTTTGGGCAATAAGACAGTTATATATGGAATAAAGCTATTCCAGGGAAAGATGGAGTAAAATACTGCTTAGCTGTTGGGAGGTGCTCTCTGGGTTGTAAACTTTTACTTTCTGGTAAAACGTTTGCCACACCTGCAATCGCATGTTTGCCCCAGCAAAACACCTTCCAATACAACTAAATCCAAAGAACCTTTAGATTCCCGTTCACCCTGTCTTTAAAAAAAAAAAAAATCCATAAACAAAATTTACCACTTGATTTTACAGGTTCTTTAAGTACTTTGAAGGCCTATTAAAAGTCCTGTGAGCAAAGTCAAGGCTAGTCTGGGCCATGTGAGACCCTGTTTCAGGAAGGGGAAAGGGTTCCACCATAATAATAGGACACGTGCTCTACTATGTTCATAGCAGCCTTATTTATAATAGCCAGAAGCTGGAAACAACCCAGATGTCAAGTGAAGAATGCATACAGAAAATGTACATTTACACAATGGAATACTACTCAGCTATTAAAAATGAGTACTATATGAATTTTGCAGGTAAATAGAATTAAAAAGTCGTCTGACTGAGGTAAGGAGACCCAAAAGGACAATGTGGTATGAACTGACTGATGAGTGGATATTAGCCCAACAGCTGAGAATACCCACAATACAACTCACAGACCATATGAAGCTTAACAAAAAGGAAGGTTAAAGTGGATGCTTCAATGCCACTTAGAAGGGGGAACAAAATAATCATGGGAGGCAGAGGCTGGTAGGTACCTGAGTGGGAGGGGGAGTCCAGAGGGCCAGGCGAATGAATAGTATTATGTAGCACTGGGGGAAGAACCATTAGAAAGTCCCAGATGCTGGGGATGGGAGAGGCTCCCAGGACCCAATGGGGATGACAGCTGAAATGCCCAACAGTGGGGAGACAGAACCTGAAGAGGTCACCTCCAGTAGATAGGTATGGCCTCCAGTTGAGGTATGGGGCCACTCACCCAAGAGAAAAGTTGGAGCAGAGACTGAAGGAAAGGCCATCCAGAGACCGCTCCACTTTGGGATCCATTCCATCCACAAACACCAAACCCCAACACTATTTCGGAGGACAAGATGTGCTTACAGACAGTGGCCTGGTATGGCTATCTTCAGAGAGGCTCTGCCAGCTCCTGACCTAAGACAGATGCAGATACTCACAGACTTTTCTGATCTTTAAAGGGAAAAAGTCTAGGTCTCTATTCGTAATTGTAATCCTCAGATTCTCACAGAACTTATCACCACTTAGTATATATTTTTATTGCCTATCTCATCTAGGAAATGCATAGTCCAAGTACACTGGATATCGTATCTCAGCAATGTAAATTCCTATATACAGGCAGGCAGATACATAGTACTGAAGTACTCTGTGAATGAACGTGCAAGTTCCCAAAAGGGGACACAACTCCGTGTAACTTACTGGACTGATGCATGTACAGCAGCTGGGGAATCTGCTGTAGTTGGTCTTGAGTGTTCTGTAGAGGCTCCTTTGACACTGTTTAAAGGTGGTGGAACGTCTAGGCCAGTGATTTTCAACCTTCCTAATCCCATGACCCTTTAACACAGTTCATGTTGTGGTGGCACCCCCCACAATAAAATTATTTTGTTGCTGCTTTTTTTTTTTTGCAATTGCTATGAATAGTAGTGTAAATATCTAATATGTGACCCCCTCCAGGGGTCATGATTCGCAGGTTGAGAACCACTGCTGTAGGAGATAGTGCCTAGTGTAAGTGTGCTTTTGAAATTGACATTTTGTCTGGGGCTTCAGCTTTTTCCTGCCCAGTAATCATTAAGTGTGCAGCTTTGGGTAACTACTACCTGATTTCTATCATGATGTTCCTCACTGAGGTTCCAAAGCAACAAAGCCAACCTACTATAGCTGAAATTATGATCCAAAATAAACTCATCCTCATAAGTTCAGTATGATGTATTATTATACTGACTACACAAAGTTGGCCAGAACCATATGACAATCAGCTAGAGTTTCAGCCCTTGACCCAGACAAGAAATATGAAGTAGACACTTGGTTTAAAAGCTGAGTATCAACATTAAGAGAACTTGAGGTTCAATCTACAGGAGGTGAAGGAAGGTTTGGTTCAGGTCTCCCAGGTAGTAAGTAAAGTAAATAAGGCCTATGGCCTTACGACTATAGGTTGTTAGAGGGACTTAAAGGATCAGCACTCAGGAATAGAGCCTTGTAGAGGGTGTAGCTGAATGCTGAGCCCACTTGCTTAGCATGCATGCATCTTCTCCACAAGGAAGTTGAGCCTTGAAACCAGAATGTATACTGACTAGGCTGTGTGAACAAGTTTCCTTAAAGAAGTACAATAAGGGGCTGGAGAGATGGCTCAGTGGTTAAGAGCACCGACTGCTCTTCCAGAGGTCCTGAATTCAATTCCCAGCAACCACATGATGGCTCACAACCATCTGTAATGAGATCTGATGCCCTTTTGGTGTGTCTGAAGACAGCGACAGTGTACCCACATACATGAAACAAAATTTTTTTAAAAAAGTACATTAAGGAAAACCTCCAAGACGTAGTTTATTGTATGACATCTACACAAGTCGTACAATCAGTTCAGAACCTGGATATTCTCATCTCATCGGGCTTCCAGCCCACACTGCTCCTGAGCTAGATCTCAATGGGAGGTTAAACAGTTCCTTTCACTGTATTTTCAATCAACAGCGATCTTCACTTCCCCCAGATTCATTCCCAGGTTCTAATCCTGTTCATGTCCTAAAACGGCAATTCTGAAGCACCCATGAGAAGCTGTGCCTGTACCTGCCTCCTTCAAGCGACTCTACGGTTCCTTAAATTAATTACCACCTGAGGAACCGGGAGTTTTTCTCTTCCAAAGATTGTCTCCCGGCCAGTCGGACCACTGTGGTCTCACCAGAATGCCGGCGGCTTTGGGCTGACAGTTTCGGTGAGCACCTTTTCTGAATCTGACTCCTCCTATCTCCAGTCGCCTTTTGAGTAGGAGTTGGGGCGTAAGTCTTGAAAGAAAACCGATTTCTGACCCCAGCTCTGGAACCTACGCGCTCGTAACTCCCTGCCGCCTAGCAACCACCAACTTCCTCCTTCGCCCGGCCAACTCCGAGATCCTCTTCCGGGGCAGAGGTCGCCCTACTCCTCCCCCACCTCCACCTTCTCCAAGATGGCGAGCGGCGGCAGCGGTGGGGTGTCAGTCCCTGCGCTGTGGAGTGAGGTGAACCGTTATGGGCAGAACAGCGACTTCACGCGTGCCCTCAAGACCGTCAACAAAAGTAAGTGTCGGGACGGCCGGACTGTCAGGAGGAAGCCGCCTGTGTCCAGCGCGCGCCTCCTCGGCACAGCCGGGAGGGGATCGCTGCGTCCTTCGTTCGGCTCGGCCCCCAAACCCGGGGCGGGTCGCTGTCCCACGGCCACCGGCGGCCGGAGCTCGATCGCTTAGGGCCACGTGTACTTACTTCCCTCAGTCCCGGCGAGATCCGACGCGAGGGGGAGGGGGGACTTAAAGAGACCATGGCGTCCGGAACCGCTTCCAAATTGTTCTTGATGTCTTCTCCGCTGCCGGATTTTGCGAAGATGTCAGATTGACTTTTCTTCATTATCTTGAGCGAAGTGATCAAGATAGTGTCATGAAGGAAACTTGTGGACTGGGGCTGGGGCAGGGGAAGGAACCTGCCTTGACACGTAGCATCCATGCTGTTGCAGACAAAGTGGAAGCATTGCAGATTCTAAAGGGAAGAGGTGTGAATGTCTGGTCTTTATTCATTTGCACGTACAAAAGCTTGCCGGTCTTAATTAGCCAGTGAATGAGCCCCAACCTTTAAAATAACCTAAGGAGACTTTGACGTGCGTTTTTAGCCCCATGAATTATAATTTCTAATTTTAGTTGCCTTCAATATGAGATTCCATAATTTGTTATTCTTCACTATATGCCTGTAATATGGCCATGCTATATTCTGTACAGTAGATAGATCTGTGTATGTTAGGTTTGGTAATGTAACTACCAAATCATTCAGCGGTACCAGGCACTAGTTATGTAAAGAATATCGCAGTAACACACGCTTTGCACCTTCAGGTCCCTGATTACTATAAAAGTAGTCATGGTGGCCACGCATTAAGGAAAATAGCTACTAATTAGAATTGACTATGGACAAACTTACTTGCATTAACATTAGCCTTTTGCTGAGCTACAACCCATATTAGTATCAGTATAACAGTGTAGCAATTCTTTAATCAGCCAAGACTGTCACTTCAGCCCTACCCATTAATTTCTAGAAATTCCTTTACCGATTTGTAAACTGAGAATTGGATTCCTGTGGTAGACTAGGAGCAAGGGGAACCGTGATCCTAGTCCTTTTGACACCGGCATGCTGTTAGCATCGAACCTTGGCTGCCCGAATTATTATTTTATTAATATTATTATATTATATAATAAATTATTATTTTATTTCTCTTCAATCTCTTTTTGGGAAAGGGGAATTTTGGATATTTCTTTGGAACATTCCAAAGATGAATCATGCCTATGTTGTAGTTTTTGTTTGTTTTGCAGTGGTGAAAATTAGACTTAGGGCCTCCCATATGTTAGGCAATCTGTATTCCCGTTTTTATTTAGTTAAAAACGAGCTGAGGGACGGATTTAAAAAGGGCTCTCCTAAAAAACGTTCTCTAGTATTGCAGATCAACAAGGATGACGTCACGGCCTTGCACTGTAAAGTTGTTTGCCTTATCCAGAATGGAAGTTTCAAAGAAGCCTTGAACGTCATCAATACTCACACCAAAGTGTTAGCCAGGTAAGTGATTCTGTTAGTCACTCACCCACTGCTTCCCCAGCTCTTCCCTTTTGACCTGCTTTCCTTTGTTCTGTCATTGGTCTTTCTGAAGTTAGAAGACAAAGTAGTGATCTTGGTTCCTCTCTGCTGGACTGTTAGAATTTCAGAATTTTTTTTGTTTGTGTTTTTTTGCCTCTTTGCTTGTTTTCTGCTTTCCTGGGTTTTTATTGTTTCGTATTTGCATATTTGTTTGTCCCGGATCTAATCTTGCTGGCCTGGAACTCACTGTGCAGTCCAAGCTGGTTTTAAACGTACAGTCCTACTTCAGCCTCCTGAATGATGGGATGTGCCACAATTTCCAGAGCTGTCTTTCTTTTGAACTGCTCAGAAGGGGGTAAACCATAAAAGAATGCAGAACATAAATGTGAGTCACATATACAAGTTATGCTTGTGATCCAGCATGAGGAGACTGAGGCAGAATCTCTAGTTTGAAGCCGTCTTGGGCTATGGACTGAGACCATTTCCAAAGGTGGGCCTGGTGGAGCTGGATGGTTCTTGGAACAAGGATCTAGGGAGAAAACAAGGATGTACCTATCAACCAGACATGTGTACGCTTACCGCACATGAACATCTGCAGCATAGACGTCTGTAAGGTGAACTTAGCCTGACCTCTGGCCCTTGGACCATTAATTGTTCAGGCCAAGACCTTTGAGCTGTTTGTTTTCAATTATTGATGCCTTTTTTTTTAAATCTCATTTATATTTCACAGAACACAAACTTCCTGAATTGTTACTTTTTTACATTTGCTTTGATAAGTTTTTTCTGGGGGGGGGGTTATGGTCAAAACTTCAAAATGAATTTTAAATATTACATTAATGTACGTGAATTTTAAATCTGGAGATTTAAATAACTGCTTGCTTGGTTGAATCTTCTCCAGTTACCATATTTTATATCTAATTTTTTTTCTTAACCATTTGCTTCATGAACAAGTTAACCAGTATCGTATATTTTGTTAGGAGATTTAAGAAACTTTCTTCTTTGGAGACAGTGTCGCATGTCTCCCAACCAACCTCAAGCTCCTCGGTAGCTGAGTAAGAGCCTACCTTTCTGATCTTTACCTGTACTTCCCAAGGCTGTGATAACAGTCATGTACCATCATATCCAGTTGTAGGGTGCTGGGCATAGAACCCAGGGATTCCGCTATGCCCCAGTCTCAAGATGTGGCCCATTTGAGTGTTTGCATTGTCCTTGTATTGAGCTCTTCCATGATTGCTTCTTTAATATTTGTTTCAGAATGCCAGTAGTTTTGTCAGTAGTCATGAAAACAGAGCAGATGAGGTCATGGGTGCTGCATGTGGTGCTGCTTTAAGGCCTGTATGATTTGGGAGGCAGGTCACAAAGATGGCTGTGGTGATATAAGATTTATATAACTATAAGAATGTGCTTTTGTTTTGATCCCAGGTGTAGACAGGTATAGAGATGTGGGCTGCTGCAGACTGACCACAGTAGCTGACTATGTTTTTCTGGTGCTGTAACAGAGGCATGGTTTTGCCAGCTGCACATAATTTTTGAGATTGTGTGATGTTTAAGATTTTGGGAACTTTTCAGAGGTTATATAAATGCTAGGGCCCTGTTGGGGGGAGGGGTGTGTGTAATTGTTGGTCTTCCAGGGAGGGTTGGTTGTGGTTTGTTAGTAGTCATGTTCAAAGAAGAAACAAAAAGAAAAGTTAGATTCAGATCCTCTCGCCATCCTTCTTTCTCACTTATCTAGTAAGAGGGGGTGAAACAGGGTGGGGAGGCTAAAAGGTGGAAAAAAGAAGAACCCACAAAGTAGCAAAAACAAGTTACACATGTATCAAGTGCTTAGAGCAATCTGGCATATGCAGAGTGTTCTACACTATTAGATAATAATCAGATCTGGTTTTGTTCTTGGTTTTTCCTTCAGTAACTCTCTGTCCTTTGAGAAGGCATATTGCGAGTACAGGTTGAACAGAATCGAGAATGCCTTGAAGACAATAGAAAGTGCCAACCAGCAGACAGACAAACTGAAGGAGCTTTATGGACAAGTGGTAATTACAGCTTTAAATTCCTGTTGTCAATCACCGCAGACAGACACTGCTCTACCCTGACATGGAGCAGGGTGGGACATCCTGATGCTCCACAAACTCAGCCACCAAACCAGTTCCTGAGGTTTGGATCTGTTCTCTGGTCTTTCTGTCCTCTGGAAGAGTTGTACATAGAATATTCTACAAACTGGGACTTCTTTGGGGGCCATTGAATGACATTTGAACTACTGATTAGAAAGGTAAAGGCCAGTGAGCTATATACATATTTGAGACAATATTTCCAATATTAAACTAGTAAGTATTCTAAGTTTAACAATTATAATTATGAAAGTTAAGGATTTGGGAGACTTTTTCGTAATTATATATATATATATATATAATATATATATATTATATATATATATTAAAACTATGCCCTTTGAAAATATGTCTTTTTGAAGTTTGTTAAAATTAGAGTTAGTCATTTTATATATGTTGGGTATTTTGCTTGCATATATAGTATGCATATCACATGCTTGCTTAGTGCCTATGGAGGTCCAAAGACAGTGTCAGATGCCCTAGAACTGGAGTTACAGTGGTTGTGGACTGCCATGTAGGTGTTAGGAATTGAACTCAGGTCTTTTGCAGGAACAAACAAGTACCTTAACCACAGAACTATGTCTCCAGCCTCTGAAGAATTTGAGACAAAATTAAGCCTGATCTGAAGGTGCTATTAATCCTGAGAGGACAGGGGATTATCTGAGTAGCTGTAGGGTGAGTTCCAGGAGTTGATGAAAGAGACCAGTCTTGGTCATACAACGGGAACTGACTGATCCAGAGTAGCAACTACCACTCTCCTTTGTCCTACTACATGGCTCAGGCTGGTCAGGAATTTGCTATGTAAACTAGGCTGGCATTGAACTCACACAGATGTGCCTGCCTCTGTGTAGACTAGGCTGGCATTGAACTCACCAAGATGTGCCTGCCTCTGCCTTTTGGGTGCTGGGTTTAAAGGCATGTACCACCACGCCCAACCCTGTTACTGTCCTTTGGGAACCCCTTGACTTTGTTGTGTGTACTTAGTACTGCTATCATTGGTGCCATATCTGATTGCTGAGAAACAAAGTGAACTTCTAGGGAATTCTAAGTCTTTGCTTAGTATTTATTTTTTTTTCTGTTTACAGGCACTTAGTTATCATTTGGTGTGGCTTTTTTTTTTTTTTTTTTTTTTTTTTTTTTTTTTTTTTTTTTTTTCGAGCTGGGACCGAACCCAGGGCCTTGCGCTTCCTAGGTAAGCGCTCTACCACTGAGCTAAATCCCCAGCCCCGGCTTTTTCTTTTTTATTGCAGTTGACATTACAGCATAGATTTTTATACAAAGATTTCCTTTCACAAACTTTAGGCATTTAGCTAAGATAAAGAGCTTTCAAATCTGTACTATAAGATAGATTCTTCTCAGGTAATTTTTTTCTAAGTATTTGCACACAGAACTGGTTAAAGATATACAAAGACAAATGCGTGGCTTGCCCATATTATGTCTTGACATTCCCTACAGAAAGCATCACTGTGGTGTGAAAGACAAGACTGTGTTAGTCACCTCTGACCCCTTGCTTTGGCCTCCAGCTGTACCGCCTGGAACGCTACGATGAGTGCCTGGCCGTGTACCGAGATCTTGTCCGCAACTCCCAGGATGACTACGATGAGGAGAGGAAGACAAACCTGTCAGCAGTCGTTGCCGCTCAAAGCAACTGGGAAAAAGTGGTTCCCGTGAGTATGCATGTCACACACACACACACACACACACACACACACACACACACACACACACACACACACACACACATAGCCATGAACGAATACTCATACTTACTGTCTGACCGGCATTTCTCTCTGTGGCAGGAGAACTTGGGTCTCCAAGAAGGCACACACGAACTCTGTTACAACGCTGCGTGTGCACTAATAGGGCAAGGCCAGCTGACCCAAGCAATGAAAATCCTACAAAAGGCTGAAGGTTGGGAGTTTTTAATGCTTTGTATAAAAACAGTGTGGGATGTGTGGATTTAGACAATCTCAAAATGCATTTGATACTTGTCAAGTTATTTGGTGAAAGTCACTGCATATGAGAATCTTGAGGAGTTTCTCTAGCCTGTCTCCCATCTCTATTTCTGTTTAAGAATTAAACTAGTTTGTAAAGTTTAATTTTAAAGAGTAGGTCTTTGAGCGAGTTATATGAATACTAAATGTAAAATAACCAACTGTGACAAGACCGTTTGTAAAAAAAATCATTTCTGGACCAGTGACATGACTCATTGAGATGGGCACTTGCCACTAAACCTGACAGGTTGTCCTCTTGCTTCCACGTGACATGCACATGTGCACATGAGCACATACACAGAATAAGACCGATAATTTAAATTTTAAAAATTTTTAAAGAAAATAATTCCATAAATATTAGTTGTTATTCTATTGTTTCTACTTAAATAATACGTATTACTCTTGTGAACATGCGTATGTATAAACTATCTATATCTGTAGTACCACTCTAGGACATTTTAGCCCATTTAATATGTCTCTACACATATTTCTATATATATTTTGAAGACTTTGGTATAAAAACAGCATGCTAGGCCTACAGAGACCGTTTCAGGACAGTCAGTCTCCTGAAGAAATGCCGTCTCAACAAGCAAGCCAGAAGATCACTGAAGGGATAGTTAGGAGAGTGAGAGGCTGGAGTTCAACCTCCAGCCCCAAAATAGAAAACAGGAAAGAGGAAGGGGCAGGCGTGGGTGACATGGGACAAGTTATAAAGTTTGGCTCACAACCATCACTCCAGTTCCAGGGGATCTGATACCTTCTTCTGGCCTCCATGGGCACCAGGCACATACATGGTGCACTGTCTTATCCAAGAATTCCATTTCTAGAATTTTAAAATATTAAAAATTATATTAGAAATATTTAGGTTAGATTCACAAATATGATCAGCTGAAGGGGGTGGTGATGGCACACACCTTCAACCCCAGCATTTGGGAGGCAGTGGCAGGCAGATCTCTGTGAGTTCAAGGCCAGTCAAGTCTACAGAGTTTCAGGACAGTCAGGGTCTCCTGGAGAAATCCTATCTGGAAAGACAAACAAACAAAAAGATCAATTGAAGGGATATTGAGAAGAAAAAGAACTTTTAAACAGCATGAGTTTCTGTGTTGTTAAAAGATTGGTCGTGGGAGCTGGGGAGAAATAGTGTGGTCAGTAGTGCTTGTCTTGAATGAGTTCATTCCCAGTCTGGTCCTCCCATAAAAAACCGTGGTGGGCCTAAAGAGATGGCTCAGCCATTAAGAGCATTGGCCGCTCTTAACAGGACCCAGGTTTGGTTCCTATCACCCACTAGGTAGCTTACAGGGACACAAATGCAGGCAAAACACATCTAAAACTACAGATTTAAAAAAAGACCCTAGGCCCAAGGACAGATGTCAGTTGACAGACTGAAATCTGCTCGGGAATTAGCTTTTGCCTTTTGGAACTGAAAAGAATAGGAACTACTCAATGATGCTAACTTTAAAACTGTTTTCCTCCTATAGATCTTTGTCGCCGTTCATTTTCAGAAGATTCAGTAAGTATTCGATAAAGCCAAATGTCATGCTTTAGTACTAGTTTAGAGGTTTCATTCAACTCTGTGGGATAGATGGTACCACGCATTTGGTTCATATGTAATCAGATACTAATTTTCTTTAGGAACTGGCCTTCAGCAGATCTCTCTGTGCTTTCTATATAATTTGCATCAAGACAAGCATCTTTTTGCATTTGTGGTTCTTTTGCTATTTATTTTATATTTATATAACATTAAATAAGTGTTAAATATTTCTATTTATATAATAAATATAATGTTAAATATTTATATAATATTGGCTATAAATATGTTTACATTTAAATTTATATAAACATTTAATTTTAACATTTTCTGTCAAACACAAATGAAATCGTGAGTTTGGGAATAAGCATCTCAGACCACCTGGACAGTGTACGTTCACCAGGTTAGTGTAGGTTAGTAAAAGAGCACATACTGGGGGAGATATGGCTTGCCCTGTAATGTGCTTGCTGTGTACGCTGAGGATTTGCTGTGTTCATGGGCGTGATAAATTCTTGATGGCTTGCATTACAATCCCAGCCCTCCAGGGGTGGAGACAGGTAATCCCAGGAGCCTGCAGCCTCCCTTGATCTGCGGGTTCCAAGCAGGTCTCAAATAAGAAAGTAGATGGGGATGGAAAGATGGCTCAAAGGTTAAGGAGCATTTGCCTCTCTTCCAGAGGACCCAAGTACAGTTTCCAGCTCCAGGGCCACATGGCTTACGACCACCTGTGATCCTAGTTCTAGGAGATCTGACATCCTCTTCTGGCCTTTGTAAGCACCTTGGAAACATAGTGTGTACTCCACAGACACACAAATAAAAATAAAACCTTTTAAAAAGTAAAAGTAGGGGGCTGGGGATTTAGCTCAGTGGTAGAGCGCCTTACCTAGGAAGCGCAAGGCCCTGGGTTCGGGTCCCCAGCTCCTGAAAAAAAAAAAAAAAAAAAAAAAAAAAAAAAAAAAAAAAAAAAAAAAGTAAAAGTAGGGGGTTGGGGATTTAGCTCAGTGGTAGAGCGCTTGCCTAGGAAGTGCAAGGCCCTGGGTTCAGTCCCCAGCTCCGAAAAAAAGAACCAAAAAACAAAAAAGTAAAAGTAGATGACCCCCAAGAAACAGCATTCAAGGTTGTCCTCTGGCCTCTACATGTACACACATGCACATGAATATGTATATACATGAAGAATACAGCTCCTAACTTAGAGTATTCATTATGCATGTAAACCAGCCAATCTTTCGGAAAGGATTGGAGGACAGTCCTTCATTGTATATGTTACATAAGCTTCATCTGGAGCATCAGTTACGAACGCCACCTACCTCTGTTTTTTTGTTGTTATTGTTGGGTGTTTTGCTTGTTTGTTTTAGGTGTTGGGATTGAACCTAGGGCTCTAATGTGTGCTAGGCAGCATTGTACCACTGAGCTATATTCCCAGCATAGACCCTCCCACCCCACCTTTGTGTTGGGAGTTTCACAAAGTAGGAGTTGAACTTGCTCTGTAGCCCAGGTGGGGTTTGACCTTTGTTTCCCCTGCTTCAGTGTCCCTGTAATTGGGATTGCAGGTCTGTGGCAAGCCCAGCTGATGCTTGCTTTATGTGTAGTCCAGGCAGTGACCTTCTTATGTATGATACTGGAGCTCTTTTTATTCTTTTTAAAGATTTTATTTATGTATATAAGCACTTCATTTCCATGTACTCCTCCATGACAGAAGGGGCATCAGATCCCATGGTAGATGGTTGTGAGCCACCATGTGGTGCTAGGAACTGGACTCATGACATCAGGATGAGCAGACAGTACCCTTAACCATTGAACCATCTCTCCACCCCTTAAGATTTATTTTGCTTTTAATTATGTTAATATTGGGTGTATCTGTGTTTGAGTGCAAATGTCCAGAGAGTCTAGAAAAGGGCTTTGGATTCCCTGGAAATACAGTTACACGCCAGTGTGAGCTGCCAAGAGGAGTCCTGGGAACTGAACTCAGGCTTCTCCAAGAGCGGCATTTGCTCTTAACACTAAGCCATCTCTCTAGTCCTAAGAAGCATTTTTTAAAAATACGTCTTGCAAGAAAACTTTTTAGGATTTTGGGGGGAAATTATCAAAAGCACATGTTACTGACTACTACCTTGTATGATACCATATTCTTTCAGGATCTTCTTTCCATTATCCTGTAAAAGTTCTCTACAGTGGCAATTCTGAAAACCGAGTGTCAGGGAAGATTCCTGAAGTTAGTTACATGGCGTCATAAGGCTTGTGTCTTTTCAAGTGTCTAAATCACCTGGTAAAATACTACGTTTCCCTTTCTCCTTAGGACGGGACTGAGGAAGACCCTCAGGCCGAGCTGGCCATCATTCACGGTCAAATGGCTTACATCATGCAGCTTCAGGGGCGCATCGAGGAGGCTCTGCAGCTTTACAATCAGATAATAAAACTGAAGTGAGTTGTTCAGTGCAGCGTCCTTTCGGGGATGAGGCTTTCATCAGCCGTTGTTCAAAGTTTCTGGTAATAACAGTTGCTTGTTCGCAGGCCAACAGATGTGGCACTTCTTGCTGTAATCGCAAATAATATCATCACCATTAATAAGGTATGGATTCTCTAGAATTTCTACATAGTGGTTTATGCTGAGAACGTAATTATTTCAGCTTGTTCTAGGGTGTGGCTTTTTTTCCATGACAAAAAGAAATTCAGGTGTAACAGAATCATGTGGAGAGTATTTTTAGTTCATTATATTGGTGTTTCTGCCAGGTTTGTTCAAGTAGTAAAACTTCTTTGTAGTTGTAGGCCTTGGGTTTAATAAAAATTTTACCTTTCTAGTTTAGAATCTCTATGCATAAGTACATGGGTACCTTACATTCTGTTTCTGAGTCTAGAATTTTTGGGGGTAAGGGGAGCAAGGTCTAGGTAGGTGCTATGGTTTGTCCCACCCACTGCCCTCTGTCAAAATTACAGGTGTGTCTGCAGGTACTTGTAATGTGAGAGTGCTGTGCTCATCAAATCACGATGGCACTAATTACCAAGTGCAACACTGTCTGATGGAAAAACACTGAGATCTGAAATCAAGTTACTAAAAACAAGAGAAGCAACTAATATCCAGTTTTTCATGCTGTACCATGCAATGTTTCCTGTGTGCATGTGCGTGTGCGTGTGCGTGTCCGTGCCTGTATGTGCAGATGCCCAGGGAAGCCAGAGTTGTCTGATCACACTGGAGCTGGAGTTATAGATGGTTGCGAGCTACCCAGTGTGGATGCTGGGATTTGAACACACCTGTTCTGAATAAGCAGTGCATTCTTTTAACTGAGCCATCTTCCCCTGCCCTATGTGGAGTTTTGAAATACTCAGTTCCTTATGCTCGGTATGTAGGAGACTAAAAGAAGGCATTTGTATGAGGTCATTGCCAGGAAGAATTAGAACATGGATTCAGATAACCATTTTTTGACACCAAAGGTTGTCCCTGGTACTTATTGTACCTCTGTACGTGAGAGGTCTCCAGATGTGGGATGGTAGCATGGCACAGTTTCTAAACATCGATGCTAGCATTTGAGTGGAGCAGCAGTACTTGGTTTTGAAATGTTTGTCAGATATGCAATTGTGTGGAGGAGAATTATGAAATATTAAATATACATCTCCACCTAAATGTAATCTATACATTAAACTTTTTTTTTTTGAGACAGGGTCTCTCTTTGGTTATCCTGAAATTTACTATTTAGACTAAGCCAGCCAAAAACTGAATGCTAGGATTAAAAGCGTATGCCATCATTCCTGGCTCCACATTACTTTTTTTTACTCTGTTTATTAGTAGGTAATACTTAAGAAATAAAAATTATTAAATCATTATAATTAAAATCCCATCCTGAAAAGCCATCCTGAGTAGAACATGCCTATACTCCCAGAACTCAGGAAACTGAGCCTGGAGTATATAGTGACACCCTGCCTTAGAGGAGGGCGGTGGGCAACCCACTTCTTTCTGACGTTCAACATAATTATATACGTCAAATTTCTTGTCTTCGTACTTCCTGACAACTGTATTTGGCAAAAGGTTAAACAACACCATTTTTAACATATAAAGAAAAATTTGTGATTTGAGAGTAAGGGATAGGTACCAAAAAATCAAATTTAAGATTACACTAAATGTTGTAAAATTATAAAAACAAGTGGTCTTTTACCCCCACTAGGTCTGGCACCATAGTGCCCCAAGGTATCTGGTAGACATCTTCATCTCATTTATTAGCAGAGCCTCTCACCCGCTCTGCTCCATCCCATCTCACACTGCCGATGGCTACTCTCTGAGCCTGGCAGCAGTCTCTCTACCCATCCAGTTCCCAAGGCAGGCTGCCACCATGCCAGATACACACATCCCAATTCCGTGGTGGCCTGGTGTCTTCAGCCACTACACACGCTCTTAAATTTAAATCACCACATGAAAGAACACACAACACATCATCCTCTAGTCCAGTTGATATATAATTGCCCACCTAAACATACAAAGTCCTGTGCACATCCATCCCTTAAGAACATTCATAACAACCTGTAAAGGAACAGCGTGGAATCTTAACATCTGCCTCTTATGTTCTCTTGGCGGCTTCCTCTCTCCAGTCTCCTTCCATTCCAGTCTCCTCCTCCTTCCTCAAACTTCTCTCCCGCCCATCCTTCCTTCTCGTCCAATGACAGGCCTCCTTCTATCTTGTGCCTGCCTCACCTGTGACATCATCCTACAATGTTAACATGGAAGACCTTGAGAATACAATTTTTTTAAAAAGGTCATGACAGAGTTTGAGAAAAGTCTCACATTGCGTGTGTAAAGAAGTGACTTATAACAAGTAAGTAATACATGAGCACTAACTAGGAAATGCCTATTTATGTCATGATTCTGTTCTGTCAACCTAGGCTGCCCCTGAGTTTCAGGATTCAAGGGTTTCTTCTGACAGAGCCTGTCTGTCAGGTACTGTGGACGCATACCATTGCTTCTGGCTTCAAATTGATTTGAAGCATCGAGTTTTTTTTTTTAAAGTAGGAGTTAGTTTTTACTTTAGTCTGTAAATAAGTAGAAGACTTGGTTCAAAAGCATGGGTATTTGAGGAGTAGCAGCTCACACCTGTAATCCCAGCACTTGGGAGGTAGAGCTAGGAGGATCAAGGTCATCTTTAGCCACCTAGAATGGCCTAAGACTCTCAAGAACATGCTTGCAAGTGAACTATTTGCCTTCAGAATGCTTTATGGCTTAGTTGTCTTGCTTTATTAAGAAATGCATGCTACTTGATAATTTTGTTTTTTCCCCCAACCCCCTCATACTGGGGGTTGAACTCAGAGCCTTCAGAGTGCAAAATACACACCGGTTGCTCTGCAAGAAGTTTTAGAAATTGATTCTTCATGTTTCTGCCTAGTTGAGAAAAGAGATCTTAGGGAAGGGAAAAAGTGACTGTGCTATATTCGTGTTGTCTGCTAAAAGTGGGTCGGGGTGGGGGGGATGTTTCAGAAAAATAGTGAGTTACTTAGCCACGGTTCAAGCAGGATTGTTACCTTCTTCACTATTTATCTAACTCTAAACAGCGTGGTTTGTAGAAACTGCCAGGACACTTTTTGTAGCCTTAAGTGACTAGAGTTGGTGGTGTCCTGATTTAATCCTCAAAAACCACTAAGCAAATAGACCTGCCGGTTCACTCCTGTAACCTATTCACTCCTGTAATCGCAGCACTTCAGCAGCCAAGACGGGAGAAACCCTGTCTGAAAACCAAAAATGGGAAGATAAAACAAAACTCTTGTTCTTCCCTCTAAAGAACTCACATCAGCCTTTTCATAGCTATGACCTGACTGGGAGATGTGTCCCAGGAGCTCCGAATTGCAGAGGTTTTGTTTGGGGGTCCGCCCCAAGCCCCAGGCAAATGTGTGTATGTCTTGTTAGTGTAGGCGCCATGACCAGTGAGTGTACCCAAACTTTCTTGCTGTGAATATGTGAAGTAAAGAAGAAAGGAGAGTCACCAAAGTGAAAGTAGAAATTTCTGCTAATGGTGGGTGGACTTTTCTTTGTCAGGACCAAAATGTCTTTGACTCCAAGAAGAAAGTGAAATTAACCAATGCAGAAGGAGTGGAGTTTAAGCTCTCCAAGAGACAGCTTCAAGCCATAGAGTTCAACAAGGCTTTGCTCGCCATGTATACAAACCAGGTGAGTCTGCTCCCTGCTGACATGAGCACAGTGGGTGCTTTATGATCTCTCTGTGTTTTGTCTTATTTCCTTCTTTAGTATTAACACTTTTCTAAGCATATGGCGTCAGTCGCTTTAAGAGTGTTACAGCTGTAAGAGAGGATGTTTTCTCCTCTTATTTTCCTGTTTATGCTGATTGACCTTGGCCTTGTTCATACTCTAGATTACATATCCAACCCTTTCATTATTTTCCTTACTAATCTTCCTGAATTAAAATAGAACCATTAAAGATTCTATTCAGAGCTAAGATCCAACTTTTATTTCACTTGATGTATCACAAATTGTAACTGTTAAGAGGTTGGTTGTTTTTTGTTTTTACTTTATGTTTTGTGTTTGCATATATGTCTGGACACCACATGTGTGCCTACTGTTAGGTCTCCTAGAACTCAGGACCTCTGGAAGAGCAACCAGTGCTCTTAACTGCTGAGCCATCTCTCCAGCCCCAAGGGATTCAATTGTTTATCTGTATCCTAGGTAGATTCTGAATTCATACAATAGAGTACAAGATTTTAGTCCACAGGTGAGAAGCAGATTTCTTATTTAGTCCACGTTTCTTGATGTTTCACTTCAGCAAGAAGTATATTTCTGTGGCTTTTCTATTTGTTGTTTTGCTTTAAGGAAGAAATTCTAAACTGCATTTACCTGGAATTTAGGTATTCAGATGATCATTTAGAGCTTGCCTTTTGCTTACTGCTTTTAGAACTCTCTTAAATTCAGTGTATTATCAATCTATAACTTAAATAAAAATAATAAAATATGAAATGGATGCTATAAACGTATTCGCATAACCCTGCATTTTTTCACCTACTGTTCTACAAGATGATTGCCCCATCCTTTTATTTTGGATTATTTAATGTTTAATTTTATTAATACACTTATTAATAAAGATGGGGCATCTTTTAGGCAGAACAGTGCCGAAAAATAGCTTCTAGCTTGCAGTCCCAGAGTCCTGAGCATCTCCTGCCTGTGCTGATCCAAGCTGCCCAGCTCTGTCGTGAAAAGCAGCATACAAAGGCAATAGAGCTGCTTCAGGTAAGGTCGTTACACGTGAATGCTTAATGAGGTGTCAGGTAGTTGAAGCTGTTTCGTTGCTGGTGCACTATGCTGTAACAGTCCACCAACTAGTAGGTAATGCACCACTAAGTTCCAGTGTCACGTTAGCTGGCTTTTAAGTTAGAACTTTTGTATATGTTGTGTTAACTTGTGGGCACTCTGAGGAGTACTTTTTCCATTTGGTGATCTATTCAGTATGAATCAGGGGATAGAGCTGTAGGCTTGCAACAACAAGCTATGTCCCCCCATTTCAGTGATACATTAATGCCTCAGTGGGCCCTAGTCCACACCATCAGTCAGAGAGGGGCTGGCGTGGTTTGGAAGATCCATGTCTTATTGTATGATGTGCTTCATGAGTTTAGATAGTTGGGAAAATGAACAGGATACAATTAGGATCATCCTGAGGGAACGCTGCCTACCAGTGACCCTGGTGAGAAGGCAGTAGGTGAGCGTCTTTTTAAAGCAAGAGTCTGGAGCATCTTGAGTATTTCCCTGTCAGTGACTGTCTGGGAACGTGATATCATTGTACCTACTTGTAGACCTTCCTGTAAAGCATTGTGTTGAATAAAGTGTCTCTCAGGTGGCGCACGCCTTTAATCCTAGCACTGAGGAACCAGAGGCAGGTGGATCTCTTGGGTTTCAGGCCAGCCAGGGCTGCACAGAGAAACCTTGTCCTGGGGGGTGGGAGGGGCGATTTTGACCTGAAACCGAAGTTTAATACTTTAAGCTGGACTATAAAATCTTATACAGCTGTCATAATTATAATGTCGTATAGTTATATAAATCAAATTTGTGTTTTTAACCCACAACTAAAAAATATTTTAGGAATTTTCTGATCAACATCCAGAAAATGCAGCTGAAATCAAGCTTACCATGGCTCAATTGAAAATTTCCCAAGGTATTAATATTTGACTTTCTTTGTTCAGTGGTGAAGTTTCCTGTTGTTTCAAACATACTAGACTGTGATCTTGAACAGGTTGAAGGGAAGTTGGCCCTATGTTGTTAGGATGACTCTCAAGCCTTAAGGTCACACAAGCATGAGATTCATTTGTGGCAAAGCACCACCTTACCTTTCCTAGGATGTCTCCTGTAGAGACGCCTGTCCCTAAGACTGTACAAAGTAAGAAAGGAGTTCCTTTGGCTTGGACTTTGCACTATGTCTTAGTTTGCAGATTTCCTTTTTTATACTTTACTATGTACAGAAACTGTGAGATCTGATTTGATGGACAATGGAAAACTACATATTTTAAAATTAAGCTTGGTTATCTAGTGCGCTAGCTGCTATCTTCATGTATCTATTTGAATTATAAACTGACCAAAATTAAATGAAATTTACAGCTAGGCAGAGAGCACATGATTATAATCTCTGTTCTCTGAAGACTGAGGCAGGAGGATTGTGAGTTCAGAGCTAATCGGGGCTACTTAGATCTGTTTCAGAAACAAAGTCTTGAGTTTCAGTTTCTCTGCCCTAGTAGATGCATTTAGTTCATGTGCCTATAGGACAGAGCAGATGAGTGGACCTGGATGTTACAGAGATCAGAGGGCTCTGGTTCTCAGTCGGGAGTAGCAAATGGTCCGGAAACTTGTAGCTAGCCATAGTGTCTTAGACAAAAATTTCATCTGAAGGACAGTTGGCATTTAGGAAAAACTATAAAAAAGAAAAGCAGGGGTTGGGAGGGACTCCTTAGTGAAACGGGGTTGGGAATTAAAGGTGAGGGCTTTGGGTTTTTCAGGTTTTCAGTGAGCGTAAAGTTCTACCACCAGTTTCCAGTTGCTCAGTCTGTAGTAACACATGACAAGGCCTTTTGGGAGGGGCTCCTGCGTCCTTCAGGTTGCCATCTGAAAAAGAAGAAATGTCACTCAAGAGCTCCTGCCGTGTTCCATGAGGAGCTGAATTTGAATCCCTGACACTCATAAAACACTGGCCATAGCTCAACGTGCCTGGAACTCCTCCCTTAGAGACAGGCAGAGTCTAGGAGGTTGCTAACTATGCAGCTTAGCCAAAACAGCAAGGCTGTTTCAGTGGGAGACTCGACTCTCCGCAGTAAGGAGGAGGGGCTAAGAGGAGGACATCCACATCTTCTCCATGCTCATGCACAGACACATACATACCTCATGTGCACTACACAGCACACAAAACAAGAACAACAAAAAGGATATTTTTTATAGATAAGCTCTTAAGAAATGAGCAGTGGGTATACTATCCAGAGTTCCCAGACCTTCTGTAGTAAAAGATACTGCAAAATATAACAGATCTCTTTCCCAAGGAAAAGTGGTAGGAAGTAAGTTTTCTTGTATTTCTTTCCACAGTATGCTTTAGTCACTGAAGGTGCTGATTTTCTTCTTAATCTCCTTAGGTAATATTTCCAAAGCGTGCCTAATACTGAGAAGCATAGAGGAGTTAAAGCATAAGCCAGGCATGGTAAGCTGTGTTGACGTGTCTGCACTCGCCCTGTGCTCTCCCATCTGTGCTCATCCTAAACTGGCCCTTAGGATAGTAACAGCTCTCTCTCTGTCTGGGATACGTTTCATTCTGTGCTCTGCTGGTCAAATGAGTTACAGCTCATTTAGGCTCCACATTCCCCATAAAGGCAGCCTCCTCGCAGAGCTGCAACTATGGAACTATTTTTTTTTTTTTTTTTTTTTTGCTAGATTGCTTATGTCATTGTTATTGTTTGGGGGTTTTGTTATTTTTATTAAAACAACTTAAAAGTTGTAGTCAATAAATTTAGCTCTTTATTCAAATACTGCAGGTTTAAGCCAGGCATGGTGGCACATGGAGGCAGAGAGGCAGGAGGGTCTCTTGCAGTTTAAGGCCAGCCAGGGAGCAGAGAGAAACCCTGACTCAAAGGCCAGGTTTCTATAGCTCAGAACTTGGCAGCTCTATAGCTGTGAAAGTCTTTCCAGAGCTCCCTGATTCAGTAGGAAGGGAACAAGAACTGTCTTCCTCATGTTTCTTTCCTCTAGCCAGCTTGTTCACAGCTGGGCACGGGTACCATCTCCACGGTGCTCTCTCTCCATTCATAGTTAAGGCTTGGGCTGGCATTGTATTATGATGATGATGATGATGATGATGATGATGATGATGATGATGATGATGATGATGATGATGCCATTATATGACTGAAAAATATAGCCTTTGCTACTTAAAGAATTTATCCATTTCAAAAAAAAAAAAAAAAAAAGTTATCCATCTCATCTGAACGTCTTGCCATAGAGACGTAAGCACTCCTTTATTGTCTTCCTAGTAACTGCAGAGGCTGATACTGGTTACTTGACCTAATTAATGTTCTGTTGCTATGATAAAATACTGGTCAAAACTACTGTGGGAGGCAAGGGTTCATTCATTTGGCTTACAGGTTACAGTAAACCAAGAAGTTCTTGACAGAAGCCTGGGGCCAGAGCGGAAGCAGAGACTGTGGAGCGTTTACCGGCTCGCTCCAGGCTCATAGTCAGCCGTCAGTTTGTGTTGTCCACGACCACTTGCCCAGCGATGGCACCACACAGTGGGCTAGGTCTGCTCACATCAGTCAGCCCCAGGCCAGTCTGTAGGAGCAGTTCCTCACTGAGGGTCCTGCTTCCTGTGTGTGTGTGTCCAGCTGACATCCGAGATAGCCATCATATATCTGTCTGTCTCTGACCACTGTGGCCAGACTGCATCACTTATACCAAAGTTTCTTAAAATCGCAGCCTTTTTCTGTGTCTTGTCCTTTTACTGTTCCTTCAAGGACACAAGTACATGCTCATACACACAAACAATGTGGCTTTCCTTGCTGCCCCACAAATTTAATGGGTAAGCTTTTTGCAGCTTAGACCACACGTGTCTCTTCATGATTCAGCTGTGCTGGAAACTTCCCCATGACTCTCTCGACTGCCCAGCAAGACTTTATATAAATGTAGTAAATGCTTTTTCTCATGTTCTGTCTTATCAAACTGACACTGCTTTATTAGAAGGTCTGTGTTACAGATAAATGCATTTGTATTTGGAAAAGACTATTTTTTTCTAAGTATTTCTCAGAATTATGTTCTCTAAAAGGAATAAAGTTTACGGGATGTTAAGGACTGACAGAGATCCCATTCAGCTATATGCATTCTTTAGTATTTTTAATTTTTAAAATCTGCGTTCTGAGGGTACTGGATAGATGATGGCTCAGAGGTTAAGAGAACTGACTGCTCTTCCAGAGATCCTGAGTTCAATTCCCAGCAACCACATGGTGGCTCACAATCATCTGCAATGGGGATCCAGTGCCCTCCTCTTAAGACAGCAACAATGTACCCACCCATAAATAAATTTTTAAAAAAACTGCAGGTTTTTTATTTTTTAAACTATGTTCTGAGAGTGAAGGAAGAGTCTTGTTCATTGACCTTGTTCATGTGAACTTTGCGGTGTAGGTATCCGCGTTGGTGACCATGTACAGCCACGAGGAAGACATTGATAGTGCCATTGAAGTCTTCACACAGGCTATCCAGTGGTATCAAAGCCATCAGGTAAAGGAGTGGAGCAGAGTATTACAAGGGCTTGCTTTCTCTGTCAATAATAAAATGTTCTACTGGACCAAAATTTCAGAGAACTAAAATATTCTGAGTCACTTTAAAAAACGGAGGCTACTAGACTATCAAATTAGTTTTTATAAAGTGTGCCAGGTTCAAATAAAATTGTTATACATAAGGAATAGCTGCCAGGTGAAACAAAACAGCCCATTTGTATTTTTCGAAGCTCTTTCCAGTATATGTGTATGTGCATGCATACATATACTCAAGACATCATGATATAGTAATTATTGGTAAGCGTCTGTGGGTGGCTAGTTATTAGAAGAGCACAGTATGGGATGAGTATCATGTCTTATGTAATAGAAGCATCTTCATTTTCTCCAGTATCAGTCTCTGCATGGGTAGTATCAGCTTTATATATACACACATACACATACATGCACACATACATACATGCATATATGCACACACACATACATGCATGCATGCACAGACGCGCACATACACACATACATACACGCACACATACATACATACATGTTATGTGTACACAGTTATTAACTGTTAGCAGTGGGAGGGATGGCATCAGTGTTTTGGAGATTACAGTGTTGAGTTAATGTTTGAGGATTAAGGTTTGGTTTTAGGAAAATGTTGTGTTGTTTGGTTGGGGGTTTCCTGCTGCCGCTAGAGATAGAGGAGATTAGGCTTCCCAGGCAAGGGCACTGCTGGCCCTACATTTCCAGCTTGTTTATTGCGTAGGTGACCAAGGTTGTGTCCAGTCCTGTAAACTGGATAGTTACTTCTTTTATGCGCTAAGGTGAAGAATTTAGGGAGCACGTCCACTTTAAAGGGCCTTTAATAAGTAGGCTTTCGTGGCATAGTTACCTTAAAACTTCGCTATTTTATTTTGTTTTGTTGAACCTGTAGCCCAAGTCCCCTGCTCATTTGTCCTTGATAAGAGAGGCCGCAAACTTCAAGCTCAAATATGGACGGAAGAAGGAGGCAGTTAGTGACCTAGAGCAGCTGTGGAAGTAAGTTCTGGAAAGTGGTGTGCAACCTGTACCTTGTTCCTATGGTGGGGTGATTTCTTTGTTATTGTTAGTGGTGATTTTATAAACTGTTTATTAACTTTTTTATTTCTTCTTTTAGACAAAATTCAAAAGATATTCACACGCTAGCCCAGCTTATCTCTGCTTACTCACTTGTGGATCCAGAGAAAGCAAAGGCGTATCCTCCGTAGTCTAGCTCTCTGGAGCACCGGAGCTCTGCTAATACTTGGATTTCAAGCAGAAATTTCAACTTACAGACTTGCTTCCACCCAGTGAAAGCAAAATTTAGAATGCTGTATTGGTATGATTGAAAGACAGTAATGAAGTGGGGGAGGGGTCATGTTCGTCGCAAACAATGCTGGGAAGACCCACAGATGGGCATGGTAGCAATCCTAGGAGCACTTGGGAGGCGGGAGCAGGATGATTAGGTCATCTTGGCTGTATAGTGAGTTCAAGACTAACCTAGACTCGAAGGAAAAGAAGAAAATTAAATATCCTGGTTGATCAGGTTGGGACCTAAGTGATACCCAAGTCAGGCCATGCTCCCTGAACTGAGTTGTATATAGGATGCTAAGAAACTACTCCTCAGAGCCTTTGCACTGAGCCAGCCTATATAGGTGAGAGTTGGGAAATGCCTGGAACTACATCACTGAGTTCAGGAATCGATGGTTAGTTTTCCTTTCAGAATATATACTGTGAATTCGATGTGCCTTGTTATTTCATAGGAGGTTTAAGAGTATTTCTGCTGTTGCAAAGGCCATCCAGGAAAGAGAGTGCTTTTCTGTTAGCAAAGATGTACTGATAGATACAAATGTGTGTTGTGTTCCTGAACCCTGTCTTACTCCAGTCTTAGTAAACACCTGCCCTCATCGGATAGTATGTCTCTAAAGGTAGATGTTGAGGCTCTTGAGAATTCTCCTGGTGCTACGTACATTCGGAAGAAGGGTGGAAAAGTTACTGGAGATAATCAACCAAAGGAACAAGGGTAATGTTTTTCTAATTCAAAGTCTGTAAAACATTTCTAAGATTGATTTGAAATTATGTGAGAGAACTTGATGGGGTTGGCATGGAGCTCAGTTGGTAGAGTACCTGCCTCACATGCAGGAGGCCCTGAGTTCAGTCCCTAGCATCGCATAAATTGGAATACCAGGAGGATCAAGTGGTCCATTTCCTTAGCCTGAGCCAGTTTCTCCATCTTGAGCTACAGGAGACTGTGGGACGAGAAAACCAAAAATTTCATAAGGAATAAGAACTTCTATCTTAATGTGCATATGTTCAGGTACACTTTTTATATGTGTACAGAGGCCAGAGGGTGATACGAGTCACTTCCCATATTTTCTAAAATTGGTTCTCCTACCTAGTTTGGCTAGCCCTGGGGATCCTCTTGCCTCCCCAGCATATGGGTGTATAGAGAAGTTTGCCACTGAGCCAAACCTTTTATTTATGTGCCTGCTAAAGCTCTGGACTCAGGTCCTTGTGTTTTTGCAATACACAGTTTCCAGACTGGGACATCTCCCAGAATACCTCTTGATAAAAACTATGTGAGTGGACTTTAGCTGTTTCCACCTTCTCCTACTCATCCATGACCACCTGTCCTGTCACACAGAACAAGCCTCATACCGTCAGTATATCTTTGCCAATCTTGTCTCCCTATTTATATATGCACACAAAAAATTGTAAGTAATTTCATTTCTCTTTATACAAAGTATGGAATTAAGGCCTAGAGAGATGGCTCAGTGGCTAATTATAGTGTGTACTCTTCCAAGGGACCTGAATTTGGCTCTGAATACCATGGTGGGCTGCTCACAACCACCTCTAAACTCCAGCTCTGTCTTGGGATCTGACACCCTCTTTAGATTCCAAAGGCACTCACAGATATATGTGGTGTACAACACACACACCCCACCCCACCCCCCTCTCTCTTGAATGCTAGGATTAAAGATGAATGTCTCTGCCCAGCTTAAAAAGAGAAAGTCAGAAAAACAATGTAGAATTGGGTGGCCGAATCATCCTTCATCTGCCTAAGTTACTAATGCACATTCAGTACATCCTTCAGTCATTCTGAACCAGAGTTCACATGGTTTATTTTGCTGGTTTGGAGGGAAAGTTAGTCAGCTCTTCTATCGCACAGGAAGTCAAATTCTGGCTCCTTCCTTGTTCTCACACACTGACATCTGAAATACTGGAGACCTTCATGTTTTAAGGGTTAAATGTTTAAGATTTCTGTTTTGGTTGAGGATGAACAGAGCATGGAAGAGACCAAGCATTTCTTTTATAACTTTCATCTCCTTAAAATACCGTTTTAAAAGAAGCCTCAGATGCTACAGTGTTCCACAGTCCAAAGTTTAAGCTTTTGGAGAATACCAAAAGAAAAGAAATTAAGGCTAAGTTTCAAGTAAATCCTTAAAGTACCATCTATTTAAATATTTAATATATTCTCTAACATAAATGAATGGCTTCTGAAAATGCAGTTTCCTTCTAAATATTCATATTTTTCTTAATCATCATGATTATTGACCTTTTTTTAGATACTTTATGTGATACTTTATGTGTCTGTGTTTACGCCTGTACACTCACACATCATTAGAAGTGTCCAGTGTCTCCTGTCCCTCTTACAGATGGGCCTTATTATGGTCCTTCCCACCTGGACTCTGACTTTTTTTTTTTTTTTTTTTTTTCTTGAAACAAGGCCTCATGCTGCCCCGGATAGCCTAGAAATTACCATGTAGACCAGGCAGGCCTTGAACCCAGAGATATTACTTCCTTTTTCTTCTGTGTGCTAGGAGTAAAGGCATGTACCACCATGCCTAGCTGTCCTGACTTTCTTTTTTACATTATTTATTTAGTGGAGGGGGAACGCCTATGCTGCTGTACTTGTGTGGAGGTCACACAGTGATGTGGGGAGGTAGAGTCAGCTCTTTGTACTGTGTACATGCTACAGTTGGAGCTCAGGTCATCAGGCTTTGCGGCAGGCACCTTAACCCACTGAGCCAGGTGGGAGCTGTCTCTTCTGACTCTGGGGCTTCAAACGGCTTGCACATTAACCTCATTAGATAATATTATGTTCTTTATACTCTAAAATAGCAAAAGTTCAGTGTATTTTGAAGCTATGTTTATCCTAGATATTGACCAAAGCGGGGGATTATGCAGAAAAAAATACATTTAGACAGTAATTGAGTGAAGGTTTCATGTAGGTTTTGCTAGGAATGTAGAACGGTTGGAAGAATGCTGTCGGTCTGGATGAGAGAGAAAGACACGATGCTTCATTCTTGTAGAATAAACTTTTGCCATCTTCAGCCTTAATTCAGTGATTAATAGTTCTCAGCTGTATCAGATGTGATACATAACATAGAAATGTTGTCTTACCATAGCTTTCAGAGTGCTAAATAACTAAACTATTTGAATATGTGGGAGACAGAGAGGAGGATCAAAGGCCAGCCTTGGCTACATGAGGCATGTTTTAAGGGAAAAAGGAAACCAGCATGCCTATAATCCCAGCATGCCAATAATCCCAGCATGCCTATAATCCCAGCCATTGGGAGGCAGAGGCAGGGGCCTTTGTGGGTCAAGGCCAGCCTGATCTACTTAGTGAGTTCCAGGCCAGTTGGGGCTCCATAGTGAGAAAAGAAGTACCAAATAAATAAGGAGTGTCCCTTCCCCCATCCACCCTTCTCCCTTCTAGGACCATGACCAAAGTAACTTGATCTGTGTCCTCAAAGATTACCTGTGTATGTTCTCTAGCAAAGAGCTTCTTAATTTTCAATATCATCCAAACAGTGACTTACTGAGGCATGATGGCTTCTGTTTGTGTAAATGACTTTAGTAGACCTTTGGTGCTTTTAGATACTTTAAAAAAAAAAATGTATATATATATATATATATATATATATACACACACACACACACACACACACACACACACACATATACACACACACACACACACACACACACACACTGCTCAGTACTTGCAGGATACTTTGGTAATTTAGGCATGATAGCTCTTTTCAAAGAATAGATAAAATATAGTAAAAAGTTTTATATGATACCTAATGTATATTATCTCAATAATGATAAAGGATTCTCAATTTCTTTTTAGACAGGGAGATTTGAAAAAGAAGAAGAAGAAAAAGAAAGGTAAGACTTTGAAGGAAAAAGACTGCATACTTGATTTCTGTGTTGAGATAGCCCAGGCTGACCTCAAACTCAAGGCAATCCTCCTGCATCAGCCTCCCAAATGCTCAAACCACAAGTGTACATCACCTTGCCTGGCTTTAGATTCTCCTTTCAACAATAAAAATAGTTTATTCCTAATAGAACTATCTGGACTGTAAATGCTGTTCTCTTATGGTGTTAGTGTAAATTCAGAGTGCTGCTGTCAGTTAGGGTTTCACTGCTGTAAAAAGACACCATGACCAAGGCAACTGGTATAAAGGACAACATTTAATTAGGGCTGGTTTATAGGTTCAAAGGATTAGTCCATTATCATCATGGTGGAAAACATGGCATCATGCAGGCAGACATGGTGCTAGAGGAGCCAAGAGTTCTACACTAAAGGCCACTAGGAGAAGACTGTCTTCATAGGCGGCCAGGCATGGGCATGCATATATATATATGTATATATGTATATATATATATATATATATATATATGAATATATATATGAATGACCTCAAAGCTCCACCCCCACAGTGACACAGTTCTCTAACAAGGCCACACCTCCTCCAGTAAGGCCACACCTCCCAGTTTCAGTTGTTGTGTTATGTAATCCAAGGCATAAACACACTATTTAGTCAATTTTGAAGCTATTCTAGGTGTATTTCTCATTTATCAATTGTTTCCAGGAAAACTGCCTAAGAATTATGACCCAAAAGTTACCCCAGATCCAGAAAGATGGCTACCGATGCGAGAGCGCTCTTACTACCGAGGAAGAAAGAAGGGCAAAAAGAAGGACCAGATCGGAAAAGGAACACAGGGAGCGACCGCAGGAGCCTCCTCTGAGCTGTAAGTTGTGGTCTCAGCATGCAGTTCATCTGGAGGCTGACTCAGTGTCACGTCCCTGATGTGCTGTATGAGAAACAGTCCTCCTTCCTGGACAAGGATTGCAGCATGTGAAAGGAAGCAAGCACAGATTTTATTGCAAGCACTAAAACTATGTGATTATAGTGTTAAAAAGTATTGTAGGGGCTGGGGATTTAGCTCAGCGGTAGAGCGCTTACCTAGGAAGCGCAAGGCCCTGGGTTCGGTCCCCAGCTCCGAAAAAAAGAACCAAAAAAAAAAGTATTGTAGACGCTATGGGAATGACCCAGCAAAGGAACTCTTGCCCTGGGTTTAACTGCTAGTCAGACAAGCCATGAAACAGCCTGACAAGTAATTGTATTTAGTTTAGAAACTAAAGATAATGTCTCATTTAAATGTACATTTAATTTAATTTAAATGTGAATTATTTCTATATGGAATTATAAGTCACTTAAAACTGATTTTCTAAACTTAAAACATTTGGCATGTAGCTTATATTACATTTTCTTTAACTATAAAATGGTTTAAAAATATTCCAGAGCGCCATGGACAGGGGTTTGGTACATCCATCCTTGAGACAGGTGGGAGGTTGTCAGGCGTGGAGGTGGCACCCGTGGGCGTGCTGCCCACACCTTTTCCTGTATGACATTTTTTTTTTTTTTTTTTTTGGTTTTTTTTTGGAGCTGGGGACCAACCCAGGGCCTTGCTTCCTAGGCAAGCGCTCTACCACTGAGCTAAATCCCCAACCCCTGTATGACATTTTGAGATGACTAAAATCCTTTCTGGTTTGATGCTCTCAGGGACGCCAGTAAAACTGTGAGCAGCCCACCCACCTCCCCAAGACCCGGCAGTGCGGCAACGATGGCCTCCTCTACAAGTAACATTGTACCCCCAAGACACCAGAAACCCGCAGGGGCCCCAGCAACGAAAAAGAAGCAGCAACAGAAGAAGAAGAAAGGAGGGAAAAGTGGTTGGTGATGACAGTACACTTGTCACAGGCTGTTCTTAACCCAGTGTCAGCGACATTAGGGACATAATAAAGGTGACACAGCAAGAAGCACAGAGCTCCCTCCTCCATCCCCATAGTCCTGAAATGATTTCTTACACTTGAGATGGGAAAGCAGCACCCTCCTCAGACTGCCTAGTCAAACTCGGCCTGTGTACCAATAGCTTTCCAGGGAGAGGCCTGCAGATGGCAGCACAAGCCAAAGACAGGCTTTTCAGGGTTCCCGGGGTTTAAATTCTCTAGTGGGAAAATACATGCTCCTATCAAGTCGCACCTTAAATTATGTCTTACAAGGCTAAACCTGGAATCTTCTGAGCATTCCAAGTATGTGTTTAGAGCTATCATGGATGAAAAAGGATCTGAGGAACCAAGTGGCCAGACTCACCGTCTAAAATAATCTTAACCATAAATTCTGTCCTGTGATACTGGAACGGGGACGCTTTCACATGTGTGTGTATATTTGTGCACATCTGACTCCTTTGTACCTTTGTCGTTTTCATTTTCGGATTATGTTAACATGCTGATTTAGTTCCACTGAAGACCTCAGAAACTGTATCAGTGTTCCAAGTAGTTGACTCTTAGACCCAGGGTTCCGAGGGCAAATGGGTTCGGGCTTCTCAATCAGAACACTTAATGGCTACTATCAAGAACATAAAAGTCGGCTTCTTTATCGTAAGAGGAAACAATGTCAGGCGGTATTGACATTCATGGAGCATTTGGCCCTGTTAATAATCAGATGGCTCCCCTTTCTGGTTATGGGACATGACCATCATTACCTTTTTCAAAGTGCCATGGTCTGCAGTCATTCTGTGGCCTGAATGCTGCTCTCGTCTTTCATTGCTAGCAGGCCACTGTCACACTCAGCAGTCGTGAGACACACACGGGTGCCTCCCCATGCTTAGGACTCATTTATGCCACCTGAGGTATCATTCGTTTCACACCTATATTTCCTGTGGTCAGTTACTCTGTTCTTGTTAATAAACGTGCTGCTGTGCGGAGCATTATCTATTGAAACGTCTTCAGTGGGTTTTTGTAAGGCTCTCCTGCTCCATGGAATTAGAAATGGGGGTTGCTTTTCTGTTTGCCATAGTCAGTATGTGCAGTGGCGTCTAAGGAGGATTACACTGCTCTCCAGAGGACTGAGTACCTGCTACAGGACTAGTGTTTAGGATTGCACCTCCTTTGCTTAAGCGGACCAACAGAATCTTGGTGTACTAAACCTTGAGAATTTCGTTCTAAGACATCATGGCGAAATACATACATAGTCCTCTTAGTTAGCATTGCTAGCATTTAATACTGTCATTGCTAAGCCACAGAAACCTCATTTCAAGGTTCAAGGTAGATAAGTTATTTATCTAAACTTCATCTGTATTAACACTCTAGTAGCTATTTGGGGAGAAGTCTTTAACCAGTTCTGTGTGTGTGTGTGTGTGTGTGCGCGCGTGTGTGCGTCCGCGCGTGCATGGGCGCATTAATAAAAAACTATGTGGAGAACCTCATTCACTGTGTCACATTTTAAAATAAATATTAAAATAAACTAGCGGTGAGTGTGAATAAAGATGTTTTGGGTATTGGCATTTTATGAAGAACTTCTTGTTAATATGTCTAAGAACTTCCTTTAAGATGAATATCTAAAATGGTCTCCTGCTCCTTCTAGCAAAACTATAAATCTAGTGGATTGGGAGAACTCAGCTTTAACAAATCAAACTTCAGAGGCTGGAGAGATCGCTGAGCAGTTAAAGCATTCGCTGCACTCCAGAGGTCCTGAGTTCAGTTCTCAGCACCAACATGGCAGCTCCCCTGTCCGTGCTCTAGTTCCAGGGACTCTCACAGCTCTTTGGCTGGCCCTTCTGGCAGCACAGGTGTGATACACATATTTAACACTGCAGGCAAAACACCCATAAACAAAATAAATTTAGGAAAAAAACAGACTATTGGTCTGTGCATTTGTAAGGCATTGAACCTAATATTTACAAGACAACTCAAGATAACTAACCTTAAACACTGTCCCATTGCGCCAGCCTTCTGGAACTTGGCCATCACTCCTTACCAGCTTATGTAGAATATTGAAAAAATCGATTTCATGTACAAACTGTATTTTTCCCTATGGTGGGAAAAGAAAGGGGTCTCAACATGCTAGCCTGGTATTGAACTCAACCGTAGCTTCAGTCTGAGTTTAAATTCTGTATTTTCTCGACTCCCCAGCACTAAGATACAGGCATGGGGCAACCACATCCTAATGTACGTAATTTCTCCTTACTGAGTAGGAGCCTAGGGCCTTTATCACTGACATACTCCCCCCTTTCCTAAACACTAATCTTGTTAAATTATGAGATATCCTGAGTCAGTTCCTCAGCTAGTTAAAGAAACATGTCACCTCTCTGAAGTTACCACATACAGACCAGGAAGGGTGACTAGACTTTGGCTCGATTTGTTTTTTGTTTTTGTTTGCTTTGTTATGGGTTTGTTTTGTTTTTGGTATCTGTCCTGATTAGCTGTCAGGACCTGCAATCTGTCCTTAGCTGACAGTCTTGAATAGCAGCCCCTTTTGTGGCTCCCAGTGGGATTCATGTGGAATTGGGACAGGGGGATGTATAAATTGCATTCTGGGGTGATGGTTGTAAGCTGAGGAAAGGTGGGGAATCTTCTAGGGACTCTGGTGCCCTAGGCATTCTTAAGTTAGAGGAGTGACTAGTTGAGCGAATTGGGGGTTGAAGTCTCCAGGTAGCTGAAACTCTTTAGGAGTTTCTTCTGGAGCAAGAGGTGCCTGAGGACCTTCAGCAACACAGGCCTCGTCTGATTTTCCAGTTCTCTGTTGAAGGTCACCAGGCTCCCCTAGACTGAGCTTGATCCTTCCTGAGGGCCTTAAGTTCAACGAACTTGTGTGCCCTAGGCAGACGTGCTAACGCAAAAAACGCCCGCTGCGCTCACTGGCGCGCTGTGGTGACCGCGGGTGTGGCCTACGCCTTGTGGACCTACGTCTCCACCTTGAGCCCCACACCAGGGCCATACCTGGCAGGATCCAGGGCCGCGACTCCGGCGCGCGGGCGCGCGGGAGATAGAAAGGGAAAGATGGCGACGGGGATTGAGAGGGGGAAGGCTAAGAAAGAGAGTCAAAGGTTTTCTCTGAGCTCTAGGGAAACAGTGATAAAGGTAGAGAAGGAAAAAAGGAAGGACTTGGAAGTAAAAAGCAAAGAGAAGGGGAAAGAGAAAGGGAAGGAAGAGGAGAAAAAGTCTGTAGAGGTGAAAAACAAGAAGAAAGAAGTAGGGAAGGGAGAAGATAACGGGAAGGATGTAGGCCCGAAAATAGACCAAGGGAAAGAGAAAGAAGAGGAGAAAAGAAAGTGTGCCGATGTGAAAACCAAGGAGAGTGGAAAAGACAATGGGAAGGAAGAGGAGAAAAGGAAGGATGTCGATGTGAAATCAAAGGAAAACGTGAAAGAAGAAGAGAAAAAGAAGAGTGTGGATCTGAAAACCAAGGAGAATGGGAAAGGGAAGGAGGAAGAGAAAAAGAAGAGCGGGGATCTGAAAACCAAGGAGAACGGGAAAGGGAAGGATGGATCTGAAAACCAAGGAGAACGGGAAAGGGAAGGAGGAAGAGAAGAAGAGGAGCATGGATCTGAAAACCAGGGTGTTCGGGAAAGGGAAGGAGGAAGAGAAGAAGAAGAGCATGGATCTGAAAACCAAGGAGAACGGGAAAGGGAAGGAGGAAGAGAAGAGGAGCATGGATCTGAAAACCAAGGAGAACGGGAAAGGGAAGGAGGAAGAGAAGAAGAAGAGCATGGATCTGAAAACCAGGATGTTTGGGAAAGGGAAGGAGGAAGAGAAGAAGAAGAGCGTGGATCTGAAAACCAAGGAGAACGGGAAAGGGAAGGAGGAAGAGAAGAAGAGCGTGGATCTGAAAACCAAGGAGAACGGGAAAGGGAAGGAGGAAGGGAAGAAGAGCGTGGATCTGAAAACCAAGGAGAACGGGAAAGGGAAGGAAGAGGAGAAAAGACAGAGTGTGGGCCCGGAAACTGAGGAGGACGAGGAAGAGGAGAAAATACAGAGTGTGGGCCCGGAAACTGAGGAGGACGAGGAAGAGGAGAAAATACAGAGTGTGGACCTGAAAACCAAGGAGAACGGGAAAGGGGTGGAGGAAGAGAAAAAGGAAAATGACGTGGAAGACAAGGAGAATGGGTCAGGGTTGGAAGCCAAGAAGGAGCAAGGGACGGAGAATGAGAAGGAACAGGACACAGAACAGGTCAAGGAGAACAGCAGCACCTTCATTAAAACCCTGTACCCGCCGCCGGGAAAAGACCTGGGACCGGGACTCTCGCTTCCGAGGCCACTGTGTACATCCAGGCCCGCTAGCTCTGTTACGTCGTCGCCGCCGAACGACGCAGAGAACCGGGTCTTGTCAGCAGAGAACCGGGTCTTGACCGCAGAGAACCGGGTCTTGTCCGCAGAGAACCGGATCTTGTCCGCAGAGAACCGGGTCTTGTCCGAGGGCTTCTGTCTATGGATGAGGGGATGTGCCAAGGTTCGAACACACCCCTCCTGTCCCCAACTTCATCCCTCCTTATGTCCCCGGGCCCTACCCCTCATTGTCTGTGGTCCAGAGAACAGGGGGTGGGGTGGGGATCTGAATTGGTCCTGATGGAACACAGAGACTGCCCCTGTCTCTGTCCCGCAGCGCTTACCCCAGCGTGCGGACCACGTAAACAATGCTGAACCCAAAATTGAACCCTCCTCCTCGAACTTACGGTGAATTTATTCTTTGTAGAGAGAGATAGGGTTCTTGAATGCATGCACGATGAATACATGATGTGTTGAGAGCTCCGTGGTTCTTTCCCACGGGCGCTGTAGTAGTTACGGTCCGCCTGGCTTTCTGAACACCAGAAGGGAGGTGGCAGGCTTATTAATTAGTCTCAGAATCCAGGCTCTGTTTAGTTCAGAACGTTGGCTGGTTCCTTGCCTCAGAGCCGCTTCCTGGTTCTCAACAGTTTGAATTATTACCGGGACTTGATCCCTTGTAAAATACAGACTCCACAGAAGCACAGATGATGGGGGAAATGACTATTTACAAAGAACAGTGTTGTTCAGAATTAGATTTGAGTACCTTCCAGGGTGGTTTCCCAGGAGACCAGGCTTCTCCTTTTGCCCTTCTTTGTTGTTGTTGGTTTTTTTGTTTTTGTTTTTGTTTTTTTTTTTTTCTTTTTTTCGGAGCTGGGGACCAAACCCAGGGCCTTGTGCTTGTGCTTTTGCCTTTCTTATGTGCCTGCCTCTGCCATTTCCCCCAGTGTGAGAAACTGCATAGTTGCTGGTAGTGTGGGCTGGGTTCAAGCCCTCCTAGGGGAGAATAAATTAGATGTTCTTTCTAAACTCTCAGTTGAGTGTTTAGAGCTTTCTCTAGAGGATAGATGTGAAGGACCCTGTGGTTTGGTTTGGCTTGACTCTTAGTGCTGGCATTAGAACCCAGAACTTAAGCAACGAGTGCTACCACTGAGCTACACCACGTCAGCCCAAAGTCTGAGTCGTAAATTTAAAATATAAGCCAAATGTAAGCCACGAGTGTTGAATTCCTAGGGAAGCTGGGCCTGGGGGTTAGGAGGGGACAGTCTTCAGTACAGTATTTCCTATGACTTCGGAAGCTGTTATTTTAGGTGTCACTGAGAAAAACTGCTGCCCATCAAACGATGACCAACTAGTATAAAATATACCCTCATTTCAGCTTTTGAGGGGTGATCTTAGAATTTAGGAAGTATGATAGGGTGACCTGGGTAGGCCCCAGACTGGACGTTGTAGGCAACATAGTCCATACCCCGCAGTCACTTCTTGGTGCTTCCATTACTTATTTTCGGTGGCCCATTCCTTACCATAGTGTATTCTCAGAACAGCACTATAACACTTAGAATGTGAAAGGAGGCAAGGGCAGAGTATGAAATACTCATGAAAACACCAATTCTTCAGCTGGTGAAGTGCAGCTGTTCACACACAGGATCTGGATTTGAACCCCCAACATCCACATAAAACCTAGGCATCAGCCTCTGGCCTGTTTGTGCCCCACCCCCACCCCAAAAGATTCAGGCCAGTGCACCAGATAAACAATTTTTCTAAGAACAAAACCCAAGGGGTTGGGGATTTAGCTCAGTGGTAGAGCGCTTGCCTAGCAAGCGCAAGGCCCTGGGTTCAGTCCCCAGCTCCGAAAAAAAAAAAGAAAAGAAAAGAAAAGAAAAGAAAATCCAAATATATACTGTCTTTAAAATCTGAGGCCTTCACAGACCCTGCTTTCTATCTATATCAGTCCTTATTAGGTCATACCTTAAAGCATCTTTCTTTAACACAGAATTTTTTTTTTTTTTAAAACAGATGAGAGTGGTTTCAGTGCCAGCATTAGAGAGAATTAAGGCCACTCTAGGCTAAAAAGTGAGACTCAGGAAAACCAAAAATTCAACAGACAAAAGAGATAGACTAGAGGTTCTAGTGCTATTTAAGCTCTCCTTTGGAACCAGATGTGGTGAGATTTATCTTTCATCCTCAGAGACAGAGACAGGTAGATTTGAGAGTTGACCTCTGACCTCCATATGCATGGTGAGGTGCCCCTGTGTGCGCGCACGTGCACACACACACACACACACACACACAGTGTGAAAAAAAGAATGTTTGGAAATTGTTCTGAGATCCATAGATCTGTGACACTGCACAGCACATATATATTTTCTAAGATGTGTGTGTGTGTGTGTGTGTATGAAAAGGGACATGGGAATTACATCACAGAAGCCATAGTTTGGGTTTAGACTAGTTAGCAATTCTACTGTTATAATAAGGTCCTAACACAGCAAGGCACACCCTGTTAGGAGCCAGCTAAACACAGACCTGGTTGGCAGGGCTTTACTGGTTTATCTCTTATTTCACAGGTGAAAAACAAGCAGATCCTAGTACTAGGCCTGGATGGAGCAGGAAAGACCAGTGTCCTCCACTTCCTGGCTTCCAACACAGTCCGGCACAGCACAGCACCCACCCTAGGTTTCAATGCAGTTAACATCAGCTCTGAAGACAGGCAGATGGAGTTCCTGGAGAGTAAGTTCTGTTTCTCACCAGCATGCATCTTCAGCCGGAAGCTGCGGTCCCTGATGATGTGATCTTGCAAGACGTGACACTGGACGGGATTCTTCTACACTTCCGGGATGATGTGTAGTTGAATACTCAGGTGCCAGTGGTGCGGGTTGGGGGAAATCACCTTTGTGCTGTCTCCATTTTCTCCCTTCTTTGTAGTGCTGGCAACAAAGGGAGCTTAGAGGAAGGCTTTAGGACACCCTCCTGTATCTCCTGTAATCATCCGCCCTCTTCTCTCCCTGTTAGTGATACACAAGCCTAAACAAGTACATGTGCTTCCTCAGTGATGAAGTTGGAGGCGGTCCCAAACCTCTCCCAGCTAGCCGGCAGTCCCAGATCAAGTGTGGTAATACCACCTCACTAGTAAACCAGTTCCCAAAGTCAGGTCATGCCTCCTGTCTTCCCCTTATACCTCACCCCTCCACAAGGCTTCATTTGTCTCCATGGCCATTAATGCCATCTCGAGGCATCCTGATTTATCTAAACAGCCCAAGCATGTCCAAATGTCTTCTGTCACCCCCTCCTTAGTAGACATGCCTGTGAACTTATGACTTCTTCCTCTCTGCAGTCGGTGGCAGTGAGCCATTCCGCTCCTACTGGGACATGTACCTACCCAAGGGGTGGTTGCTCATCTTTGTGGTAGACTCAGCTGATCATAAACGGTTACCTGAAGCCAAGAAATACCTTCATCAGCTAATTGATCAAAATCCAGACCTCCCTCTCGTTGTATTTGCCAACAAACAGGTAAAAATCTGTTCAAATCTGGCTTTGGGGCTCAGCGGCAGAGCACCTTGCCTGGCTTTCAGGATTGTCCCCCAAAACTGTGCTAATGTAACCTATACGCAATAGCTTCATTATTAACTCAGAAATGTCTGGTTTTAATAGGTAGATGTCCAACAATACACCCTGTATTCAACATACTAGATCTCCTGGAATATGCACTCTTTCAACAGAAAGACAATTTATCTGTGTCCTTCAAGTCCTTGAGTTGCTTTGTCTATTGACTCGTGGAGGAATGGAAGGAATTGAACCATGTGCGATGAACTTAATTCAATAAACCAATATTGGTTGCTGATTGAATTCAACACAATAATTGAGTAGCTTCTGTGTATAAAGGCTT